>NC_135954.1:107835367-108202867 GCF_053455715.1 Rhinoraja longicauda | reverse complement strand
TGTAGTGATGATGCTTGCCATTGTCCACAAGGCACATACAAGGAGCCATTGAAATCAAATCTTGGATCAACTAATGTTATGAAAGTTCTTCAGTCTGAAGAAGGGTCTCGACCCGAAATGTCACCCATTCCTTCTCTCCTGAGATTCTGCCTGACCTGCTGAGTTACTCCAGCATTTTGTGAATAAATACCTTCGATTTGTACCAGCATCTGCAGTTATCTTCTTATAAAGTTATGGCAAAATGGGAACCATCATATGTAGCAAAGTGTGGAGTCACGCGTTTTGGTGGTCGGAACAAGGGCAGAGGCTATTTTCTAAATGGGGAAGGAATCCAGAAATCGGAGGTGCAAAGGGATTTGGGAGTGCTGATGTAGAATTCCCAAAAAGTTAATTTGCAAGTCGAATCGGTAGTAAGGAAAGCAAATGCAACACTAGCATTTATTTTGAGAGGGCGAGAGTACAAAAACAGGATTGCGATGCTGAGGCTTTATAAGGCACTGGTCAGGCCGCATTTGGAGTATTGTGAACCCATTAATGGGGTTTTGGGCCTCATTACTGAGGAAGGATGCGCTGGCTCTGGAGAGGGTCCAGAGGAGGTTTACGAGAATGATCCCAGCAATGAGTGGGTTAACCTATGCCGAGCGTTTGTCTGCACTGGGCCTGTACTCGCTGGAGTTTAGAAGGATGAGGGGGGACCTCGTTGAAACTTACCGAATAGTGAAAGGTCTGGATAGAGTGGATGTGGAGAGGATGTTTCCACTAGTGGGAGAGTCCAGGACCAGAGGTCACAGCCTCAGAATAAAAGGACGTACCTTTAGAAAGGAGATGAGGTGGACTTTCCCCAGTCAGAGGGCGGTGAATCTGTGGAATTCTTTGCCACAGATAGATGTGAAGGCCAAGTCAGTGGATATTTTTTAAGGCGGAGATTGTTGATTCTTGATTAGTGCGGGTGTCAGGGGATATGGGGAGAAGGCAGGAGAATGGGGTTGAAAGAAAGATAGACCAACCATGATTGAATGGCGGAGTAGACGATGGGCCAAACGGCCTAAATCTGCTCCTAGAACCTTCGAACATTCCCAGAGATGGGAGCCACAATGCCAGGCGGGGAGTGGTATCTGGCATCAGCTTTGTTATCGCTGTTGGTGTATTACTATTGTGCAGTGAGAACAAGACACAGTGAGAAGCTTTGTTTGTGTGCTATCCACACCATGCATGAGTACTATCAAGCCATACACAAGTGGACCAGGGAATGATACCAGAGGGCAGAATATGGTATTGTAGGAAGGAACTGCAGATGCTGGTTCAAACCAAAGATAGACGCAAAATGTTGGAGTAACTCAGCGGGACAGGCAGCATCTCTGGAGAGAGGGAATGGATGACGTTTCGGGTCGAGACCCTTCTTCAGACTGAATATAGTGTCACAGCATTATAGCGTTACAGTTACAGAGAAAGTGCATAGTCCGCAGTGAGGTAGGTTGGAAGATCAAAGCTACACCCTTGCTTACAGGAAAACAACTGCAGATGCTGGTACAAATCGAAGGTATCACAAAATGCTGGAGTAACGCAGCAGGTCAGGCAGCATCTAGGAGAGAGGGAATGGGTGACGTTTCGGGTCGAGACCCTTCAGTCTGAAGAAGGGTCTCGACCCGAAACGTCACCCATTCCCTCTCTCTCCAAGATGCTGCCTGACCCGCTGAGTTACTCCAGCATTTTGTGATACCCTAGCTTACAGGGGTGCCTTTCAGTATTCCGATAACAGCGGGGAAGAAGCTGTCCTTGAATTCTGTGGTACTTCTACCTGATGGGAAAGGGGAGAAGAGGGAGAAACTGGGATGAAAATGCTCCTTGATTATCTCGGCCTCTTTCCCGAGGCAGCTTGAAGTGAGGATGGAGTCGACGGCGGGGGAGGGTGGTTTGTGTGATGGTGTGGCACATCACTGCAATGTCTTGCGGTCTTGGCCAGAGCCAAACCAAGCTGTGATGCATCTGGGGTAGCTTGCTTTCCAACTGTAGAAGTTGGGGAGAGCTGTTGGGGGACATGCTGAACTTTCATGGTCTTCAGAGGATGTAGGGGAATGGGTGTGCTTTCTGAGCCACAGTTTCAGTGTGCTTGGACCAGGGTGGGCTGTTGTTGATCTCAGCCATCTCCACTTTGGCACCGTTGATGGCACCGGAGAGTTCCAACCATCCCGACGCGGGGAGCTCCGATCATCCCGGCGCGAGGGCTTCGAACCGTTGGCAGCGGATGGTTGAACAGCCCCGACCGTGAGAGAACAAAGAGGAAGTTGATTGAATTTTATCACAGTGAGGAACGTGGAATCCGCTGTGGTGGATATTTATGTTAAATTTTACTTTATGTGGCTGTGTGTCTTGTTGCTTTTCACTGAGTGCCTCACTGTATGGCAACTCACATTTCACTGTACCTTAATTGGTACATGTGACAATAAATTGATCTTGAAATCTTGACATCTTGAAGTTTACTGTGAGTGTACAGCACTTGGCTTCCTGATGTCAATAACTGGCTCCTTCGCCCTCATGACATTGAGGGAGAGATTGTTGCCTTGGCACTGTTACCCCGCTCTCTCTTTTCTGTGCTCTGTCTCATCCTTGTTCGAGGTCCGGGCCGCGAGAGTGGTGTCACCTTCAAACCCCTGAATGGAGTTAAAGAGGAATTTAGCCACATCTAGTCGTGAGGGTTTTATGGGGAGTATAGGCGGGGGCTTGAGAATCCATCCTTGCGGGGCACCGCTGTTGGGAATTATCACAGGAGATGCTGTGCCCTCTGCTTGGAAGAGATCTGAAGGTAATTATTTTTTTAGATTTTTAGATTTAGAGATTCAGCGCGGAAACAGGCCCTTCGGCCCACCGGGTCCGCGCCGCCCAGCGATCCCCGCACATTAACACTATCCTACACACCTACACACCTGTACGTCTTTGGAGTGTGGGAGGAAACCGAAGATCTCGGAGAAAACCCTCGCAGGTCACGGGGAGAACGTACAAACTCCGTACAGACGGCGCCCGTAGTCAGGATCGAACCTGAGTCTCCGGCGCTGCATTCGCTGTAAGGCGGCAACTCTACCGCTGCGCCACTGTGAGCCAGCTGCCCTTGTCCTTTTTTGTGGTAGAGAGCACATGTTTACTAGTTTACTAGGGCGGCACGGTGGCGCAGCGGTAGAGTTGCTGCTTTACAGCGAACGCAGCGCCGGAGACTCAGGTTCGATCCTGACTACTGGCGCCGTCTGTACGGAGTTTGTACGTTCGCCCCGTGACCTGCGAGGGTTTTCTCCGAGATCTTCGGTTTCCTCCCACACTCCAAAGACGTACAGGTGTGTAGGTTAATTGGCTGGGCAAATGTAAAAATTGTCCCTAGTGGGTGTAGGATAGTGTTAGTGTGCGGGGATCGCTGGGCGGCGCGGACCCGGTGGGCCCAAGGGCCTGTTTCCGCGCTGTATCTCTAAATCTAAATCTAAAAAATCTAAAGTCTAGTTGCCGAGCAAGTAGCTCAGGTGAGTAACAGGGATGCATCTTAGAGATGGTGCACCCTGCAGGAAAGGCGCATCTTATACACTGCTCAGCTGACAGGAGGGATGTGGAAGCTTTGGAGAGGAGATGACGCTGGAAGCAGTCACAACAGGGGCATTTAAGATGGATGTGCAGGGAATGAAGGGATGTGGATCATGTGCAGGCGGAGGAGATTAGCTCAACTTGACACCATGTTCGGCATGGACATTGAGGTGTGAGGAGACTGTTCCTGTTTTGTTGTCATAAGGTTATACTGTAAGATCATAAGTGATAGGAGCAGAATTAGGCCCATTCCGCCATTCAATCCTGGCTGATCTATCTCTCCCTCCTAACCTCATTCTCCTGCCATTTTCCCAGTACCTCTGACACCCATACTAATCAAGAATCTATCTATCTCCTTCTTAAAAATATCCATTGTGTTCTCGGTTCCATAGCCATGGTGCATTGGCCATGATGAAAGAATGACTATTGATGAAGCAGCAGCAGATGGCTGGGCTTTCATCGCCCGGTGCGGCTTGGCCGCGGGGCCTAACATCGCCCGGTGCGGCTCGGCCGCGGGACTTAGCTGCGCACGGCTCGGCCACGGGGCCTTCCATCGCCCGGTTCGGCCGCGAGACGTCTCAGCGCCCGGTGCGACTTGGCCGCGGGGACTTCCATCCCCTTGCGGGGACTGTGCGGGTCGGTCGGGGACGAGCTGTCTGTCCGTGAGCGTGTGGAAGAGAGTGGAAGTTTTGTTGCCTCCATCACAGTGAAGGGGTGTTTGGAGTCACTGTGATGGACGTTTGTGTTGGGGTCATGTGTCTTGTGTTCTTTTTTTGTGTGTGACTGCTATGTAGTTTCGTTCGGTACCTTGGTACCGAATGACAAATAAAGCTCTGTTGAACTGTTTTGCACTAACCTTTGGCAGTGATGCTCTGAGACTCAGACGGGCAACCTTCAATGACTGGAGCCAAAGATAGATACAAAATGCCGGGGCAACTCAGCGGGACGGGCAGCATCTCTGCAGAGAAGGAATGGGTGATGTTTCGGGTAGAGACCCATCTTCAGACTGAGAGGCAGGGGAGAGGGAGACATAGGGAATATGGAAGGGTAAGGTGTGAAAACGAGAGATCAAAGGGGACGATGCTCAAGGAAAATATCGTATGGATGATTGTTGGCTGAGGGGGAAGTGACAATGAGGCGTACAATCGGTAACATTTAATCAGGAGGACAATCGGAGAAGTAGGATGAGGAAGGAATGAAGAGAGAGGGAAAGCAATGTAAGAAAATAACTGCAGATGCTGGTACAAATCAAAGGTATTTATTTCACAAAATGCTGGAGTAACTCAGCAGGTCAGGCAGCATCTCAGGAGAGAAGGAATGGGTGACAAAATGCTGGAGTAACTCAGCAGGTCAGGCAGCATCTCAGGAGAGAAGGAATGGGTGACATTTCGGGTCGAGACCCTTCTTTAGACCGAGAGGGAAAGCAAGGCTTACTGGAAGTTAGAGAATTTACATTTATACCAAGCCAATTCTCCTACAAACCTGTACGTCTTTGGAGTGTGGGAGGAAACCGAAGATCTCGGAGAAAACCCATGCGGGTCACGGGGAGAACGTACAAACTCGTAGGCAGGATCAAACCCAGGTCTCTGGCGCTGTAAGCGCTGTAAGGCAGCAACTCTACCGTTATGCCACCTAATGGCCATATGTTAGGCCTCACCATTGTCTCTCCCGCGAGGGTTTTAATTACCCACCGCTATCCAAGACAAAGTAATGGAATCAGTGAGGGGAACCAGAAAGGTAGTGAACTGTTTATGGGCAGGAGGGAAGTGTACAGAGCAGATCCCTGGTGTAAGTATTATGACCAAGGCTTTACTTAATGTACATTACTGACTTGCCTTTGGGAGTTAAGGGCATAATTTCCAATTTGCAGATCTCACAAACCTTGGCAGCGCTTTTAACTGGAGTAGTTAAAAGCCCAACAGAGATTGAATTACCGGTCACGTCAAAAGCCTAGACGCTGTACAGATGTTGATTAAGGTTGAACAGAATATAAGAAGGTGACAGGGTCGCCTCTAAATTAGATGCAAATAATTTTCAATGGCGGGATGTGAACAGTGGTAGATAGGCCCACATACCTATTGTCTATTGTCTAGCCTGTTTCCTTCATCATGGTTACGTTTGTACATATCTTTCATTGATTTGTTCTATATCTCTCTGCATCATTGTCTATATATTGTCTATATCTTACCTCGACGGAGATGTGATTTTTCTCCGTATCGTATCTCCGTCCCCACTGCGGCCTAACATCGTGGAGAGGCACGTCCTTTCCTGGAGACCGGCCCGGCGCTTCAAGCCGCTGGCGCGGCACGGACTTTAACATCGTGGAGCTTGCGATCCTTTGCCGAGGATCGACTGTGGAGAGCTCCAACCGCGGGGCCTGTGGACTTTAACACCGTGAAGCCTGCGGTCTCTGGTAAGTAGAGGCCGACTCGGGAGCTCCATGCCGTGGAGAGCGTTTCAAACGTCCCGACGCCGGAGTTTGGATCTTTATTAAATTGAACTTTATTACTTTCCATCACAGTGAGGAATGTGGAATCCGCTGTGGTGGATGTTTATGTTAAATTTTATTTTATGTGGCTGTGTGTCTTGTTGCTTTTTACTTAGTGTGGCTGTATGGTTACTCAAATTTCACTGTACCTTAATTGGTACATGTGACAATAAATTGAATCTTGAATCTTGAATCTTGAATCTTGAATCTTGAATCTTGAATCTTGAATCTTGAATCTTGAATCTTGAATCTTGAATCTTGAATCTTGAATCTATATCTCCCGTTTCCCTTTCCCGTGACTTTCTGTCTGAAGAAGGGTCTCGACCCGAAACGTCACCCATTACTTCTATCCAGAGATGCTGCCTGTCCCGCTGAGCTACTCCAGCTTTTTGTGTCTCTCTTTGGCCCATTTGGACTCTCCCACTAGTGGAATCATCCTCTCCACATCCACACTATCCAGGCCTTTCACTATTCGGTAGGTTTCAATGAGGTCCCCTCTCATCCTTCTAAACTCCAGCGAGTTTGGACCCAGTGCCGTCAAATGCTTTTCATTTGTTAACCCACTGGGATCCCTGGGATCATTCTTGTAAACTTCCTCTGGACCTTCTCCAGAGCCAGCACATCCTTCCTCAGATATGGGGTCCAAAACTGTTCACAATACTCCAAATGCGGTCTGACCAGCTCCTGAAAGAGCCTCAGCATTACATCCCAGTTTTTGTATTCTAGCCGTTGAAGATGTTTAAGACGGATGGTCAATGAAGCAATAGTTGTTGAGAACGCTGTGGAGATGGGAACCGGGGCACGATGGAGGGGGGGACGAGGAAAAGACTGTGGGGGCAAGATCACAGGAGGGTGTGTGATCACTTATGTGTTCACTAGGTTCCAGGTGTGTTCCAGGTGTGGACTCCTATACATCGGCGTGTCCAAGAGTAGGCTTGGTGATCGTTTCGCTGAACACCTCCGCTCAGTCCGCCTAAACCTACCTGATCTGCTAAGTACTTTATTTCCCCTTCCCATTCTCATACAGACCTTTCTGTCCTGGGCCTCCCCCACTGTCACAGCGAGCGAGGCCCAACACAAAGTGGAGGAACAGCACCTCTTATACAATACAATACAATACAATATATCTTTATTGTCATTGTACAGGGTACAACGAGATTGGGAATGCGCCTCCCATACGATGCAATAAATTAATTAGCTAGTCAGTATTAATTTAAACAACCCAATGAAACAAATTGTAATAGTTTTAAAACAGAATAAAGTGCAAGTGGATCTGTGCCGGTTCACTGTGCGATGTGACCATCCGGCTCAGCAGGACCGGTTCATAGCAGCTATGGCCCTGGGGATGAAGCTGTTCCTGAGTCTGGAGGTGCGGGCGTAGAAGGCCTTGTATCGTCTGCCCGATGGTAGAAGTTCGAACAGACTGTTGCAGGGGTGTGAAGAGCCTTTGTGGATGCTGGTGGCTTTTCTGAGGCCTCGTGTGTTGTAGATGTCCTCCAAGGCTGGTAGCTGTGTTCCGATGGTCTTCTGAGCTCTATGGACTACCCGCTGTAGAGCTTTCCTCTCTGCCTCCGTGCAGCTGAGATACCACACAGGGATGTCATGCGTTAGGATGCTCTCTATGGTGCAGCGGTAGAATGTCGTCAGCAGCTGTTGGGGTAGACCAGACTTTTTCAGTGTTCTTAGGTAGAACAGTCGTTGCTGTGCCTTCTTGACCAGCGCAGCAGTGTTATTGGACCATGTTAGGTCCTCCGAAATGTGAGTGCCCAGAAACTTGAAGCTGGACACTCTCTTCACACTGTCCCCATTGATAAACATCGGGGCGTATTCCCCGTTGTGTGACCTACGGAAGTTGATGATCAGCTCCTTGGTCTTGGTGGTATTTAGGGACAGGTTGTTATCAGAGCACCATTGTGCCAGTCCGCCATTTCGCTTGGGCAGTGGTATGAATATTGACTTCTCTAACTTCATGTAACCCTTGCTTTCCCCCTCTCTCCATCCCTCCCCCATCCTAATTCTCCAACTAGTTTGACTGAGCTCCTGGTTACACACCTCGTTGTCACCTTCCCCCAGCTAATAATGACCCATTCTACATTTTCCTTGAACTTCGGCCCTTTGATCTCTCGTTTTCACACCTTACCCTTCCATATCTCTGCGTCTCCCTCTCCCCTGACTCTCAGTCTGAAGAAGAGGCTCGACCCGAAGCGTCACCCATTCCTTCTCTCCAGAGATGCTGCCTGTCCCGCTGTGTTACTCCAGCATTTTGTGTCTATCTACGTCGTAAATCAGCATCTGCAGTTCCTTCCTGTGCTGTCTAACCCTGTGTCCAACTGTCCTAACATTGTAACAAGACTTTCCTCAGACAAGCCCATAAAACTGTTGGTGTTCAACAGCCAACCAATGTTAAAAGAAATCACACAATGACATATTTCTCTACTCAGTATTGGAGTGGAAGCAGATGATCCTCAATCTTGTATCTTGTATCTTGTGGTCCTCACTTCCGAAGAGTCCACCAGGGACTATACTGGAAGAATCCAACACATTGTACATTTTACATTTACACCAAGCCAATCAACCTACAAACCTGTACGTCTTTGGAGTGCGGGAGGAAACCGAAGATCTCGGAGAAAACCCACGCAGGTCACGGGGAGAACGTACAAACTCCGTACAGACGGCGCCCGTAGTCAGGATAATATAATAATAATATATTCCTTTATTTGTCCCACACCGGGGAAACTTACAGTGTTACAGCAGCAAAGTGGATAGCAAGAGAGCATTCATTATAAATAAAAGTAAAGACAGGGATTCTGGCCTTCCATCACAGTGAGGAGGGGACTGGAGGAGACTCACTGTGATGGATGTTTCTTTTTTTTTGTGTTTTGTGTTTTGTGTTGGTTGGGGTTGCTCTTATTGTTGGACTGTGGGTGACGAAATCCCGTCCAAAAGACTTGTTTTTTGGATGACAAATAAAGATATCCTGAATCCTGATTGCACGGATTTGATGGGCCAAATAGCTGCCTTTCATGCAGTATCGCTGAATGCCTTGCAACTGTGACCGGATCCAGCAAGGTCTGGGATTGTGCAGAAAACCTTGTTGACTCCGTTCTAACACAAAGTGAAAACCTTGCTTCTCTGTCCACCAGCGCCCGCTTGACTGACCAAATGTTTCAATGCTCTTTATTTGAATTTCAAATTTTCAGCATCAGCTGTGCTACATCTCTGTAATCCCAGTTTAGTTATTTCCCCATGGAGTGAACTGGCTTCATGTGATCACCCTTTGCGTTTCAAAAGCAGAAGGACGAATATTCCCCAAGCAGTGACTTCGGTAAAAGCTGCCGAATATATATGTATATATATATATATATATATATATATATATATGTATATGTGTATATATATATATATATGTATATATATATATATATGTATATGGGAGTAACTCAGCATGTCAGAGTTACTCCAGCATTTTGTGAATAAATCGATTTGTACCAGCATCTGCAGTTATTTTCTTATACTATATGTATATGGGGCTGCACACGGAGGACCAAGAGCATTTTAGGCAGGTGGTCATAATGTTTTGGCTCATCAGGTCATAATGTTTTGGCTGATTGGTATATATATATATACACCAATCAGCCAAAACATTATGACCTGATGAGCCAAAACATTATGACCACCTGCCTAAAATGCTCTTGGTCCTCCGTGTGCAGCCCCATATACATATATATATATATATATATATATATATATATGTATATGTATGAATTACAGACCAGTTGAACAACTTCAAGAACTGACTGTTCACTTGCTGCCTAATATATCCCACCCCTTGACAGGTGCCATTGTAACAAGATAATAAATGTTATTCACTTCGCCTGTCAGTGGTCATAATGTTTTGGCTGATCAGTGTATTTCAAGAAAGGAGCGAGAGAGAAAACGGGGAATTACAGACCAGTTAGCCTGACTTCGGTGGTGGGAAAGATGCTGGAGTCAATTATTAAAGAGGTAATAACGGTGCATTTGGATAGCAGTAAAAAGATAAGTCTAAGTCAGCATGGATTTATGAAAGGGAAATCATGCTTGACTAATCTTCGGGAATTTTTTGAGGATGTGACAAGTAAAATAGATGAAGGGGGGCCAGTGGATGTAGTGTATCTAGACTTTCAGAAAGCCTTTGATAAGGTCCCGCATGAAAGATTGGTGACTAAAATTAGAGCACATGGTATTGGGGGTAGGGTGTTGACATGGATAGAAAATTGGTTGGCAGACAGAAAGCAAAGAGTAGGAGTAAACGGGTCCTTTTCAGAATGGCAGGCAGTGGCGAGTGGAGTGCCGCAAGGCTCGGTGTTGGGGCCGCAACTGTTTACCATATATATTAATGATTTGGAAGAGGGAATTAGAAGCAACACTAGCAAGTTTGCGGATGACACAAAGCTGGGTGGCAGTGTAAACTGTGAAGAGGATGTTAGGAGGTTGCAGGGTGACCTGGACAGGTTGAGCGAGTGGGCAGATGCGTGGCAGATGCAGTATAATATAGATAAATGTGAGGTTATCCACTTTGGCGGCAAAAACAAGGAGGCAGATTATTATCTCAATGGTGTTAGGTTAGGTAAGGGGGAGGTGCAGCGAGACCTGGGTGTCCTTGTACACCAGTCGCTGAAAGTTGGCGTGCAGGTACAGCAGGCAGTGAAGAAAGCTAATGGAATGTTGTCCTTCATAACAAGAGGATTTCAGTATAGGGGTAAAGAGGTTCTTCTGCAGTTGTATAAGGCCTTAGTAAGACCACATCTGGAGTATTGTGTATATTTTTGGTCTCCTAATTTGAGGAAGGACATCCTTGTAATTGAGGCAGTACAGCGTAGGTTCACGAGATTGATCCCTGGGATGGCAGGACTGTCATATGAGGAAAGATTGAAAAGACTAGGCTTGTATTCACTGGAGTTTAGAAGGATGAGAGGGGATCTTATAGAAACATATAAAATTATAAAAGGACTGGACAAGCTAGATGCAGGAAAAATGTTCCCAATGTTGGGCGAGTCCAGAACCAGGGGCCATAGTCTTAGAATAAAGGGGAGGCCATTTAAAACTGAGGTAAGAAAAAACGTTTTCACCAAGAGAGTTGTGAATTTGTGGAACTCTCTGCCACAGAGGGCAGTGGAAGCCAAATCACTGGATGGATTTAAGAGAGAGTTAGATAGAGCTCTAGGGGCTAGTGGAATCAAGGGATATGGGGAGAAGGCAGGCAAGGGTTATTGATTGGGGACGATCAGCCATGATCACAATGAATGGCAGTGCTGGCTCGAAGGGCCGAATGGCCTCCTCCAGCACCTATTTTCAATCCACCTATGTAAGTGATAAAATGAAGATAAAAGACAAACAGCAGATTTACTGCAACATTTTTAACCATCCTCTGACTTTTTCCAATAATTCAAAAATAGGTGGATGGGCATGTTGTGATGGAGACATTGTGATTCTGCAATGAGATGTAGATCATAAGGCCATAACTGATAGGAGCAGAATTAGGCCATTCGACCCAATCAAGTCTACTCCGCCATTCAATCATGGCTGATCTATCTCTCCCTCCTAACCACATTCTCCTGCCTTCTCCCCATAACCCTTGACACCGGTCAAATATAGATTGACGGAGTGGCTGAGAAAAAGCCTGGCAAATGGAATCAAATGTGGAGAAGAGTGGGGTTATGCACTTTGGTGAGAGAGATTGATGAAGGTGGAGCAGTGGATGTTGTATGCATGGATTTTAGTAAGGCTTTTGATAAGGTCGCTCATGGTAGACTGGTCCAGGAGATTAAGATGTATGGGATTCACAATGATTTGGTCATATTGATTCAGAATGGGCTTATTCTTAGAAGACAGAGGTTTGTGGTGGAAAGTAAATATTCAGGCTGGAGCTCTGTGATCAGTGGAGTTCCGCAGGGATCTGTGCTGGGACCTCTGTTGTTTGTGTAGAAATGACCTGAATGTAAATGCAGATGGGTTGGTGAGTAAGTTTGCTGCTGATGACGCCGACATTGGAGGAGTTGCAGACACTGAGGAAGACTGTCAGAAGATAGAGCGGGAAAAAGATCAGCTGCAGAAATGGATGGAGTTTAACCCAAGCAAGTGTGAGGCTTTACACTTTGGGAGATTGAATGTCAGGGGAAAGTATATGGTTAATGTCAAGACCATCAATAGAATTGATGAGCAGAGGGATCTTGGAGTCCAAGTTCATAGCTCACTGAAGGTGACAACACATTTGGGGCGGTCACGGTGGCGCGGCGGTAGAGTTGCTGCCTTACAGCGAATGCAGCGCCGGAGACCCCGGTTCGATCCCGACTACGGGCACCGTCTGTACGGAGTTTGTATGTTCTCCCCGTGACCTGTGTGGGTTTTGTCCGAGATCTTCGGTTTCCTCCCGCACTCCAAAGACGTGCAGGTATGTAGGTTAATTGGCTTGGTAAATGAGTGGGTGTCGGATGGTGTTAGTGTGCGGGGGTCGCTGGTCGGCGCGGACCTGGTGGGCCGAAGGGCCTGTTTCCGCGCTGTATCTCTAAACTAAGCTAAACCAAAACATACTTATGGCTAGAGGCATTGAATACAAGAGTCATGAGATGATGCAGCTGTACAGGACTTTGGTTAGGACGCATTTGGAATATTGCGTGCAGTTCTAGTCACCCCACCCCCCGTTACAGGAGAGATGTGGAGGCTTTGGAGAGGGTGCAGAGGAGGTTTACCAGAATGCTGCCGGGATTAGAGGGTGGCAGCAACCGGGAGAGGTTGGATAAACTTGGGTTGTTTTCCCTGGAAGGTCGGAGGTTGAGGGGAGACTTGATAGAAGTGTATAAAACGATGAGAAGCATAGACAGGATAGACAGTCAGAACCTTTTTCTCAGCGTGGAAATGACCAACACTAGATGGCACAGCTATAAGATGAGAGGGGGAAGATTCAATGGCGATGTGCAGGGCGTTTTTTACATCAGAGGTGGTGTTGGAGGCAGATTCGACGGTGGTATTTAAGTGATAATAGACAATAGACAATCGGTGCAGGAGGAGGCCATTCGGCCCTTCGACCCAGCACCACCATTCAATGTGATCATGGCTGATCATTCTCAATCAGTACCCCGTTCCTGCCTTCTCCCCATACCCCCTGACTCCGCTATCCTTAAGAGCTCTATCTAGCTTTCTTGAAAGCATCCAGAGAATTGGCCTCCACTGCCCTCTGAGGCAGAGAATTCCACAGATTTACAACTCTCTGACTGAAAAGGTTTTTCCTCATCTCTGTTCTAAATGGCCTACCCCTTACTCTTAAACTGTGGCCTCTGGTTCTGGACTCCGCCAACATTGGGAACATATTTCCTTCCTCTAACGTGTCCAACCCCTTAATAATCTTATATGTTTCGTTAAGATCCCCTCTCATCCTTCTAAATTCCAGTGTATACAAGCCTAGTCGCTCCAGTCTTTCAACATATGACAGTCCTGCCATTTCGGGAATTAACCTAGTGAACCTAAGCTGCACGCCCTGATGGTGGTATTAAAGACGTGGAAGTGCAGCGAATAGAAGGATATGGATCATGTTCAAGCAAATGAGATCAGTTTAACTCGGCGTCATGTGCAGGAGGGGACTGCAGATATTGGTTTACACTGAAGATAGACACAAAATGCTGGAGTACCTCAGCGGGTCAGGCAGCATCTCTTGAATGAGTGACGTTTCGGGTTGAGACGTTTCTTCAGATTGGTCTGAGTCATTCCACCATTTTGTGTCTAACTTGGCGTCATGTTTGGCAAGAGCCCGTTCCTATTCTGTGCCCGACTGTTCTACGAGAGTCAAAAGTGGTTTATTGTCATATGTCCCAGATAGAACAATGAAATTCTTACCTACAGAAGCACAACAGAATATGCAAACATAGTACACTGTAAACAACATGGCAAACAAGATATATATATACATATGAAAATGTGAGTATGTGCATATATACACACACTGAACTTTTAAAATCTTGTTTATGTGTATGTATATATATATATATATATTTATATATACATACATACACATACATACATATATATATACACACATACATACGTATATATATATACACACACATGTACACATAAAAAACAAACAATAATATTGCAATAATAATAATAAAAGTTATGTAGTTCAGAGCTTATTTGGAGGTTGTAGTGTTTAATAGCCTAAGATAGACGTGATTAATAGCTTAATGACTGTAGGGAAGAAGCTGTTGCTGAACCTGGACGTTACAGTTTTCAGGCTCCTGTACCTTCTTCCCGATGGCAGGGGTGGAATGAGTGTGTGGCCAGGGTGGTGTGGGTCTCTGATGATGCTGGCTGCTGTTTTGAGGCAGCGACTCCGGTAAATCCCTTTGATGGTGGGGAGGTCAGAGCCGGTGTTGGACTGGGCAGTGTTCACAACTTTTTGCAGTCGTCTTCACTCCTGGGCATTCAAGTTGCCGAACCAGGCCGTGATGCGACCAGTCAATATGCTCTTTACTGTAAACCTGTAGAAGGTCAAGAGAATCCTCTCTGACATACCGAACCTCCGTAATCTTCTCAGGAAGTAGAGGCGTTGATGTGCTTTATTTATAATTGCAACAGTGTGCTGGGTCCAGGAAAGATCTTCGGAAATATGCACGCCCAGGAATTTGAAGCTTTTTACTCTCTCCACCATCGTCCCATTGATACAAACAGGTTTGTGGGTCCTCATCCTTCCTCTTCCAAAGTCCACAATCAGTTCATTGGTCTTACTGACATTGAGAGCCAGGTTGTTGTGCTGGAACCATTTGGTCAGTCGGTCGATCTCACTTCTATACTCTGACTCATCACCATCTGTAATTCGGCCAACAAGGGTGGTGTCGTCGGCGAACCTGAAGATGGAGTTGGCGCTGTGTCCCGTACACAGTCACGAGTACAGAGTGAGTAGAGCAGGGGGCTGAGCACGCAGCCTTGAGCTGCCCACGTGCTGATTGTTATTGAGGAAGAAGTATATATTTTTGCCTATTTGAACAGACTGTAGTTGCAGAGAGATGTGCAGAGACCCAGTTCCGTGAGCTTGGCAGAGCTCCCTTCCCCCTGGCGCCGTGACTCGCGGATGGCCAGCTTGGCCAGGCCCAGGAGCAACCCAACCAGGACATCCTCGGCCCTGCCCTCTCCCCTACGCACAGGGTGTCCAAAGATGAGGATGGTGGGTGTGAAGAGCAGCCGGAAGGGCAAGGAGCAGCCCCTTTAGATATTGGAACAGGGGCTGCAATGGTAACCAGCTTTTTTTTATTATCAAAAAATGTATTCAATTATTTAAAAATAATATTTACAATGCAATAAAACAAAAAGAACCCACCACCAGAATGCAATACAAACAAATATACCAAATTAAACTATTATACAATTATATTACAATCCTTGTCCAGGATACATCCCATCCCCCGCGGTGCCCAGCGGTCCCAGAAATCCCCCAGGGTGCCCGTGTACAGCGCGCGGTCCCTCTCCAACACCACCCGGGCGCGGACGTAACCCCGGAAAAGAGGCGGGCAGCCGGCTCGGGCAGAGCCCTCTTCCACCTGGCGCCGTGACTCGCGGATGGCCAGCTTGGCCAGGCCCAAGTAACCAGCTCGGTAGCTCGGTAGCTTTGTTAACAGGAAGGAGCTGCAGCTAAGGTTAGCCTTCATGTGTGACAATTAATAGATTTTTGGTGTTTAAGTGATTTTACTAATGAAGTAATAACTGGGTTATGCTTCCCTTAATATATGGGGCATCGTGGTCAGAATGACTAAACTGTGCTGATCTGTCCAATCATTAGTTTGTGTAAAATATTTGATAAATATGTACAAATCGGTTGGTCAATAAAGTCTGTGTTAAGTCAAAAAAAAAAAAAAAAAAAAAAGTGACCAGCTTGGAGAAGATGATGGTATTGAATGCCGAGCTGTATTCTATAAACAACAGCCTGAGGTAAGTGTTTTTATTGTCCAAATGGACCAGTGCAGAGTGCAGAGCCAGTGAGATGGCATCCTCCGTTGACCTGTTGTGACGGTAGGCGAACTGTAATGGGTCCAGGTTCTTGTTGAGATAGTTGACGTGCACCATAACCAACCTCTCAAAGCACTTCATCACCACGGACGTTAGTGGCCACCGGTCGATAGTCGTTGGGGCACGTCACCTTACTCTTCTTGGACACCGGTATTATTGATGCCCTCTTAAAGCAGGTGGGAACCTCAGACTCAGTAGTGAGAGGTTGAAAATGCCCGCAAAAACCCCAGCCAGTTGGTCCGAACATGTTTTGAGAACTCGACCGGGTATACCATCAGGTCCAGACGCCTTCTGAGGGTTCACCCCCCTAAACGATCTTCTGACTTCCGCTTTATGTAAAAGGTAGATTATCTACATGGAGAAACACTGCAAATGAGTGTAGGTTAGAGGAGTCTAAGTACACTTGTGCTCAAATCCCAACATCTAGTGGGCAGGTCGAAAAAGTAGTTAAGGCAAACAGAATCCTTTGCCTTTATTGTGGAGGGATTGGAATTTAAGAGTAGGGAGGTTTGTTACAGTTTTTACAGGATACAGGTACTCCTCAGCTCCCGATGGGTTTCCGTTCCGAGAAACCCATCGGAAACCGAAAGTATCGTAAGTCGAAATGCATTGAAAACGCGCGATCCCGTGTCCGGACGCGAGCGGCGGCTCGCTACGGGTCCCTGCCTTTTGCACCATCGCAAAGACAAACTATCGCACGTCGTACCATCGTAACCTGGGGAGTACCTGTATTGGTGATACCAGGAACACTGTGTTCAACATTGGTCCCCTTATCTAAAAAAGGATATTGTAGCTGGACACAAAATGCTGGAGTAACTCAGCGGGTCAGGCAGCATCTTTAGAGAGAAGGAACGGGTGACGTTTAGGGTTGAGACCCTTCTTCAGACTGATGTCAGGGGAGTGGGCGGGACAGAGACAGAATGCAGTCGGAGACAGTAAGACTGGTGGGAGAACTAGGAAGTGGGAGGGGATAGAGAGAGGGAAAGCAAGGGCTACTTGAAGTTAGAGAAGTCAATGTTCATACCGCTGGAGTGTGGGATGTGTCCATGTAGCATCGGACACAAATCAAAAGAGATTCACCAGGCTAGTTCCAGGGGTGAGAGTGTTTCCCTCTCAAGAGACCTGAACAATTTTGATCTGTATTCTCTGGAGCTTAGAAGAATGATGGCTGACCTTATTATAAGGGCATTATTGAAAATGGAAGTACTAAGAAATTTCTTCTCGCAGAGAGTGGAATTCTCTGCCCCTGAAGTTGTTCATTGGATATATTTAAGATGGTGGTCGATAAGCGCTCGAAAGAATGTAGAAATGAAGAATTGAGCCTTTAGTGGCACAGAAGAAGAGTTGAGACCAGCATACAGTATCAGCGATGATCATATTGACTGGTGGGGCGGGCTTGAGGGGCTAAATGGCCTACTCCTGCTCCAATTTTCTTGCGATCCTTACAAAATGTGGGCTTGCAATACATTCTAACCAGACTGAGCATTTGGCTCTGAGCCAAGAAATAGTTTTACTTAAATGAAACAGGTGACTGAACAGTAAATGGATTGGAACATATTCTCCCTCTTCAAAACAGAACACTAAGGGAACTCAGGGGGGGCCTAACAGCATCAAAGTGTAGGTTTCGTTGAGCCCCTGCACAGGACTGTGTGGGAACAGGATAGATTGCCAATACTTACCAAATAGTGAAAGGCTTGGAGAGAGTGGATGTGGGGAGCATGTTTCCACTAGTGGGAGAGTCCAGGACCAGAGGTCATAACCTCAGAATCAAAGGATGTTCCATTTAAGAAAGAGATGAGGAGGAATTTCTTTAGTCAGAGGGTGGTGAATCTGTGGAATCCTTTGCCACAGAAGGCTGGGGCCATGGCAAGTCCATGGATATTTTTTAAGATAGAGATAGATAGATTCTTGATTAGTACGGGTTTCAGGGGCTATCGGGGAAAGGCAGGAGAATGGGGTTAGGAGGGGGAGATAGATCAGCCACGATTGAATGGCAGAGTAGACTTGATGGGCCGAATGGCCTAATTCTGCTCCTACAACTTATGACCTTAATATATTAGAGTACAGGGGAGGAGGGTGGGTGGGGGTGACAGCAGATGGAAAGGTATCCATGGGCAGATGAAACTAGGTGGGGTAGCAGCGATTGTGTGGGACAGAGGCTGATACGGGACAGGTAGAGAGAGAAGGTAGCAGGTGATGGGCAATTGACCAGGGAGTTCCAAAGATGGAAAGCTAGGAAGCTGTGGAGACTCCATAGTTGTTGAAACTCTTAGATGTATTTCCTCCATTGCTCGTAGGTTCTGGGCCACCCCTCCACCCCCCCCCCCCCCCCCTTGCACTTTTCCCCACACCTCATAGAGTCATACAGTGTGGAAACAGGCACCTCGGCCCAACTTGCCCACACCGGCCAACGTGTCCCAGTTACACGAGTCCCACCTGCCTGCACTTGGTCCATATCCCTCCAAACCTGTCCTATCCATGTAACTGTAGGAGATGTGGCTCCTGGCTCTTCGTGTCCTCCCTCACCACCATTCAGGGACCAAAAATAGACTTCAAAAGGGATGGCTGACATTTTGGTTTGTTGACCCTGTATCGGGACTGAGCCTAGAGGTGGGGTAGCTATAGAGGTCGCCAACTATCTCACTCCCAAATACGGGACAAGGTGACGTCACCGCCCCGCGCCCCATGTGACCTCACCCAGCCAGCGGCCATGTGTTCCCGCTCGACCAATGGTGGCCGCCCGGGCCGGGAGGTGGGTTGCTACGCAACCTCCGTTAGGCGGCGCCCGGGTCTCCGGACCTAGACAGTCCGGAGCTAAAATGTCGGAAACCTAGAGTGTCGGGACCTAAACTGTCGGGACCTACAGCGTCGGGGCCTACAGCGTCCAGGCTGACAGCGCCGGGCCTACAACGCCCACCGGGCCTACAGCGTCCAGGCTGACAGCGCCGGGCCTACAACGCCCACCGGGCCTACAGCGTCCGGGCCTACAGCGCCCACCGGGCCTAATACAGGACAAGGGTGGTCCCGTATGGGACAAACCAATTTAGCCGAAAATACGGGATGTCCCAGCTAATACGGGACAGTTGGCAACCCTAGGTAGCTGATATAAAGAGGGGAGAGGGAGAGATAAGCTGATCGGTGAAAAGTAGAACTAGGTGCAGTGGAGGTATGATAAGCAGACGGAGCCAGGTGTGTAAGTGGGAAGGGGGAGAGGAGTTTAGAGACAGAGGCTGGTGAGTGATAAGTGGAAAATACAGGTATCAGAGGTCATGGGGAGAAGGCAGCAGAATGGGGTTAGGAGGGAAAGATAGATCAGCCATGATTGAATGGCAGTGTAGATTCGATGGGCTGAATGGCAATAATTCTACTCCTATTCCTTATGACCTTATAATAGATAAGGAAGAAAAACATAGGTGAGGTGAGGGAGAGGTAGATAGAGATAGGTGGTGTGGAACAATGGTGGCACAGCGGTAGAGTTGCTGCCTTACAGCGCTTGCAACGCTGGAGACCCGGGTTCGATCCTGACTACAGCGTTGTCTGCACGGAGTTTGTACGTTCTCCCTGTGACAACGTGGGTTTTCTCCAAGCTCTTCGGTTTCCTCCCACACCCCGAAGACATACAGGTTTGTAGGTTAATTGGCTTGATGTATGTGTAAATTGTCCCCTAGTGCGTGTGTGTGTGTGTGTGATAGTGTTAGTGTGCTGGGATCGCTGGTTGGTGCAGACTCGGTGGGCCAAAGTGTCTGTTTCCGCCTTGTATCTCCAAACTAAACTAAACATACATGGGTGAAAGATAGGCTGATAGAACCAGATTTATTTGGGGGGGGGGGGGGGGCGGGGGGGTGGAATAGGAAGGGTAGGCCAAGGGGGAAGAACCCCAGGTGGATAGGTCTGTGTCTTTGGACTTCTAGTTCAGCTGCTTTAAAAGCTGAGGACCGACGGATAATTTCAAATGTTCAAAAATTAAATTTTGGAATGAGGTAAGCTGCGACCATTTGACTTTGAGCTATTCACTTGGGAAGGTGATCAGTGTTAATGGAAAAGGGCTGATTCTGGCAACCTGTGATAGACTTTCAGTGGAAGATTCTCGGATGAGTGCGCAAGATCGCTCATCAACAAGTATCCATACATTTGATACATTGCACAGAGACTCAACTTGGCTCCATCTGTGACACCTGATATCTTTTTATTTTCCATCTGGAAGAAGGGTTTTTTTATTGCAGTGCCTTTAATAACCTAGTAACATTCCACATCATCTTACAGGCAACGAAGTGGTTTATGAAGTGTAGTTGCTGTTATAATGTAGGAAATGCACCAGTTCTTCTGGTTACATATTTGAAATGGAAATTGTTTTTATCACCTTGTTATCGTATTCAACTTGCACTGAATTTGTGTGGTGAATCAGTTTGCAATAGCTGCTCTGGTTTTATTAAGTGACGTGGAGATATTTCTTCTTTCTTATTTTAATAAGCAATTTGGGGATGAATGGCAGGGTTAATCGATGATCGCCTCCTTCGTTCTGCGGCTTCTAATAAGCTGCTATGTTCAGACAATTTAAAATTAGTAAGCTTCAAAGCATGGACGATTTTGCTTTCAAACTGATAACGTAATTTGGCACAAAACATCCTGTGAACATGGCCTGACTAACACTGACCGGGCAGTTTTGCACCAGTTCTGTCCTACAAATTCTGTAGGGAATCACTGGCTATTCACGTCAGCTTGTTTTGGACTTAGACAATAGACAATAGCCAATAGACAATAGACAATAGGTGCAGGAGGAGGCCATTCGGCCCTTCGAGCCAGCACCGCCATTCAATGTGATCATGGCTGATCATTCTCAATCAGTACCCCGTTCCTGCCTTCTCCCCATACAATAGACAATAGACAATAGACAATAGGTGCAGGAGTAGGCCATTCAGCCCTTCGAGCCAGCACCGCCATTCAATGCGATCATGGCTGATCACTCTCAATCAGTACCCCGTTCCTGCCTTCTCCCCATACCCCCTCACTCCGCTATCCTTAAGAGCTCTATCCAGCTCTCGCTTGAAAGCATCCAACGAACTGGCCTCCACTGCCTTCTGCGACAGAGAATTCCACACCTTCACCACCCTCTGACTGAAAAAGTTCTTCCTCATCTCCGTTCTAAATGGCCTACCCCTTATTCTTAAACTGTGGCCCCTGACTCCACTATCCTTAAGAGCTCTAACTATTTCAAGCAAAATCCTGTGACAAGCCAGAGAGGTCAGTGGTACGTACTGAGGAGGGAGGCCAGATTCAGTTTAGTTTAGTTTGGTTTAGTTCAAGATTTCAAGATTTCAAGATTTCAAGATCAATTTATTGTCACATTTACCAATTAACGTACAGTTAAATTTGAGTTACCATACAGCCATACTAAGTGAAAAGCAACAAGACACACAGCCACATAAAATAAAATTTAACATGAACATCCACCACAGCGGATTCCACGTTCCTCACTGTGATGGAAGGTAATAAAGTTCAATCTTCTTCCTCTTTGTTCATGGGGCTGTTGAACCATCCGCAGCCGGGGCGATCAAAGCCCCCGCTGCCGATTGTCCGAGGCCCTCACGTCGGGATAATCGAAACTCCCCGTGTCGGGATGGTTGAAACTCTCCGCGGCATGGAGCTCCTGAGTCGGCCTCTTCTTACCAGAGACCGCGGGCTTCACGGTGTTAAAGTCCACAGGCCCCACGGTTGGAGCTTTCCACAGTCGATCCCCAGCAACGGGTCACAGCTCCGCGATGTTAAAGTCCGCTCCGCGCCCGCGGCATGAAGCGCCGGGCCGGTCTCCAGGAAAGGCTGCCAACTCCTCGATGTTAGGCCGCAGTGGGGATGGAGATACGATACGGGGAAAAATTTGCATCTCCGTCGAGGTAAGTGATTGAAAAAATGTTTCCCCCAATCCCCCCTCCCCCGAACCCCCATATAAAACAAACCAAGAAACACTAAAACATACTTTTAACACATACTTAAAGTAACAAACACAGAAGAAAGGACAGACAGACTGTTGGCGAGGCAGCCAGTGCCGGTGGCGCCACCCGGTGATACAGTGCGGAAACTGGCCTTCGGCCCACCAAGTCCGCATCGACCAACGATCCCAGCACATTAACACTATCCTGCACACACACACGCACACTAGGGACGAATTTTACCTCAGCAAAGGAACTTAAAGAACCATACTACATATTGCAAATTATCCATGGAAACATGCAACTTAGTCCATGATTTTCAATTAGGCAACCATAGCTTTAAAGAATCAAAATGTCCCAAGACTGTTCACAGAGATGTAGAGGCAAAAGACGCATTGATTCCTTGGAGGACATCAATAGGAAAACAACTGGAGCCGATAAGGGGTGGATGCATTTTCAGAACGTAGAACTGAAACAATCGATGGCATGGCCAGCACTGATGAGGAATGGGCAAGGGAGATGTATTGTTTCGGAGGAGTAGAGCAAATAGCTTAGTTTAGTTTAGAGATACAGCATGGAAACTGGCCCCTTGGCTCACCGGGTCCGCGCCGACCAGCGATCCCCGCACATTAACACTACCCTACGCACACTAGGGACAATTTTACATTTATACCAAGCCAATCAACCCACAAACCGGTACGTCTTTGGAGTGTGGGAGGAAACCGAAGAACTCGGAGAAAACCCACGAGGTCACGGGGAGAACGTACAAACTCCGGACAGACAGTCGGGATCGGACCCGGGTCTCTGCCACTGTAAGGCAGCAACTCTACCGCTGAACCACCGAGCTGCCCCTATCCCAAAGAGAAACCTCATACATTTAAATAGGGTGGGAAAGTTCAGCCGCCACGCTACTTTACTTGACGTTATCTTAGTTTATTTTATTTATTTGCCTTCATTTTAATGAGTTTTCAATTAATTTACTTTACTTGTTAAAATCTTTATTCTCATTATTGAAAATCTATTTGAATAATTTGTCATCTAGTTTGTAGAATGGTTTTTCACCGTCTCTCAGGTATCACAAAATGCTGGAGTAACTCAGCGGGTCAGGCAGCATCTCAGGACAGAAGGAATGGGTGACGTTTCGGGTCGAGACCCTTCTTCAGACTGATGTCAGGGGGCGGGGCGGGACAAAGAAAGGATGTAGTTAGAGACTGGACGGCCATTTTGAGAACTGGGAAGGGGGAGGGGAAAGAGAGGGACAGAGGAGCTATCTGAAGTTTCCTTCTCTCCTGAGATGCTGCCTGACCTGCTGAGTTACTCCAGCATTTTGTGACACCTACGATTTGTACCAGCATCTGCAGTTATTTTCCTACACACATTTCACCATCTCTCAGTTCCTTCTGTCCCTCTACATCCATGAAGTGAAGGCGTGGGTGAGCAGAGAGTGCTGGCAGTGAGTCCAGACTGAATGATCCCAGGAATGAGTGGGTTAACCTATGATGAGTGTTTGTCGGCACTGGGCCTCTACTCACTGGAGTTTGAGGGGGGACCTCATTGAAACATACAGAATAGTGAAAGGCTTGGATAGAGTGGATGTGGCGAGGATGTTTCCACTAGTGGGAGAGTCTAGGACTAGAGGCCATAGCCTCAGAATTAAAGGACGTTCTTTTAGGAAGAATAGGAGGAGGAATTTCTTTAGTCAGAGGGTGGTGAATCTGTGGAATTCTTTGCCACAGAAGGCTGTGGAGGCCGTCAGTGGATATTTTTAAGGCAGAGATAGATAGATTCTAGATTAGTACAGGTGTCAGGGATTATGGGAAGAAGGCAGGAGAATGGGGTTTGGAGGGAGAGATAGATCAGCCATGATTGAATGGCGGAGATGACTTAATGGGCTGAATGGCCTAATTTTACTCCTATTCTTTATGACCTTATGACTGTGGCCTGGGTCTGGCTTCAAACAGCCCATCATTGATATTGAGGGCGTGCAGCGTAGGTTTACTAGGTTAATTCCTGGAATGGCGGGACTGTCATATGTTGAAAGACTGGAGCGACTAGGCTTGTACACACTGGAATTTAGAAGGATGAGAGTGGATCTTATCGAAACGTATACGATTATTAAGGGGTTGGACACGTTAGAGGCAGGAAACATGTTCCCAATGTTGGGGGAGTCCAGAACAAGGGGCCACAGTTTAAGAATAAGGGGTAGGCCATTTAGAACTGAGATGAGGAAAAACTTTTTCAGTCAGAGAGTTGTGAATCTGTGGAATTCTCTGCCTCAGAAGGCAGTGGAGGCCAATTCTCTGAATGCATTCAAGAGAGAGCTAGATAGAGCTCTTAAGGATAGTGGAGTCAGGGGGTATGGGGAGAAGGCAGGAACGGGGTACTGATTGAGAATGATCAGCCATGATCGCATTGAATGGCGGTGCTGGCTCGAAGGGCCAAATGGCCTCCTCCTGCACCTATTGTCTATTGTCTATTGTCTATACCAGAAGGAAGAAGTTCCTTTATCCAGACCTGTATAAGGATAACTCATTACTATTCATAGGTAGTAGGACACAAAATGCTGGAGTAACTCAACGGGTCAGGCAGCATCTCGGGAGAGAAGGAATTCTCAACAACTTCTCCTTTGACTCCTCCCACTTCCTCCAAACCAGAGGCGTAGCTATGGGCACTCGCATGGGCCCTAGCTACGCCTGCCTCTTTGTCGGGTACGTCGAACAATCCCTGTTCCAGACGTACACTGGCCCCATTCCCGAACTCTACCTCCGCTACATCGACGGCTGCATTGGTGCTACCTCTTGCACCCATGCAGAACGCACTGACTTCATACACTTCACCTCCAATTTCCATCCTGCCCTTAAGTATACCTGGACTATCTCTGACATCTCCCTCCCATTTCTGGACCTCACCATCTCCATCACAGGAGACAGACTAGTGACGGACATTTACTACAAACCCACCGACTCGCACAGCTATCTGGACTACACTTCTTCCCACTCGGTCCCCTGCGAAAAGTCGATCCCCTACTCCCAATTCTTCCGTCTACGCCGCATCTGCGCCCGGGATGAGATGTTTCACACTAGGGCTTCCGAGATGTCCTCGTTCTTCAGAAAACGGGGCTTCCCCTCCTCCATTATTGATGAGGCTCTCACTAGGGTCTCTTCTACATCCCGCAGCTCCGCTCTTGCTCCCCCTCCCCCCACTCGCAACAAGGACAGAATTCCCCTCGTTCTCACCTTCCACCCCACCAGCCAGCGGATCCAACATATCATCCACCAACATTTCCGTCACCTACAACGGGACCCCACCACTGGCCATATCTTCCCATCCCCTCTCTTCTCTGCGTTCCGCAGAGACCGTTCCCTGCGTAACTCCCTGGTCCACTCGTCCCTTCCTACCCAAACCATCCCATCCCCGGGCACTTTCCCCTGCAACCGCACGAGATGCAACACCTGTCCCTTTACCTCCCCCCTCAACTCCATCCAAGGACCCAAACAGTCTTTCCAGGTGAGACAAAGGTTCACCTGCACCTCCTCCAACCTCATCTATTGCATCCACTGCTCTAGATGTCAACTTATTTACATCGGCGAAACCAAGCGCAGGCTCGGCAATCGCTTCGCTGAACACTTGCGCTCGGTCCGCATTAACAAAACTGATCTCCCGGTGGCCGAGCACTTTAACTCCCCCTCCCATTCCCAGTCTGACCTTTCTGTCATGGGCCTCCTCCAGTGCCATAGTGAGGCCCGCCGGAAATTGGAGGAGCAGCACCTCATATTTCGCCTGGGCAGCTTGCAGCCCAGTGGTATGAACATCGACTTCTCCAACTTCAGATAGTTCCTCTGTCCCTCTCTTCCCCTCCCCTTCCCAGATCTCCCTCTATCTTCCTGTCTCCACCTATATCCTTCCTTTGTCCCGCCCCCCTGACATCAGTCTGAAGAAGGGTCTCGACCCGAAACGTCACCCATTCCTTCTCTCCCGAGATGCTCCCTGACCTGCTGAGTTACTCCAGCACTTTGTGAATAAATGGAATTCTACTACTGTTGGCTATGAGGCCACTAAGTTATTGGATGAACGTATGTTTGATTCCAGATGTTGTTTTCTCGATCCTGAGCCTGGGAATGAGTGGCTTATTTAAAGTATGCTGAAGAAGAAGCTCCACCCAAGACCGTAAGAAATTGTAGTGAATTGTAGACGCAGCCCAGACCATCACACAAACCAACCTCCCTTCCATTGACTCCATTTACACCTTGGCACCTTGACTCCATGCGCTGCCTCGGCAAGGCCAGCAGCACAATCAAGGACGAGCCGCACCCTGGCCACTCCCTCTTCTCCCCTCTCCTATCCCCCAGATGGTGTCAGCGAGACTGTAGGTGTTTGGGGGACAACGGCCTGTTGATGTTGTGGGTGCGACACAGATGGATGGGGTGGTCTGCTCTTGGACGAGCAGTTGAAGATCTTGGCTCTCATGAGTGATAGAGTGGGGGACGTTTGGTCGATGTGAGATAGACAATAGACAATAGGTGCAGGAGGAGGCCATTCGGCCCTTCGAGCTAGCACCGCCATTCAATGTGATCATGGCTGATCATTCTCAATCAGTACCCCGTTCCTGCCTTCTCCCCATACCCCCTGACTCCGCTATCCTTAAGAGCTCTATCTAGCTCTCTCTTGAATGCATTCAGAGAATTGGCCTCCACTGCCCTCTGAGGCAGAGAATTCCACAGATTCACAACTCTCTGACTGAAAAAGTTTTTCCTCATCTCAGTTCTAAATGGCCTACCCCTTATTCTTAAACTGTGGCCCCTTGTTCTGGACTCCCCCAACATTGGGAACATGTTTCCTGCCTCTAACGTGTCCAACCCCTTAAGGTATACTAGAGATACTTGCTCAGAGATCACAAAGTACCCGCAACAATGACCAAGGAGAGCATGTCAGGTTGTCCATTCAGTCACATTTCTGACTGGCCTGCTCTGTCTTCGCGCCCATATCACCAGTCAACTGGAAAAATATTCTCTTTGTTGGCCTGTGGCCAGCCTGTGATATGGAACCTATGGCCGAGAAAGCACACCAACGCCTCCACTTCCTTAGAAGGCTTAGGAAGTTCGGCAAGTCCCCAACGACTCTTGACATAAATACACAGCGATTCCCTACAGCGTCGCTGAAAGCATTGTATCGGGACGTATCACAGCTTGTTTCGGGAAGAGCTCCATCCAAGACTGCAAGAAATTGCAGAGAATTGTGGATGCAGCCCAGACCATCACGAAAACCAACCTCCCTTCCATTGACTCCATTTATACCTCACGCTGCCTCGGCAAGGCCAGCAGCATAATCACGGACGAGTCGCACCCTGGCCACTCCCTCTTCTCCCCTCTCCCATCAGGCATAAGGTACCGAAGTGTGAAAACGCACACCTCCAGATTCAGGGACAGTTTCTTCCCAGCTGCTATCAAGCCACTGAATCATCCTGCCACAACCAGAGAGCAGTGCTCTCTTCCTCATTGGTGACCCTAGGACTATTTTTGATTGGACTTTACTGGAATTTACCTTGCACTAAACATTATTCCCTTTATCATGTACCTGTACACTGTGGATGGCTCGATTGTGACCATGTGTTGTCTTTCTGCAGACCAGTTAGCACACACCACTTACCAGAGACAGCGGGCTTCACGGTGTTAAAGTCCACAGGCCTCACGGTTCGAGCTCTCCACAGTCGATCCTCGGCAAAGGATCGCAAGCTCCACGATGTTAAAGTCCGCGCCGTGCCCATGGCTTGAAGCGCCCGTGGCTTGAAGCGCCGGGCCGGTCTCCAGGAAAGGCCGCATCGCTCCAGATGTTAGGCCGCAGTGGGGACAGGGATACGATACGGAGAAAAATCGCATCTCCGTCGTGGTAAATCCCCCCCCCTCCCTCCCCCCCTCCCCTCCCTCCCTCCCCCCCCTCCCCCCTCCCCCCTCCCTCCCCCCTCCCCTCCCTCCCCCTCCCCTCCCTCCCTCCCCCTCACCCCTCCCTCCCCCCTCCCCTCCCTCCCTCCCCCCTCACCCCTCCCTCCCTCCCCCTCCCCCAATTCCCCTCCCCCCCACATAAAACAAACCAAGAAACACTAAAACAAACACATGCTTAAAATAATAAGCGAGGCAGACTCTGTGGTGGCGCCACCCGATGGTTATAGTGTGGAAACAGGCCGTTGGGCCCAACTTGCCCATATCGGCCAACATGTCCCAGCTACACTAGTCCCACCTGCCCGCGTTTGGTCCATATCCCTCCAAACCTGTCCTTTCCATGTACCTGTCTAATTGCTTCTTAAATGTTGCCATAGTCCCTGCTGCCACAGCCTCCTCTGGCAGCTCGTTCCATACACCCACCACCCTTTGTGTGAAAAAGTGACCCCTCGGATTCCTATTAAATAATAAGATCATAAGTGATAGGAGCAGAGTTAGGCCATTCGGTCCATCAAGTCTACTCCGCCATTCAATCATGGCTGATCTATCTCTCCCTCCTTTTCCCCTTCACCTTAAACCTATGACTTTGCTGAATCTATTTATTTACTTAAGGGTCTGAGGGAGACCATTCACCCAATTGAATCCATGCCAGCTCTCACAAGACCAATCCCATCAATCCCATTTCTGGAGAAAAGGAGTGGGTGACGTTCTGGGTCGAGACCTTTCTTCAGACTGAGAGATGAGGAGACGGGAGGCGAGAGATATAGACAGTTTCAAATTTGTTTTGTTGTGTCTCATTGTCTGTAACTCGTTTTCACCTAGTCCATAGCTAAAAATGGCCTGTTTCCTTTATCATCGTTACTTTTTTGCACGTCTTTCATTCATTTGTTCTATATCTCTCTACATCATCATCCATATATCTCTTTTCCCTTTCCCCTGACTCTCAGTCTGAAGAAGGGTCTCGACCCGAAACGTCACCTATTCCTTTTCTCCACAGATGCTGCCCGACCCGCTGAGTTACTCCAGCTTTTTGTGTCTATCTTCCGTTTAAAACCGACATCTGCAGTCCCTTCCCACACAGTCCCAATCCGAGGGCAGTCCCGTAAATCCCCCCGGGTGCCCGTGGACAGCGCGCGGTCCCTCTCCAACACCACCCGGGCGCGGATGTAACCCCAGAAAAGGGGCAGGCAGCCGGCTCGGGCAGAGCCCTCTTCCGCCTGGTGCCATGACTCGCGGATGGCCAGCTTGGCCAGGCCCAGGAGCAACCCAACCAGGACATCTTTAGCCCTGCCCTCTCCCCTACGCACAGGGTGTCCAAAGATGAGGGTGGTGGGTGAGAAGTGCAGCCAGAAGGGCAAGGAGCAGCCCCTTTAGATATTGGAACAGGGGCTGCAACCTCACACACTCCATGTACACGTGGTACACAGACTCACGCACTCCATGTACACGTGGAACACAGACTCACACACTCCATGTACACGTGGAACACAGACTCACACACTCCATGTACACGTGGTACACAGACTCACACACTCCATGTACACGTGGAACACAGACTCACACACTCCATGTACACGTGGAACACAGACTCACACACTCCATGTACACGTGGAACACAGACTCACACACTCCATGTACACGTGGTACACAGACTCACACACTCCATGTACACGTGGTACACAGACTCACACACTCCATGTACACGTGGAACACAGACTCACACACTCCATGTACACGTGGAACACAGACTCACACACTCCATGTACACGTGGAACACAGACTCACACACTCCATGTACACGTGGAACACAGACTCACACACTCCATGTACACGTGGTACACAGACTCACGCACTCCATGTACACGTGGAACACAGACTCACACACTCCATGTACACGTGGTACACAGACTCACGCACTCCATGTACATGTGGAACACAGACTCACACACTCCATGTACACGTGGTACACAGACTCACACACTCCATGCACACGTGGAACACAGACTCGTCCAGCCCGCAGAAGCGGCAGGCGGCTGGCGAGTCCGTGAACCGCGCGAGGAGCAGGTTGCAGGGGGCTCCTCGGTGCAGTACCCCCCACCCCAGGGCCCCGATGTAGAGCGGCCTTGCTGCTACTCCCTGGGGTTCTACCCGTTACCTAGGAAACCAGCCTGACATCACTCAGATCCTAGGCCTTCATCTCCAATTCCTATTTCCAGTTCATAAAGAACCAGTTCCATGTACATAGGATTTTCATCTTTCCTTCCTGAACGAAAAAATATATCGTACATACTTTTAGAAATACGTCGGGCCTGGAATATAATCTCTTTGTCACAGTGTAGGACATTCTAACCGCGCACAGTCATGCTACGCTACGCTTTATGGAGAGCCAGCTTCTCCATAGGAGTAAATAACTACAACATCCTTTTTAATTTCTTCAAAGTACTTCCAAAAGTATCGAAGCATGTAATCCCTCTCTCTCATAATTACCAGCGCATTGTACAGTATCCAATATGCCAGTCTTCAGGATATTGAATCTTTAGTGCTTTCTGCATTATTCAAGCCTGACACCGAAAAAAAAAATGTCCTTTTCAGATAGAGGCAGGCCTACTCCTCACCTGTGGATACCAGGATCAATTTAATTCTGCGGGTTTTTATGCTGAGCTCGATAGGTTTTTTTTCCCGTAGAATACCGAAGTGTTAATTAGCACGAAAATAGCTAAAGCAGCAGGTCGCTTTGCAGCAATGAGTCTCCTGCAGTCCGACCCGCAGAAGGAAAGCTGCCAAATGACGTATTCAGCGCCAAAGAAAGTATCGATACCAGCACAAATTATTCATCGCAATGCTACGTTTAACAGGAGATGAAGGTAATATAAAATCATGAGAGGAATGGATCGGGTAGATGCACCGAGTCTCTTGCCCAGAGTAGGGGAATCGAAGGACCAGAGGACATACTGTAGGTTCAAGGTGAAGGGGGAAAGATTTAATAGGAATCTGAGGGGTAACTTTTTCACACAAAGGGTGGTGGGTGTATGGAACAAGCTGCCAGAGAAGGTAGTTGAGGCTTGGGACTATCCCACCGTTTAAGAAACAGTTACACAGGTACATGGATAGGACAGGTTTGGAGGGATATGGTCCAAGCGCAGGCTGGTGGGACTAGTGTAACTGGGACATGTTGGCTGGTGTGGGCAAGTTGGGCCGAAGGGCCTGTTTCCACACTGTATCACTCTATGACTCTATGACTCTAAAATGAGAGGAGAACGAGGACAGGCAATTCAAATTAAATGGGGTTGAAAACATCAAGCTAGGAGTACGTACACAATCGGTAAAGGTGGCACTGTAGCTGAAAAGGGTTCTGCAAAAGTACTGTACGTATGATGTTTGGTTTCATTGATAGAGAAAAGCAATAAAATTAAGAAACCTTTACAAATCCTTAATTATCAGGATGCATCGTTTGGGGACAGCTCCGTTCAAGGCAGCAAATTGCAGCGAATTGTGGACGCAGCCCAGACCATCACACAAACCAACCTCCCTTCCATTGACTCCATTTATACCCCACGCTGCCTTGGCAAGGCCAGCAGCATAATCAAGGACCCTGGCCACTCCCTCTTCTCCCCTCTCTCATCGGGCAAAAGGTACAGAAGTGTGAAAACGCACACCTCCAGATTCAGGGACAGTTTCTTCCCAGCTGTTATCAGGCAACTGAACCACCCAACCACAACCAGAGAGCAGTGCTGAACTACTATCCACATCATTGGAGACCCTCGGACTATCTTTGATCGGATGCTGGAGTAACTCAGCGGGACAGGCAGCATCTCTGGAGAGAAGGAATGGGTGACGTTTCGGGTCAAAACGTTCCGAAGAAGGGTCTCGACCCGAAACGTCACCCATTCGTTCTCTCCAGAGATGCTGCCTGTCCCTCTGAGTTACTCCAGCATTTCGTGCTTACATTTGAGATACGGTCTGTTATGTGGAGAACCTGTTTTAGTGCAAAGAAGTTGGAAAGTTGTTTTCTGGAAATGTTCAAAATCAAGAGTAAATAAGGTGAAACTATTTTCTGTGGCAGAAGACTGAATAACTAGTGGAGAGAGATGAAAGTCGACTGTTAAAAGACCCAGAAGAAACATGAAGGACCAATTTTTGACACTGTGTGTTGTTACGATCTTTCATACAGTACCAAAAATGGGTGGGGACTACATTCAGTGCAAACATCCAAAAGCTCAAAATAACCATGTTTAGATTTAAAATGGTGAGTGTCATAGACATAGAGTTATAGAGTGATACAGCGTGGAAACAGGCCCATCGGCCCAACTTGCCAACACCGCCCAACATGTCCCAGCTACACTAGTCCCACATGCTTGCGTTTGGTCCATATCCCTACAAACCTGTCCTATCCATGTACCTGTCGTACTGTTTCTTGAACGTTGGGATAGTCCCAGCCTCAACTACCTCCTCCGGCTGCTTCTTCCATACACCCACCACCTTTTGTGTGAAAATGTTTACCCCTCAGATTCCTGTTAAATCTTTTCCCCTTCACCTTGAACCTATATCCTCTGGTCCTCGATTCCCTTACTCTGGGCAAGAAGATCTACCCGATCTATTCCTCTCATGATTTTGTACACCTCAATAAGATCGCCCCTCATCGTCCTCCCTCCAAGGAATAGAGACCCAGCCACCAGGATGTTGCCTCGATTGGAGGGTATTAGTTATGAAGAGAAATTCAACAAGTGGCATCTCACTGCACCAAAAGATCAATTTTCACACTTCATCTGAAGAATCAGAAACGGGCAATGGATCTCAATTCAGGTCATCTGGAGGAATAATGGCATGGTGGCGCAGTGGTCGAGTTGCTGCCTTACAGTGCCAGAGACCCGGGTTCGATCCTGACCACGGGTGCTGTCTGTATGGAGTTTGTACGTTCTCCCCGTGACCTGCGTGGGTTTTCTCTGAGAGCTCCGGTTTCCACCCACACTCCAAAGACGTACAGGTATGTAGGTTACGCGTAATCCTCCAAAATCTCCGCCACCTCAAACAGGATCCCAACACTAGTCACATCTTCCCATCTCCACCACGTTCCACCATCCGCAGAGACCGTTCCCCTCCGCAACTCCCTGGTTAACTCACCCCTTCCCACCCAAACCACCCCCACCCCAGGTATCTTCCCCTGCAACCGCAGAAGATGCAACACCTGTCCCTATACCTCCTCCCTCGACTCTGTCCAGGGACCCCGACAGTCCTTTCAGGTTAGGCAGAGGTTCGCTTGCACCTCCTCCAACCTCATCTACTGTAACCGTTGTTCAAGATGTGGACTCTTATAGAGCTGTGTGACCAAAGCTAGACTGGGCGGTTGTTTTGCGGAACATCTTCGCTCAGTCCGCCTGGACCTACCTGATCTCCCAGTTGCTAAATACCTTAATTCTCCTTCCCATTCCTACACAGTCAATTCTGTCCTAGGTCTCCTCCTTTGTCAGAGTGAAGCTAAACGCAAATTGGAGGAACAGCATCTCATATTTTGCTTGGGCAGCCCAGTGGTTTGAATATTGATTTTTCTCACTTCAGGTAGCCCCGGCATTCCCTCTCTCTCTCTCTCTCTATCCCTCGTTCTGAACGTTCTGAACCCCCCCCCATCCTAGTCGCACCAGCTTCTCGTTTCCACCGTACAAACAGCTTACAATGGCCTGTTTCCTTTATCATCGTTAATTATTTGCACATCTTTCATTCATTGTTCTTTATCTCTCCACGTCATCGTCTATATCTCTCATGTCCCTTATCCCTAACCAGTCTGAAGAAGGATCTCGACCTGAAACTTCACCCATTCCTTCTCTCCAGAGATGCTGCCTGACCCGCTGAGTTACTCCAGCTTTTTGTGTCTATCTGCGGTTTAAACCAGCATCTGCAGTTCTTTCCTACGCACAGGTTTCTAGGTTACTTGGTTTGGTAAAATTGTAAATTGTCCCGAGTGTGTGTAAGACAGCGTTAGTGTGCGGGGATCGCTGGTTTGGCATTGACTCGGTGGGCGGAAGGGCCTGTTTCTACGCTGTAAGTCTAAACTAAACTAAACAAAACAAACCACATCCCATTCTTTGATGCCATCCAACCTTGAACAAAAACCCTTGGAAGAATTGCAGAGACAAGTTTGTCAATCTTGGTCATGTGGAATCATGAATGATCCTTTAATCAGGTAATGGACAACACAACATTAAGAAAGTCAAGAAAGTCAAGAGTGTTTTATTGTCTTATGTCCCAGATAGAAAGATAGATCCCAGAATTAAATTCTTACTTGCAGCAGCAAAACAGAATATGTAAACGAGACTTGCGTGTCCTTGTGCATCAGTCACTGAAAGTAAGCATGCAGGTACAGCAGGGAGTAAAGATAGCTAATGGCATGTTGGCCTTCATAGCGAGAGCATTTGAGGATAGGAGCAGGAGGTCCTACTGTAGTTGTACAGGGCCCTGGTGAGACCAACCTGGAGTATTGTGTGCAGTTTTGGTCTCCTAAATTGAGGAAGGACAATCTTGCTATTGAGGAGTGCAGCATAGGTTCACCAGGTTAATGGCGGGACTGACATATGATGAAAGAATGGGTCGACTTTAAAAAAAAAAATTAGATTTAGAGATGCAGCGCAGAAACAGGCCCTTCGGTCCACGGGGTCCGCGCCGCCCAGCGATCCCCGCACATTAACACTATCCTGCACACACTAGGGACAACTTTTACATTAGCCCAGCCAATTAACCTACATACTTATACGTCTTTGGAGTGTGGGAGGAAACCGAAGATCTCGGAGAAAACCCACGCAGGTCACGGGGAGAACGTACAAACTCCATACAGACGGCGCCCGAAGTCAGGATCGAACCTGAGTCTCCGGCGCTGCATTCGCTGTAAGGCAGCAACTCAGTCTGGAGTATTATGGGCAGTTCTGAACGCCACATTACAGGAAGGATGTGAAGACTTTGGAGAGGTGTAGGAAAGGCTCAGCAGGACGTTGCCTCGATTGGAGGGTATTAGTTATGAAGAGAAATGGACTGAGATGAGGAAAAACGTTTTCACCCAGAGAGTTGTGAATCTGTGGAATTCTCTGCCACTGAAGGCAGTGGAGGCCAATTCACTGGATGTTTTCAAGAAAGAGTTAGGTTTAGCTCTTAGGGCTAACGGAATCAAGGGATATGGGGAAAAAACCGGAATGGGGTACTGATTTTGGATGATCAGCCATGATCACATTGAATGGCGGTGCTGGCTCGAAGGGCCAAATGGCCTACTCCTGCACCTATTTTCTATGTTTCTATGTTTCTATATATATATGTGTGTGTGTGTGTGTGTGCTTCGAGTGACCGCTGATGATGAGGTCAACATTAACTTGAGCCAGGACACCACACATTCTTCTGATCAAAACAAAACAAGGCCAAAGACTGAAACACAATTACGATGCTCCAAATGACCGAGGAAGCCTGTTAATAGACTGAACATTCATGATCCACTCTCTCAAAGAGGGAGAGCAGTGCAGTATAATTTTATGTTGGCATGTAACTGAGCCACATGTGTGTGTGTGTGTGTGTGTGTGTGTGTGTGTGTGTGTGTGTGTGTGTGTGTGTGTGTGTGTGTGTGTGTGTGTGTGTGTGTGTGTGTGTGAGTCAAAATAAATATAGTTCATGTGACAAAAGTACACATTATATTTGTTGAAAGACTGCAATATGGAGTTAACACTCCTGGTGTCATCCAAACTTTACTCAATGTAGGAGTCAATAGTTGTAATTGAAATGTAAACGACCAGTCTGAAGAAGGTCCTCGACCCGAAACGTCACCCATTCCTTCTCTCCAGAGATGCTGCCTGTCCCGCTGAGTTGCTCCAGCTTTTTGTGTCTATCTTTAGTTGCAAAAGACCAAGTGGACCGGTTGGGCCCAAACCTCTCCTGCTTTGGTGCAGCACCCTCTCCTCCGCCCTCCCTCCCTCCCTCCCCCTCCCTCCTCCCTCCCCCTCCCTCCCTCCCTCCCCCTCCCTCCTTCCTCCCCCTCCCCCCTCCCTCCCCCTCCCTCCTCCCTCCCCCTCCCTCCTCCCTCCTCCCTCCCCCCTCTCTCCACCCTCCCTCAACCCTCCCCCTCCCCCACTCCATCCCCCTCAACCCTCCTTATCCACCCCCGTCCTCCCCTCCCTCCTCCTCCCCCCTTCCCCTCCCCCCTTCCCCTCCCCCCCACTCCATCCCCCTCAACCCCCCTTATCCTCCCCCCTCCCCCTCCCTCCCTAGGAGATAGGTTTAAACTTTAAAATGTGAATAACTTAAAAAATATAACACTGATTTCAATTAAACTTCTTCCATTAGCACCAAAGGGACGACGGTGAGTAAGGTGGGCTTAAAATTGTTCCTTTAGGTGCCTTTTGGCAAACTCCAAGCGGGCTGTCGTGTGCCTTTTACTGAGGACTGGCTTCCGTCTGGCCACTCTACCATAAAGTCCTGATTGGCGGAGTGCTGCAGATATAGTTGTCCTTCTGGAAGGCTCTCCCATCTCCACAGAGGAACTCTGGAGCTCTGTCAGAGTGACCATCGGGTTCTTGGTCACCTCCCTGACCAAGGCCCTTCTCCCCCGATTGCTCAGTTTGGCCGGGCGGCCAGCTCTATGAAGAGTCCTGGTGGTTCCAAAGTTCTTCCATTTAAGAATGACAGAGCCCCTGTGCTCTTTGGGACCTGAAACGCTGCAGAAATTGTTTTATACCCTTCCCCACATCTGTGATAGCGCAGCGGTAGAGTTGCTGCTTTACAGCGAATGCAGCGCCGGAGACACAGGTTCGATCCTGACTATGGGTGCTGCACTGTAAGGAGTTTGTACGTTCTCCCCGTGACCTGCGTGGGTTTTCTCCGAGATCTTCGGTTTCCTCCCACACTCCAAAGACGTACAGGTATGTAGGTTAATTGGCTGGGTAAATGTAAAAATTGTCCCTAGTGGGTGTAGGATAGTGTTAGTGTGCGGGGATCACTGGGCGGCACGGACTTGGAGGGCCGAAAAGGCCTGTTTCCGGCTGTATGTATATGATATATGATATGATATGATATGATATGTGTCTCGACACAATCCTGTCTCGGAGGTCTACGGACAATTCCTTCGTCTTCAAGGCTTGGTTTTTGCTCTGACACGCACTGTCAACTGTGGGACCTTATACAGACAGGTGTGTGCCTTTCCAAATCATATCCAATCAATTTAATTTACCACTGGTGGACTCCAATCAAGTTGTAGAAACACCTCAAGGATAATCAATGGAAACAGGATGAACATAAGCTCAATTTTGAGTGTCATAGCAAAGGGTCTGAATACTTATGTAAATGTGATATTTCAGTTATTTCTTTTTAATTACTTTGCAAAAATGTCTAAACACCTGTTTTCACTTTTTTTATTATGGGGTATTGTGTGTAGATTGATGATTAAAAAAAAGGATTGAATCCATTTTAAAATAAGGCTGTAACGTAACAAAATGTGGAAAAAGTGAAGGGGTCTGAATACTTTCTGAATGCACCGTAACTCCCTGAAAGTAGTGACATTAATAGATAGAGTGGTAAAGAAGGCATATGGTCTACGTGCCTTTGTTGTTCAAAACATTGAGTATAAGAGTCAGGAAGACAGGATGCAGCTTTGTATGACTTGGCCTAGCCACATTTGGAGTATTCCATGCAGTTCTGGTTGCACCAATACAGAAAGAATATGGAGGTTTTGGAGAGGGTGCAAAGGAGGTTTACCAGAATGATATCTAGATTAAAGGGAAGATAGACACAAAAAGCTGGAGTAACTCAGCGGGACAGGCAGCATCTCTGGAGAGAAGGAATGGGCGACGTTTCGGGTCGAGACCCTTCTTCAGAGCTACTCCAGCTTTTTGTGCCTATCGTCAGTTTAAACCAGCATCTGCAGTTCCTTCTTACACACCTAGATTAAAGGGTATTTAATCTAGATTAAAGGGTATTAGCTACAAGAAAATATTGGAGCCACTTAGATAGTTTTCTTTGCAAGGCTGAGGAGAGACCTGATAGAAGTATATAAAATTATGAGAAGCTTAGATAGGGTAGACTATCAGAACCTTTTTCCCCATAATGTAAATATCAAATACTAGTGGGGGATTGTTTTAAGGTGAGAGGGGCAAAGTTTACAGGAGATGTAATGGGCCACTACTCGGATGCAGATGGAGGCAGATACGATAGTGGCATTTAAAGGATTTTGGGATAGACACATGGATATGCAGGGAATGGGGTGATATGGATTATATGCCAGCAGATAAGAGTTGATGTACCCCCCCCCTCCACCTCCACCCCCCAAAAAAGCAAACCATTTATTTCAAGAGGGCTTGTACACAAAAACAAGGATGTAATGCTGAGGCTCGATAAGGCGCTGGTGAGGCTGCAGTTTGAATATTGTGAGTCAATTTGGGCACCGTATCTGAGGAAGGATGCGCTGGCTCTGGAGAGGGTCCAGAGGAGGTTTACAAGAATGATCCCAGGAATGAGTGGGTTAACCTATGATGAGCGTTTGTCGGCACTGGGCCTGTACGCGCTGGAGTTTAGAAGAATGAGGGGGGGGGCCTCATTAAAACATACAGAATAGTGAAAGGCCTGGATAGAGTGGATGTGGAGAGGATGTTTCCACTAGTCAGAGAGTCTTGGACTAGAGGTCATAGCCTCAGAATTAAAGGGCATTCTTTTAGGAAGGAGATGTGACCTGCGAGGGTTTTCTCTGGGATCTCCGGTTTCCTCCCACTCTCCAAAGACGTACAGGTTTATCGGTTGATCGGCTTGGTATAAGTGTAAACTGTCCCGAGTGTGTGTAGGATAGTGTTAGTGTGCAGGGATCACTGGTCGGCGTAGACTCGGTGGGCCGAAGGGCCTGTTTCCGCGCTGTATCTCTAAACGAAAGGTGGCACTACATTCTTTGGCTTGCAACAATCATGGTCTGGTTTACTCAGAATAACTGATGATTTATCGTCTATTAATTTGTTGTGTTGTTGCATTTAGTGTGTCTGCAAAGCTACAGCAAGTACGAAATTCATCCTTCCAGTCTTGGTACACGTGTCAATTAGACACTCTCGATTCTTGCCACTTGAAGTGGCCTTTAAGGTAAGGTACCCAGACCATAAACACATTTACCTGCTGGTGAGGCATAATTAGCTGCCAGGATGTATCCAAGGGCAGCTTGACATGACCTTCCTGCCTTCCATCAAGCATGGCTGACTGAATAAACATCATTCTACGGACAAAGGCAGACTAGCTGAACAGCCGCCACTGTTACAGAGCAGTTAAATCCTGAAGTTAGGAAGCTGAACGAAGGAAGACGACGCAAATTGCCGATTTTATTTCCTCACCCTTTTAACTTGTTTTTGTCTCTTTCCACTCTGCCCCCTATTTCATACACACCTGATAACGAGCTCTCACAATGTAACGCCACACAATGGATTCCCCACCTCAATGGTTGGGTAGTGCATTTCAAAGAGAGGGAGTTATATTATACCTGATCCTAGGTAATATAACAATTTGCGATTCACAGCTTCAGTCAACACAGCGGAGTCGAGGCAGTTGGTTTAGACGATCAACACTTCCTACCGTGGAACAAAAGTGGCCATAAAGCTATCAGGCCATTGTAATAACCCAACTGGCCCGTTAACGTCAGGCAGACAGGGCCGGCACCTTTACCTGGTCAGGCTGATGTGTGACTTTAGTCCCAAACTCAGCAAGACTGGAGATCTGACGATGGATACCATATGATACGATAGAACTTCATTTATCCCAGGAGGGAAACTGATCTGCCAACAGTTTTAGATTTAGATTTTTTTAGATTTTTAGATTTAGATTTAGAGATACAGCGCGGAAACAGGCCCTTCGGACCACCGAGTTCGCGCCGCCCAGCGATCCCCGCACATTAACACTATCCTACACACACTAGGGACAATTTTTTACATTTACCCAGTCAATTAACCTACATACCTGCACGTCTTTTGAGTGTGGGAGGAAACCGAAGATCTCGGAGAAAACCCACGCAGGTCAATAGACAATAGACAATAGACAATAGGTGCAGGAGTAGGCCATTCAGCCCTTCGAGCCAGCACCGCCATTCAATGCGATCATGGCTGATCACTCTCAATCAGTACCCCGTTCCTGCCTTCTCCCCATACCCCCTCACTCCGCTATCCTTAAGAGCTCTATCCAGCTCTCTCTTGAAAGCATCCAACGAACTGGCCTCCACTGCCTTCTGAGGCAGAGAATTCCACACCTTCACCACCCTCTGACTGAAAAAGTGCTTCCTCATCTCCGTTCTAAATGGCCTACCCCTTATTCTTAAACTGTGGCCCCTTGTTCTGGACTCCCCCAACATTGGGAACATGTTATCTGCCTCTAATGTGTCCAATCCCCTAATTATCTTATATGTTTCAATAAGATCCCCCCTCATCCTTCTAAATTCCAGTGTATACAAGCCCAATCGCTCCAGCCTTTCAACATACGACAGTCCCGCCATTCCGGGAATTAACCTAGTGAACCTACGCTGCACGCCCTCAATAGCAAGAATATCCTTCCTCAAATTTGGAGACCAAAACTGCACACAGTACTCCAGGTGTGGTCTCACCAGGGCCCGGTACAACTGTCACGGGGAGAACGTACAGACTCCGTACAGACGGCGCCCGTAGTCAGGATCGAACCTGAGTCTCCGGCGCTGCATTCCCTGTAAGGCAGCAACTCTACCGCTGCGCCACCGTGACGCCCTTTAAAACACATGATACATGAAACATGAAATTAAAGTGATGAGTGGAAAAGATTGGGGATGTGCAAAGATTGGGGAGAGGAGGAGCAGGGGGGGGGGGAGGGGGTAGGTGGAGGGGGTAGGTGGAGGGGAGTCAGTCTACCCCATGACAGAAGGGGGAGGAGTTGTACAGTTCGCTAGCCCCCGGGGTAAAAAAGATCTCCTGTGAACTTACGAATCAGCCAATTGTATATACGTGTAGGAAGGGACTGCAGATGCTGGTTTAAACCAAAGATGGACACAAAATGCTGGAGTGACTCCGCGGGGACAGGAGGCATCTCTGGAGAGAAGGAATGGGTGACGTTTCGGCTCGAGACCCTTCTTCAGATCTGCATCTGAGAGAGCTTCGCAAAGTGGTTGGTTGCCGGGGCAACACGGGGTGAACAATAAATGTCAGCCTTTCCACAGATGTCCACAATGGGGAAATAAATACCAGACAATGGCACTGCTGCTGCTGCTGCTGCTGCTGCTGCAGCTATTCAGTTATGCATCGATCTGAGTCTTCTCCCTGAACTCACATTACACATCCAGCCTTTACACCGACTGGCAATCTGGCCTGAAGTCCTACCTTTGCTCGTCAGGGCTCTGTAAGGCAAAGGGAATTCTGCTGCCCTGCTGTTGCTGACTGAGTAGCCACCCTGGCTCTTTGAATTCCTGTCGTAGGAGCAATCATTTCTCCAATGAACCTGCTCAGAAATCAAACGAGCCTGTCTGCGGCCACTTGTTGCATGTTTATATATTCTGTTGTGCTGCCGCAAATATGAATTTCATTGTGTCGGAAGGAACTGCAGATGCCGGTTTAAACCAAAGATAGACACAAAAAGCTGGAGTAACTCAGCGGGGCAGGCAGCTTGTCCAGAGAGTAGGAATGGGTGACGTTTCGGGTCGAGACCCTTCTAAGGGTCACCCATTCCTTCTCTCCAGAGTCACTCCAGCTTTTTGTGTCCATCTTCAGCATGAATTTAATTGTTCTATCTGGGACATATGACAATAAAACACTCTTGAATCTTGACTTGGAAATCTTCCATTGGGCTATTAGCAAGCTTCCAGCTAAGTTTAGTTTAGTTTAGTTTGGAGATACGGCGCAGAAACAGGCCCTTCGGCCCACCGAGTCCGCACCGACCAGCGATCCCCGCACACTTACACTATCCTACACACACTAGGGACAATTTTACATTTATACATTTACACCAAGCCAATTAACCTACAAACCTGCACGTCTTTGGAGTGTGGGAGGAAACCAAAGTCCTCGGAGGAAGCCCACGCGGGTCACGGGGAGAACGTACAAACTCCGTACAGACAGCACCCTTGGTCAGGATCGAACCCGGGTCTCCGGCGCTGCAAGTGCTGTAAGACAGCAACTCTACCGCTGTGCCACCGTGCCACCTGATGGCAGGTTCCTTTCAGCATTGATGTGCAGAGGAATCTTGGGGTGTAAGTCTACAGCCCCCAGAGAGCAGCAACACAAGTCGATAGAAACAATAGAATCACTAGAACCGGGAGTAGTTCCACAGGAACAGAAAATTGCAAATGTTACGCTGCTGCTCAAGAAAGGAAGCGGAGGGTAAGAGGGAAACTATAGGCCACTTAGCCTGACTTCAGTAGACAGTCAGAAAATGCTCTATTAACTCAGTGGGACAGGCAACATCTCTGGAGGGAAGGAATGGGTGACATTTTGCTTCGAGACCCTTCTTCAGACGAGTCGAAACCCATACCTTCTCTCCAGAGGTGCTGTCTGACCCGCTGAGTTACTCTAGCATTTTGTGTCCATGGTGTATAATCAGCATCTGCAGTTCCTTCCTACACGTTTAGCCTGACTTCCGTGGTTGGTAACATTTTAGAGTCCATTATAAAGGACGGAGGTTTCCGAGCACCTGAACTTAGAAGCACGCGACAAAATAGGCCGAAGTCAGCATGGTTTTGTGAAAGGGAGATCTTGCCTGACGAACCTGTTGGAATTGTTTGAGGAAGTTAATAGCAGGATAAACAAAGGAGAGTCGGTGCATGTTGTTTACCTGAATCTTCCGAAGGCCTTTGATAAGGTGCACGTGAGACTGCTAATGTAGATGAGACGCCGTGGTATCAGAGGGAAGATATTAGCATGGATAGCAGGTTGGCTGGATGGCAGAACAGTGGGAATAACTTTTTCCGGTTGGCTGCCAGTGACTAGTGGGGTCAGTGCTGGGGTCACCACTCTTCACGTTGTATATCAATGATTTGGATGAGGGGATTGAAGGCTCTGTCACCACGTTTGCGGATGATACAACGATAAGTGGAGGGGCAATAGACAATAGACAATAGACAATAGGTGCAGGAGGAGGCCATTCGGCCCTTCGAGCCAGCACCGCCATTCAATGTGATCATGGCTGATCATTCTCAATCAGTACCCCGTTCCTGCCTTCTCTCCATACCCCCTGACTCCGCTATCCTTAAGAGCTCTATCTAGCTCTCTCTTGAATGCATTCAGAGAATTGGACTCCACTGCCTTCTGAGGCAGTGAATTCCACAGATTCACAACTCTCTGACTGAAAAGGTTTTTCCTCATCTCAGTTCTAAATGGCCTACCCCTTATTCTTAAACTGTGGCCCCTTGTTCTGGACTCCCCCAACATTGGGAACATGTTTCCTGCCTCTAACGTGTCCAACCCCTTAATAATCTTATACACTTCGATAAGATCTCCTCTCATCCTTCTAAATTCCAGTGTATACAAGCTTAGTCGCTCCAGTCTTTCAACATATGATAGTCCCGCCATTCCGGGAATTAACCTAGTAAACCTACGCTGCACGCCCTCAATAGCAAGAATATCCTTCCTCAAATTTGGAGACCAAAACTGTACACAGTACTCCAGGTGCGGTCTCACTAGGGCCCTGTACAACTGCAGGTAGTGTAGCGAAAGCAGGGACTCTGCAGAACGACTTGGACAGGTTGGGGGAGTGGGCAGAGAAATGGTAGATAGACAATAGACAATAGACAATAGGTGCAGGAGTAGGCCATTCAGACCTTCGAGCCAGCACCGCCATTCAATGCGATCATTGCTGATCACTCTCAATCAGTACCCCGTTCCTGCCTTCTCCCCATACCCCCTCACTCCGCTATCCTTAAGAGCTCTATCCAGCTCTCTCTTGAAAGCATCCAACGAACTGGCCTCCACTGCCTTCTGAGGCAGAGAATTCCACACCTTCACCACTCTCTGACTGAAAAAGATGGAATACAGTGTAGCAAAGTGTGGAGTCATGCATTTTGGTAGTCGGAATAAAGGTGCACACTATTTTCTAAATGGGGAGAGGATTCATAAATTGGAGGTGCAGAGGGACTTGGGAGTGCTGGTGCAGGATTCCATAAGGTTAATTTACAAGTTGAATCGGTAGCAAGGAAGGCAAATGCAATGTGAGCAATTTATTTCGAGAGAACTAGGATATAAAAACAGGGATGTAATGCTGAGGCATTGTAATGGCACTGGTCAGACCATGTTTGGAGTATTGTGAGCAGTTTTGGGCCCCGTATCTGAGGAAGGATGTGCTGACGTTGGAGAGAGTCCAGAGGAGGTTTACGAGAATGTTCCTTGGGATGATTGGGTTTATGTATGATGAGCGTTTGACGGGACTTGGCCTGTACTCGCTGCAGTTTAGAAGGATAAGGGGGGCCTCATTGAAACTTACCGAATTGTGAAAGGCCGGATGTGGAGAGGATGTTTCCACTAGTGGGAGAGTCTTGGTCCAGAGGGCACAGCCTCAGAATAAAAGAATGTACATTTGGAATGGAGATGAGGAGGAATTTTCTTTAGTCAGAGGGTGGTGAATCTGTGGAATCACTTGTCGCAGATGGCTGTGGAGGCCAAGTCAATGGATATATTAAAGATGTTGATTGAAAGGTTCTTGATTAGCAAGGATGCCAGGGGTTATGTGTAGAAGGTAGGAGAATGGTGTTGAGAGGGAAATATAGATCAGCCATGATTGAATGGCGGAGTTGACTCGATGGGGCCACTGGCCTACTTCTGCTCCTATGAGTTATGAACTTACAAAGAATTGTAAAGATGGTATGGTTGCCTGACACATATACTCAATGCTTCGACCAATGAAGTCATGTTGCTCCTTTATAAAACTTTGGTCAGATCGCATTTGGAGTATCATGTGCAGTCTGATTGCCCCATTATATGAAGAATGCGGAGGCTTTGGAGAGGGTGCCGAGCTTGTTCACCAGCATGCTGCCTGGAGTAGAAGGTATTAGCGAGAAGAATAGGTTGACACAAAATGCTGGAGTAACTCAGCGTGTCAGGCAGCATCTCTGGAGAGAAGGAATGGGCGACGTTTCGGGTCGAGACCCTTCTTCTGACTGATGTCAGGGGATGCGGCGGGACAAAGATGGGATGTAGCAGGAGGCAGGAAGACTGGTGGGAGAACTGGGAAGGAGGAGGGAATAGAGAGGGAAAGCGGGGACTATCAGAAGTTAGAGATGTCAATGTTGATAGCGCTGGGGTGTAAACTACCCAAGCGAAATATGAGGTGCTGTTCCTCCAATTTGCGCTGGGCCTCACTCTGACAATGGAGGAGGCCCAGGACAGAAAGGTCAGATTGGGAATGGGAGGGGGAGTTAAAGTGCTGAGCCACCGGGAGATCAGGTTGGTTGAGACGGACTGATCGGAGGTGTTTAGCAAAACGATCGCCAAGCCCATCTTAGTCTCCCCGATAAGAAGAGGTTAGACAAACTTGGATTATTTTCTCTGGAGTGTCAGAGGCAGGTGGAGTCATTAGTTTAGTTTAGTTTAGTTTAGTTTAGTTTAGTTTAGTTTGGAGATACAGTGTGGAAAGAGGCCATTCACCAAGTATATGCCGACCAACAATCACCTGTATCGTTCCACCCTACACACCAGGAATGATTTACAGAAGCCAATTAATCCATAAACCTGCACATCTTCGGAATGTGGGAGGAAGCCAGAGCACCCAGAGAGAATCCATGTGGTCACAAGGAAAACATGCAAACTCTGCACAGACAGCATTAGTAGTCAGAATTGAACCCGGGTCTCTGGCGCCGTTGGGCGGCACGGTGGCGCAACGGTAGAGTTGCTGCCTTACAGCGAATGCAGCGCCGGAGACTCAGGTTCGATCCTGACTACGGGCGCCGTCTGTACAGAGTTTGTACGTTCTCCCCGTGACCTGCGTGGGTTTTCTCCGAGATCTTCGGTTTCCTCCCACACTCCAAAGACGTACAGGTATGTAGGTCAAATGACTGGGCAAATGTAAAAATTGTCCCTAGTGTGAGTAGGATAGTGTTAATGTGCGGGGATCGCTGGGCGGCGCGGACTCGGTGGGTCGAAGGGCCTGTTTCCGCGCTGTATCTCTAAATCTAAAAAATCTCTCTACTGCCGCGCCCCTTGTCCAGGTACCAGGGTCCTGATAGAAGTTTAGAAAATTATGAAAGGCACAGCTGGGGTAGACAGTCAGAACCTTTTTTCCAAGGGAGGAAATGTTAAATACTGCAGGGCATAGGTTTAAGGTTAGTGGGGGAAAGTGTAAAGGAAATATGCAGGACAAAATATTCACACAGAGAGTGGTTGGTGCCGAGAATGCATTGCAAGAGGTGGTGATAGGACCATATGTCATAGTGGTGTTCAAGAGCCTTGTAGATGGACACATGAATATGTGGGGAATGGAGGGGTATGGATCACATGCAGGCGGAGGCGATTAGCATAACTTGGAGATTAGCGTCATGTTCAGCATGTGAAACAGTGGGCTGCAAATGCTACACTGTTCTATCTTTCAAAAGGCTTTTTTAAGGCCTCATACACACACAAACACACACACACACACACACACTCACACACACACACACACACACACACACACGCACACACACACACACACACACACACACGCTCACGGGCTTGTGTGTGTGTGTGCATGTTCCAGGTCACATCTGGAATGGGTATTATAAAGGCGAAGGACAATAATTATATAGATGAAGCGAAAAGACCCCACATTATTTTTCCTTTCATCCAGTAGGTGACCACAACCCTCCTTGTCATCTCAATTGCGATTTGTCATCTTTACTTTAGTTTAGTTTAGAGATACAGCGCGGAAACAGGCCCTTCGGCCCACCGAGTCTGCACCGACCAGCAGTCCCCGCACATTAACGCTACCCTACATACACTAGGGACAATTTACATTTACCAAGCCAATTAACCTACCAACCTGTACGTCTTTGGAGAGTGGGAGGAAACCGACGATCTCAAGGAACACCCACGCAGGTCACGGGGAGAACGTACAAACATCCCGCTACGCCACCAATCCGCCCTCATAAATATGAATATCTTATCTTATGAATATGAACAATGAGTCAAACAGATGTAAGTGTTGTACCTAACTATGGAGATAATACAGAATGGATGGTGAATATAGGTGTACAATGATACCAAATTAAACTAATCTGTGATACATACCCCTCCATTCCCTGCATATTCTGGTGCCTATCTAAAAGCTTTTTGTATCCCATTATTGTATCTGCTTCCAGCACTATTTCTGGTTGATATTATATCATGTATATTTTATACCTGTGCTAAAGTATGGATGAAGTATCTTTGAAACGAACAAAGCTTAGTTGCTGTAAAGTAGTAATTAGCCAACTACGAGGTCACTACAGACAGCTGCCGAATGTGTTCCCACCTATTTGAAGGATCAAAGATAACGGAACTTCAGTATTTCCTGTTCCTTCAGAGATATTCCAGCACATAAGAAATATCCATTTTTTTGTTTAACGCAGCACAGGAATTCAATTTGACAGTGGGTGACAGTCAACCGAAGAGCAATGGGCAGGGAAGTGCACACAGACATAACATTTTTATAATGTTACTAGCTGACCTCCTATAATGTTGATTGAAATGCCACAGAATTTGATAAGGAGAGGCAGATGTCATATATAATATATCATCCACTGTTGAGCCGTGTCTTTTTAAAACTGAAAAGCTTCATTGCTCAGTAGGTAAAGACAGGAGTGAGACGCAGAAAACTGGAGTAACTCAGCCGGTCAGACAACATCTCTGGAGAAAAGGAATACGATATACCTTGTAACTTTGTCAGCGTCCTGTATGTGACAACGATTTGCGTAGCATGGGGGGATATGCAAGCAAAGAACTTCACTGTGGCTTGGCACATGCCACAATAAAGTATTCATTCATTCATTCATTCATTCATTCTGGTGATGTTTCGGGGAAATAAAAACAGGATTTGCTCAGTAAGAATGGAAAGAATGGGTCGACTGGGCTTATATTCACTGGAATTTAGAAGGGTGAGAAGGGATCTTATAGAAACATATAACATTCTTAAGGGATTGGACAGGCTAAATGGCAGGAAAAATGTTCCCGATGTCAGGTGGAGTCCAAAACCAGGGGTCACAGTTTAAGAATAAGGGGTAGGCCATTTAGGACAGAGATGAGGAAAACGTTTTCACCCAGAGAGTTGTGAATCTGTGGAATTCTCTGCCACCGAAGGCGGTGTTGGCCAATTCACTGGATGTTTTCAAGAGAGAGTTAGATTTAGCTCTTAGGTCTAACGGAATCAAGGGATATGGGGAGAAGGCAGGAACGGGGTACTGATTTTGGATGATCAATCATGACCATATTGAATGGCAGTGCTGGCTCGAAGGGCCGAATGGCCTACTCCAGCTCCTATTTTCTATGTTTCTAAGACACAGCTAATCCTGAACCCCAGCACTCTCCTGCCCAAGTCCCACTTGCCATACAATAGACTGTCTGAGGAAGGGTCTTGACGCGAAACGTCCCCTATTCCTTTTCTCCAGTGATGTTGTCTGACCCGCTGAGTTACTCCAGCTTTTTGTGTCTATCTGCAATATACCTACAAGATACTTGCCATCCATACATTTTTAATTTCTGTTTCTAAATTACTCCAGGATCCATCTGCACGCTGGCATCTATAGTTTATTGCCATTTAAAAGGGATTTTTCTTTTCCTCGTTAAGGAGTGCAAAACCTCGCGCTTCCTTATTATGCTCCTTCATTCATCTTCTTAAGCCCACTTGCTTAATTTATCTATCCCCCCTTTTCAGGCACCTTGCCAGCTGTTTGTAGCTTTTTATTCATCTAGTTTTGAAGATATAAGTGTAACATTGTCTCTTTGTATGAAGAAGGGTCTCGACCCAAAACGTCACCCATTCCTTCTCTCCAGAGATGCTGCCTGTCCCGCTGAGTTACTCCAGCATTTTGTGTCTATCTTCGGTGTAGACCAGCATCTGCAGTTCCTTCCCACACTCCATCCATGTTATTAATATAAATTGTAAACGGCAGCAGTCACATAACTGATCCTTTGGCACCTCAAAAGTGTTTATGCTCTCCGTTTTCTGTCTTTAACCACTCCTCTGTCCATGGTGGTGTATTACCCACAATTCTGCGAACCTTCATTTTATGAAACCTCCTTTTTCATGATACTTTATCAAATGCTTTTTATACGTCGCATCCACCTTCAGTGGTGCAGGGGTAGAGTAGTTGCCTTACAGCACCAGAGACCCTGGTTCGATCCTGACCACGGGTGCTGTCTGAACAGAGTTTGTACGTTCTCCCTGGGACTGCGTGGGTATTCTCCGGGTACTCCAGTTTCCACCCACATTCCAAAGACGTGCAGGTTGGTAAGTTAATTGGGTTTTGTAAATTGTCCCTGGTGTGTGTAGGATATATCTAGTGGATGGGTGATCATTGATCAGCAGGTCCAACTTCAATGGGTGTGATGTTTGAGAATTTAGTTTTGTTTAGTTTAGTTTAGTTTGGTTTAGTTTAGTTTAGAGATACAGCGCGGAAACAGACCCTTCGGCCTACCGAGTCCGCATCGCCCAGCGATCCCCGCACATTGACACTACCCTACACACACTAGGGACAATTTATATTTATAACCAAGCCAATTAACCGACAAACCTGTACGTCTTTGGAGTGTGGGAGGAAACCGAAGATCTCGGAGAAAACCCACGCAGGTCACGGGGAGAACGTACAAACTCCGTAAAGACAAGCACCTGTAGTCGGGATCATTTTCGCATCCACTCTCTACATATCAGGGGCAATATACAGTGGTCAATACATTTACAAGCCCAGACGCCTTGGAATGTGGGTGGAAATGGGACCACCAGGAAAAATTCCAAGCGGACACAGGGAGAATTTGCAAATACCGCACAGACCAAAGTGAGTATCGAACAGTTAGACATCAGCTCTACCAGCTGCGCTACTGTGCCGCTATGCTGCATTCGTAGCTTGATAATTTTTTTGAGTTAACCTGACCTCTCTTGTTGCCAAAGTTCTAGAATCCATCATGAAGTGTGTAGTAAATGGACACTTCTAAATTCACAGTATGGTTATGTCTAACCATATTCAGTCAAGCTGACTTAATGCCAACAGTCCCAACTCGTCTTTATTTCATGAAGGACCTATTGTTGATGATAAATCCCCAAAAAAATGTTGAGGACAATTTACAAGAATGATCCTAGGAATGAGTGGGTTAACCTATGATGAGCATTTGTCAGCACTGGGCCTGTACTCGCTGGAGTTTAGAAGAATGAGGGGGGGGGGACCTTATTGAAACCTATAGAATAAGGCGGCACGGTGGCGTAGCGGTAGAGTTGCTGCCTTACAGCGAATGCAGCGCCGGAGACTCAGGTTCGATCCTGACTACGGGTGCTGTACTGAACGGAGTTTGTATGTTCTCCCCGTGACCTGCATGGGTTTTCTCCGAGATCTTCGGTTCCCTCCCACACTCCAAAGACGCACAGGTTTGTAGGTTAATTGGCTGGGCAAATGTAAAAATTGTCCCTAGTGTGTGTAGGATAGTGTTAATGTGCGGGGATCACTGGGCGGCGCGGACCCGGTGGGCCGAAGGGCCTGTTTCTGCGCTGTATCTCTAAACCTAAAAATCTAAAAAATAATGAAAGGCCTGGATAGAGTGGATGTGGAGAGGATGTTTCCACTAGTGGGAGAGTCTAGGACTAGAGATCTCAGAATTAAAGGTCGTTTCTTTAGGAAGGAGATGAGGAGGATTTTCTTTAGTTAGAGGGTGGTGAATCTGTGGAATTCATTGCCACAGAAGGCTGTGAAGGCCAAGTCAGTGGATATTTTTAAGGCAGAGATTGATGGATTCTTGATTAGTACGGGTGTCAGAGGTTATGGGGAGAAGGCAGGAGAATGGGATTAGGAGGGAGAGATAGATCAGCCATGATTGAATGGTGGAGTAAACTTGATGGGCAGAATGGCCTAATTCCACTCCTATCACACATGACCTTATTTATGACATGACATGGTGATACAGCATGGAAACAGGCCCTTCAGCCCACTGGAGCTGAAGGGGGAAAATCTGGGTGGAGTAAATGGGGTGAGGGCTAAGGAAAGAGAGTGTGGTAAAGATTGTGTATCTACCCATGTGTCTGTGGATAGTCAGTATTATCTGTGCGTGCTTAGAATGGCAGTGTTTATGTATGCATGCATGCATTCGTGTGCATCCAATTTGTGTGTGCTAAGTTTGAGTACGTATCTGCCATTCCACCAAATCCTTGCTCTCTCATTCCTTTGTGAATGCCGGAGTCCGTTGATCGCCTTCTATTAAAGGAACTGGTGTGAGCTCCTATGAAATGCTTAATCTCGGGTCTGCCTAAGAAGGGGAACAATATTACTGAAACAAATGGGTGGCATGGTGGCGCAGCGGTAGAGTTGCTGCCTTACAGCACTTGCAGTGGCAGAGACCCTGGTCCGATCCCAACGACGGGCGCCGTCTGTACAGAGTTTGTACGTTCTCCCCGTGACCTGCGTGGCTTTTCTCCAAGATCTTCGGTTTCCTCCCACACTCCATAGACGTACCAATTTGTAGGTTGATTGGCTTGGTGTAAATGTAAATTGTCCCTAGTGTGTGTCGGATAGTGTTAATGTGCGGGGATCGCTGGTCGGTGCGGACTCGGTGGGCTGAAGGGCCTGTTTCCGCGCTGTATCTCTAAACTAACCTCAACTAAAACTGAAACCTACAATGTTTTTTGGTCGGTCCAAATATACTGTCTAACAGTTGTCACTCCTAGACAGTGAAATGCTGCTTATGCAAGGGTTAGTCAACTATGCCCTGTTTTTAACCCTTCATTCCTAAGATAGAGATTCCTCTCATGTCTCCCTCTCTTCAACAGCCTGCCTCGCAGCTGCCTACATTTGATCCCAATGGCAAATGGCAAATGTCTGCATATCCAAGAACCATATTGTGTATATTTTGGTCTCCCATTGCAGCTGGACACGTCTCCTGGCATTTTCGGTATCTTGTGTTCTCATGTGCCAGAATGATGTGTGGGCTGGGAACCAAATATAGAGATGCCGCCTTTGCAACATTATTAGATCAGTTAACATATTTTTGCAGGAGATTTTACACCCTAATTGAATTCTTAGCAAGACTGAGGAACACATTGGGTAAAAATGCAATTTCCGTTAAATCATTTTTTATTACAAAACGTTGCACAAGAATCCGATGGGTTATTCATCGACACCCTGTTGGCCTTTTAAATATCCGAATAGGATTTCTGCTCACAAAAAGGCTAATTACTTGCTCTTTTAAAGGAACACGTTTTCTTTAGTGCCATAGATACAGTAACAGGCTATCCAATTATCTTTGATCACAGATCACAAAATGCACAATGGAAAATATGGTGACTAAATACAGACTGCAATACAGACTGACCTTTATAATTGGCAACACAGCGATTGGCATCCGCTCTTCATTAGAAAAAATACAAAGACTTTCGTCGAGCAAAAGCGAGGTGAATAATACAAATGTCAGGTGTTTGCTTCCAGCAGTAAAACATCATCGGAACCTCTTAATGCTTTATGGATGCTTTGTGTTGGTGATGTATGTGATAGCTATTAAGCTATAATTTGGTAATGTGTTACTCCAGACAGCCAGTTATAAAACAACAGTTCTTTTCGTGCAGGTCCAATTCAGTGGAGTGTTGTCCACTTCATGTTTTTTTGTAGATCTTTATTTTTTACTAGCAGGTAATTCCCCCCCACCCTCTCCCCCCACCCCCCCCCCTCCCCAATCTATACACAACCCCAATCCTTTCCATTCGTCACTTTAATTTCATGTTTCATGTATTTTGTGTTTTATGACTGTTGGCAGCAGATCAATTTCCCTGCTGGGATAAATAAAGTTCTGTCGTATCGTACCGTATTCAGTTCCTGCCCCTGTGAACTGTGCTCAACGAACACTACAACCTTGTACATGTAAAGCACCCTCAACAAAGCAAAGGAACATCCTCGAACAAAACAAAGCACACACACACACGGGATTACTAGGAGAGATAAAGGCCAGGTTAGAGAGGTTTAGAGAATGCTCATCAGAGCCTTGGGCAGCTAAAGACATAGCCACAATGGAGGACCAATCAACATCAAGGGTGTTCGAGAGACCTCGGTTAGAGAAATGTAGATAACGTAGGAAATTGTTGGGATAAATACTGCAGAGTGAAGGGAAAGTGTTTCCAAATAACATTACGGGGCGGCACGGTGGCGCAGCGGTAGAGTTGCTGCCTTCCAGCTCCGGCTTGCAGCGCTGGAGACCCGGGTTCGATCCCGACTACGGGTGCTTGCCTGTACGGAGTTTGTACGTTCTCCCCGTGACCGCGTGGGTTTTCTCCGAGATCTTCGGTTTCCTCCCACACTCCAAAGACGTACAGGTTTGAAGGTTAATTGGCTTGGCGTACAGTAAATGTAAATTGTCCCGTGTGCGTAGGACAGTGTTAATGTGCAGGGATTGCTGGTCAATGCGGATTCGGTGGGCCGAAGGACCTGCTTCTGCACTATATCTCTAAACTAAGCTAAGCTAAACTAAAGTAAACTCAACTGCCGAGTATTTTAAAAATCATCTCTTGCCCAATGAGAAGGCAGTCCATGACTGGACTGGACCTGATACAAGTTAAAACTCACAGGACAAGATTTTGTAAGAGCTCAAGTTTACTGGGGGAAGAAACAGCAAATCATACTGACAATTTACACAAAGTATATATATATCTGGAGAAAGGGAGCGGCCAGTGGATGGTTCCTGTGCCTGGAATCTGAGGTTTCAGATTCGCCTCAGGTTTGTAATTGACCTTCTGTTCAATAATACATTAGTGCTGCTACTTTGTAATTAGGACTATCCTATTGTGTGATGGCTTTGCACAAATAATGCATAGTCACAGAGAGACATAGAGTGATACAGTGTGGAAACAGGCCCATCGGCCCAACCTGCCCACATCGGCCAACAATGTGTCACAGCTACACTAATCCCACTTGCCTGCGCTTGGTCCATATCCCTCCAAACCTGTCCTATCCATGTACCTGTCTAACTGTTTCTTAAACGATTTCTTAAACTAGTCCCAGCCTCAACTACCTCCTCTGGCAGCTTGTTCCATACACCCACCACCCTTTGAGTGAAAAAGTTACCCCTCAGATTTCTATTAAATCTTTTCCCCGTCACCTTGAACCTATGTCCTCTGGTCCTCGATTCCCCTACTCTGGGCAAGAGGCTCTGTGCATCTGCCCGATCTATTCCTCTCATGATTTTGTACACCTCTATAAGATCTCCCCTCATCCTCCTGCACTCCATGGAATAGAGACCCAGCCTACTCAACCTCTCCCTATAGCTCACACCCTCTAGTCCTGGCAACATCCTCCTAAATCTTTTCTGAACCCTTTCAAGCTTGACAATATCTTTCCAATAACATGCCCCAAACTGAACACAATATCCTAAATGCGGTCTCACCACGTCTTATACAACTTCAACATGACCTCCCAACTTCTATACTCAATACTCTGACTGATGAAGGCCAAAGTGGCAAAAGCCTTTTTGACCACCTTATCTACCGACGACTCAACCTTCAAGGAACCATGCACCTGTACTCCTAGATCCCTCTGCTCTGCAACACTACCTAGAGACCTACCATTTACTGTGTAGGTCCTGCCCATGTTCGACGTCACAAAATGCAACACCTCACTCTTCTCTGTATTAAATTCCATCAACCTTTCCTCAGCCCACCTGGCCAATCGATCCAGATCCTGCTGCAATCGTTTACAACCATCTTCACCATCTGCAAAACCACTCACTTTTGTATCATCGGCAAACTTGCTAATCTTGCCCTGTATGTTCTCATCCAAATCATTAATGTGGATGACAAACAGTAACAGGCCCAGCACCAAACCCTGAGGCACACCACTAATCACAGGCCTCCAGTCTGAGAAGCAACCTTCCACCATCACCACCCATTCAGCCATCTCTCCTTGGAACCCATGCAATCTAACCTTCCAGAGCAGCCGACCATGTGGAACCTTGTCGAATGCCTTACTAAAGTCCATGTATACAACATCTACAGCTCTGCCCTCATCGACCTCTTTAGTCACGTCTTCAAAAAATTCAATCAGGTTTGTGAGACACGACCTCCCACGTACAAAACCATGCTGACTATCCCTAATCAGCCCTTGCCCATCCAAATGCCTATATATCCTATCTCTCAGAATACGCTCCAGTAACTTACCAACTACAGATATTAAGCTCATTGGCCTATAGTTCCCAGCATTTTCCCTGCAGCCCTTCTTGAAAAGAGGTACAACATTTGCCACTCTCCAGTCTTCCGGCACCTCTCCTGTATTTATAGCCAATTCATAAATTTCAACCAGGGCTCCCACAATTTCCTCTCTAGTTTCCCACAATGTCCTCGGATATATCTGATCACCTTTGTCTACCTTCAAACACGACAGTACCTTCAGTACTTCTTCGACGGTAACCCTGACCGCTCTCAAGACACTTCCAGTGACTGCTCCAATTTCCTCCGTCCTACTGTCTTTCTCCTCAGTAAATACAGAGGAGAAATACTCATTGAGGACCTTGCCCATCTCCTGTGGCTCCACACAGAGGTGACCGCTTTGATTCCTGAGAGGTCCCACTCACTCTCTAGTTACCCCCTTATGTACTTATAAAATCTTTTGGGATTGTCCTTAATGCTACCCACCAGAGCTATCTCCTGGCCCCTTTTTGCCCTTCTGATTTCCTTTTTTAGATTACTCCTTGGTTCCCGAAACTTCTCCAGGGATGCACTTGATCCCAGCTGCCTATACCTGTCCCATGCGTCCTTCTTGTTCTTGACTAACGTCTCAATTTCCCTCGTCAGCCAAGCTTCCTTACGTTTGCCTGCATTGGTGTACGGTGGCGCAGCGGTAGAGTTGCCGCCTTACAGCGAATGCAGCGCCAGAGATTCAGGTTCGATCCTGACTACGGGCGCCTTCTGTACGGAGTTTGTACGTTCTCCCCGTGACCTGCGTGGATTTTCTCCGAGATCTTCGGTTTCCTCCCACACTCCAAAGACGTACAGGAATGTAGGTTAATTGGCTGGGCAAATGTAAAAATTGTCCCTAGTGGGTGTAGGATAGTGTTAGTGTGCGGAGATCGCTGGGCAGCGCGGACCCGGTGTGCTGAAGGGCCTGTTTCTGCGCTGTATCTCTAAATCTTTTTAAAAAATCTAAACAATTGCCCTTCACTAACGGGGACGTACACATCCTGAGCTTTCTTCAGTACACTTTTGAAAACATCCCACTTGGCCCATGTTCCCTTCCCCTCTAATAACCTGCTCCAGTCAACTTGAGCGAGACCTTCTCTCATACCCTCAAAGTTGGCCGTACCCCAGTTGAGCATTTTAACACGTGGGCCCTTTCCGTCCCTATCCATAACTATCTTAAACCTAATCGAACAGTGGTCACTGGTCCCAAAAGGCTCCTCCACACACACTTCATTAACTTGCCCTCCCCGATTTCCCAATACAAGATCCAGCATTGCCCTCTCATGTGTGCGTGCCTCCACACGCTGCTTAAGAAAACGCTCCTGAACACTTTTGAGGAATTGCGCCCCATCTGAACCCTTCACACTATGATTTGCCCAGTCCATTTTCCCAGTCTATATTCCCAGTCTATACTGGGAAATTTAAAATCCCTTAATACAACAACCTTCTTTGACCTTATGTATAAGAAGATAACTGCAGATGCTGGTACAAATCGAAGGTATTTATTCACAAAATGCTGGAGTAACTCAGCAGGTCAGGCAGCATCTCAGGAGAGAAGGAATGGGTGACGTTTCGGGTCGAGACCCTTCTTCAGACTGATGTCAGGGGGGGCGGGACAAAGGAAGGATATAGGTGGAGACAGGAAGATAGAGGGAGATCTGGGAAGGAGGAGGGGACGGGAGGGACAGAGGAACTATCTAAAGTTGGAGAAGTCGATGTTCATACCACTGGGTTGCAAACTGCCCAGGCGAAATATGAGGTGCTGTTCCTCCAATTTCTGGTGGGCCTCACTATGGCACTGGAGGAGGCCCATGTCAGAAAGGTCAGACTGGGAATGGGAGGGGGAGTTGAAATGCTCGGCCACCGGGAGATCAGTTTGGTTAATGTGGACCGAGCGCAGGTGTTCAGCGAAGTGATCGCCGAGCCTGCGCTTGGTTTCGCCAATGTAAAGAAGTTGACATCTAGAGCAGCGGATGCAATAGATGAGGTGGAGGAGGTGCAGGTGAACCTTTGTCTCACCTGGAAAGACTGTTTGGGTCATTGGATGGAGTTGAGGGGGGAGGTAAAGGGACAGGTGTTGCATCTCGTGCGGTTGCAGGGGAAAGTGCCCGGGAATGGGGTGGTTTGGGTAGGAAGGGACGAGTGGACCAGGGAGTTACGGAGGGAACGGTCTCTGCGGAATGCAGAGAGGGGAGGGGATGGGAAGATATGGCCAGTGGTGGGGTCCCGTTGTAGGTGACGGAAATGTTGGTGGATGATTTGTTGGATCCGCTGGCTGGTGGGGTGGAAGGTGAGAATGAGGGGGATTCTGTCCTTGTGGCGAGTGGGGGGGAGGGGGAGCAAGAGCGGAGCTGCGGGATGTGGAAGAGACCCTAGTGAGAGCCTCATCTATAATGGAGGAGGGGAAGCCCCATTTCCTGAAGAACGAGGACATCTTTGCTGACTTGCTGACTTGAACAACCTGCCCAACATGCGCCTGAAGTCCTGTAAACCCTTTCTGGTCTTCAGCTAAATCCCTGGAATATTTGTGTATATCATCTGAAGCTGTACAACACACTTGATAATATAAAGGCTTAGTCCAGTTAACTGCTTTCCTTTTGCCACCACTCTCCCTCCCCAATTCATTTGTAAATTTAACGTTTTTGGTTGCGACATTTGACATTGTGTCACCAGGGTTGTCAAGACTTTCTTGTGCACGGTGATATTCATGCTTTGACCTAGCAAAAAAAAAGTTTGTGAAGCTCTGTACACATCGTCTGTAGATATTCTTTTTGGTTAGATTCTCAGGGTTCAACCTATTTTGGTGTAATATCCTCCAGACTTGCAACCCTCTGCAATTTCTGGCAGTCTTGGATGGAGCTGTTCCCAAACCATGCTGTGACGCATCCCTATAAAATGTTTTCTAAGGCGTTTCTGTAGAAGTTGGTGCGAGTTTTCAGGGACATGCTGAATTTCCTAATCCTCCTGTGGCAGTCGAGACATTGGTGTGCTTTCTTGGCCATTGCTTCGATATGGGTTGTCCAGGACAAAATACTCGTGACATCCCTGGGATGGCGGGACTTACATATGAGGAAAGACTGGATAGACTGGGCTTGTACTCGCTGGAATTTAGAAGACTGAGGGGGGATCTTATAGAAACTTACAAAATTCTTAAGGGATTGGACAGGCTAGATGCGGGAAGATTGCTCCCGATGTTGGGGAAATCCAGAACAAGGGGTCACAGTTTAAGGATAAGGGGGAAGTCTTTTAGGACCGAGATGAGAACGTTTTTTTTCACACAGAGAGTGGTGAATCTGTGGAATTCTCTGCCACAGAAGGTAGTTGAGGCCAGTTCATTGACTATATTTAAGAGGGAGTTAGATGTGGCCCTTGTGGCTAAAGGGGTCAGGGGGTATGGGGAGAAGGCAGGTACGGGATACCGAGTTGGATGATCAGCCATGATCATATTGAATGGGGGTGCAGGCTCGAAGGGCCGAATGGCCTACTCCTGCACCTATTTTCTATGTTTCTATGTTTCTGGAAGCAATCCTGAGATCACTGCCCTGCAGGTCCTGCTTTTCAGTCTTCTACCCAATTCCGAAAATTCTTGTTGCAGAACCTCCTTCCTCTTCTGTCCTCCAACATGCACAACAACCTCTGTCCCCCCCCCCCCCCCCCCCCCCCCCTCACTCTTGAGGATGCCGTGCAGGTGCTCCGAGACTTCCTGGACCCTGGCACCAGGGAGGCAACTTCCACTCCTGCATGAAGTCATTTGCTTCTCCATCCAAATTATGTGAACCGGCTTCTGAATTAAACAAGATGTAAGGTCTTTTTCATTGGAGTGATGTGATTTTAAAAAAAAATCTCTGTTCAACTTTAACTACACCTCCCATTCCCACACTGTCCTTTCTGTCCTGGGCCTCCGCCATTGTCAGAGTGAGGCCCAGCGCAAATTGGAGGAACAGCACCTCATATTTCGCTTGGCCAGCTTACACACCAGCGGTATGAACATTGACTTCTCTAACCTCAAGTAACCTTTCCCTTCCCTCTCTCTCCATCCCTCCCCCTTCACAGATCTCCGACCCGCCTTATTGTCTCTGGCTGCATTTTATCTCTGTTTGCTTTGAACAGAGATTAAAAAAAAAGCAGCTAATTCCAAGCTAACAATACAGCAAGAATATAAGAAAATAACTGCAGATGCTGGTACAAATCAAAGGTATTTATTCACAAAATGCTGGAGTAACTCAGCAGGTCAGGCAGCATCTCAGGAGAGAAGGAATGGGCGACGTTTCGGGTCGAGACCCTTCTTCAGACTGTGAATTGTGAATTAATACAGCAAGAATGATCTATTCTACATTTTCCTTGATCTGAATTCCCTTTGTCCTATTTTCACACCTTACACTTCCTTATCTATGTAATCTCCCTCTCCCCTGACATCAGTCTGAGGAAGGAACTCGACCCGAAACGTCACCCATTCCTTCTCTCCAGAGATGCTGCCCGTCCCGCTGAGTTACTCCAGCGTTTATCGTCTATCTGTCGCTTCCTGGCCAATGGACATTTGCATGACCGGGAAGAGCACAATCCCAGATCAGCAACTTCCCACTGACGTGAGAATTTTGCATCGCGTACCCTATCATGTTTGGGGGCAATTATGAGCAATGGCTGCCTTTCTTGGCATTAGGTCACATGTGATGCACTTAGAACTGCTGGCCGAAGAATATTAATTCTGCTGATTCAGGACAGAGTAGCCAACCTACTCTCAAGTGAAGAATGAAGTGAAGTTGGGGTCTGAGGAATGGTCTCGACCCGATACGTCACCTATTGCTTTTCTCCAGAGATGTTGTCTGACCCGCTGAGTTACTCCACAACTGTTTGCATCTAATCTCAAGCGAGTTCGGAGGATTACAAGATACTTGGGGTGAGTAAAATAAATTAACTAAACAGATTTTTTTATGCAGGACCATGATCAAAAGTTAGTGTCTCTCCAATGAGGGACACTGAATTAGTTTAGTTTAGTTTAGTTTAGTTTAGAGATACAGAAACAGGCCCTTCGGCCCACCGAGTCTGCACCGACCAGCAATCCCCATACACTAACACTATCCTACACACACCAGAGACAATATACACTTGTGCCAAGCCAATTAACCGCCAAACCAATAGACAATAGAAAATAGGTGCAGGAGAAGGCCATTCGGCCCTTCGAGCCAGCACCGCCATTCAATGTGATCATGGCTGATCATTCTCAATCAGTACCCCGTTCCTGCTTTCTCCCCGTACCCCCTGACTCCGCTATCCTTAAGAGCTCTATCTAGCTCTCTCTTGAATGTATTCAGAGAATTGGCCTCCACTGCCTTCTGAGGCAGAGAATTCCACAGATTCACAACTCTCTGACTGAAAAAGTTTTCCCTCATCTCTGTTCTAAATGGCCTACCCCTTATTCTTAAACTGTGGCCCCTGGTTCTGGAGATCTCGGAGAAATCCCACGCAGGGGCGGCACGGTAGCGCAGCGGTAGAGTTGCTGCTTTACAGCGAATGCAGCGCCGGAGACTCAGGTTCGATCCTGACTACGGGTGCTGCACTGTAAGGAGTTTGTACGTTCTCCCCGTGACCTGCGTGGGTTTTCTCCGAGATCTTCGGTTTCCTCCCACACTCCAAAGACGTACAGGTATGTAGGTTAATTGGCTGGGTAAATGTAAAAATTGTCCCTAGTGGGTGTAGGATAGTGTTGGTGTGCGGGGATCGCTGGGCGGCGCGGACTTGGTGGGCCGAAAAGGCCTGTTTCCGGCTGTATATATATGATGATGATGATGAGGTCACGGGGAGAACATACAGACTCCATACAGAAGTCGGGATCGAACCCGGGACTCCGGCGCTGCAAGGCAGCAACTCTGCCGCCGCGCCACCGTGCAAGAAAGTGAGACGTATAATTTTACTGAGAACGCGCAGCGGGATGATGTTTTGGCCTTGGCACGAGGTTACAGAATACAATGGAAATAACATCTCTGGCAGTGCAGTGCAGAAAATTACCCCGACCACTTATTTGTAATTGTGAGAACTCGCCTGACTGCAAATGTGCTGCAGTGAAAAATGATGGATTTACACTTTATTGGCCAGCTGGGAAACATGGAAAACTGTAAGAGTTTGGAAATTGCACTTACTTAGCAGGTTGCGTCAGCTTTTGAAGATGACTGTTTCGAGCAAATGAGTCAATAAGACTGAAATGTTAAACCCTGGATCACAGGGCCTCTGTGTGCTAAATTCTCCCCTCGGCTTAAAGTCGCCAGAAAGACCATTATAATGTGTAGGATGGAACTGCAGATGCTGGTTTAAACCGAGGATAGACACAGAAAGCTGGAGTAACTCAGCGGGACAGGCAGCATCTCTGGAGAGAAGGAATGGGTGATGTTTCGGGTAGAGACCCTTCTTCAGACTGCTACAATAATAGCTAAAAGACCATTATAATAATCATCCTTCCACAAAATGTGAAGCAGGTCCCGAGGGGAGTGAATGGCGGGAGTTGGGAAGGTGGACAGGAGATGAGAGAGGATGAGAGGGGAGTTTACTGCTGTTGACAAGGGGCTGGGCACCACAGTACAGTCTATTAGAACTGTTAATGCATTCAACAGTAGAGCTGGCTGTTGGAGTGTTCCGCGACTTCATTTCTGGGTGTTTCTGAGTCTGAGTGTAAACATTACCGAAGTTCTGAGTTCTAGGTTGCAGTGAAAACATTCCTGTGCTTTCTATCATCGTAAAGTAGTACCTACGACAGTGGTCTGCGTGGGTGTGGCGGGCTGAATGACCAGTTTGCCTATGGTATGACTGTAAGACTTTGTGAGACTATTAGTGGAGGCCAATTCTCTGAATGCATTCAAGAGAGAGCTAGATAGAGCTCTTAAGGATAGCGGAGTCAGGGGGTATGGGGAGAAGGCAGGAACGGGGTACTGATTGAGAATGATCAGCCATGATCACATTGAATGGCGGTGCTGGCTCGAAGGGCCGAATGGCCTCCTGCTGCACCTATTGTCTATAGTCCACAGCACCGGCTTGCATGTCCTCAGCAAGCTACAAATGAGTTTGCAAAAGAGCCTGAGGTGAACTGTTTTATTCACAAAATGATGGAGTAACTCAGCAGGTCAGGCAGCATCTCAGATGCTCCAATGTTCCACCTCACTGGAGCACGGCTTCATCTCTGCTTTCTGCCTCCACCAGTGACTCAAAATGTATGATGGTTGAGGCAGTGGAGCACAACCACCATTCCACGCAGTTTTCCGAGCAAACTTGATCTTGATTTGTTGCTAATTGAACACCGATCCTTTGGGCACCTCACAGACGTCTCTCGGGTCCTTCAGCAATTCTGGGTAGAAACCAAACAGGCGGACATTGAATTGAATTGAATTGAATAGGTTTATTGGCCAGATATGTACACAGACAAGGAATGTGCCTTTGGTGCAGGGGCAGAGACGCAGACAGAGAACCCAACGGCAAACGGGCAGCACGGTGGTGCAGCGGGTAGAGCTGCTGTCTCACCGCGCCAGAGACCTGGGTTCGATCCTGACTATGGGTGCTGTCTGTATGGAGTTTGCGCGTTCTCCTTATGACGCAGAATCAGGCCCTTTGGCCCACTTTGCGGACACTAACACTATTCCACACACACTGGGAACAATTTTACATTCATACCAAGCCAATTAACCTCCAAACCTGTACGTCTTTGGAGTGTGGGAGGAAACCGGAGAAAATGCACGCGGGTCACGGGGAGAACGTACAAACTTCGTACAGACAGCACTCGTAGTCGGGATCGAACCTGGATCTCTGGCGCTGTAAGCGCTGTAAGGCAGCAACTCTACCGCTGCGTCACTGTGCCGCCCAATAGGGAATAGGAAATTCAATAAAGAATTACAGTTGGGAGGAGACAATTACAAACGGCAATTACTGACCAGACAATTCATTTTTAGAGCACAGAGCATCAGGCACACGTTAGGCACCAGTTTAATATCTGATCTGAAAGGCTGCACATCAAAGCAGCCCTTCCTCAGAACTGGTTTAGTTTAATTTAGTTTAGAGATACAGAGAGGAAACAAGCCCTTCAGCGCACAGAGTCTGCACCGACCAGCGATCCCCGCACACTAACACTAGGGACAGTTTATAATTTACACTTATACCAAGCCAATTAACCTACAAACCTGTACGTCTTTGGAGAGTGGGAAGAAACCGAAGATCTCGGGGAAAACCCACGCAAGTCACGGGGGGAACGTACAAACTCCGTACAGACAGCACCCATAATCGGGATCGAACCCGGGTCTCGGTTGCTGCAAGCGCTGTAAGGCAGAAACTCTACCGCTGCGTCTGGAAAGTTAGCCAAAGCTTTTGTTATCAAACCTCTAGGATGAAGTTGATAGAGTCATTGAGCTATACAGCATGGAAACAGACCATCAGGCCCACCTTGTCCATGCCAACCAAGTTGGCATTCTGTGCTAGTCCTCATTGCTTGCCTTTGGCCCATACCCCTCTAAATCCTCCTATCCATATACCTTTTGAAAGTCGAAATTGTATCTGCCTTTTTTAACTTCCTCTGGCAGCCTATTCCAAGTATGGATTACCTTCTTAGTGAAAGAAATTACCCTCTTAAAGCCCCCGTCCCACTTAGGCGATTTTTTAGACGACTACAGGCGCCCAGGCTGTCGCCACACGGTTGCCGGGGTGACGCCTGTGCGGCCGTGAGGCGTCTCCAAACAGTCGTAGCGTTTTTCTGGTCGCCGCTGGATTTTGAAATGTTTACATTTTTCGGCGACTGTTGGTTTAACGCCAATGATCGTAGCTTGACGCCTCCTGACGGGGGCGCTGTCGTAGGTTGTCGCCAGGTGACGTAGGTTGTCGCCGGTGCTGACTTCGGTGAATTCCATTGGCATCCATCTACGTCAACCGGCGACAGGTAGCGGCGTCAAAACCGGAGGCCAAAATGACGTGAATTGTCTTCAGTTGTCGCCAGGCTTGTCGCGGGTAGACGTAGGTTGACTTCAGTTGTCGTAGGTTGTCGCCTGTGTGGTCGTAGGTTGTCGTAGGGGCGGTCGTAGGTGGACGTCCTAAGTCGCGACGATTGGGTCGCCGGTTGTCGGTAGCTTGCCGTAGCTTGACGTTGACTAGAGGTAGGTTGTTGTAGCTTGTCATAGACATTCTCACAGGGGGGGGTCCAGTCGCTGTTTTTTTGGCGACCTGCTACGACTATGACAGTCGCCGGCAGTCGCCTAAAACAATCGCCTAAGTGGGACAGGCCCTTAAATCTCTTTCCACTCACCTTAGCTTTTGGGCCAATGACCCTCGAACTGAGAAGGGGTCACCAACTCAAAATATTGACTGGGTTCTCTTTCCACTAATGCCACTTGACTGCTTGTGTTTACCCTCCTTCCTGCTTCCGTTTAATTTCCACATGTGCAGTTTTACTTGTTTTACCGTGAAAGTTTTCTTTTGTTTTTCCTGTCATGTGTTTCCACTAATGGGAGTGACTCAGACAGGCAAATACATTCGGTGTAATCAAATAAAAATAACTATGGTGAAATCATCATCACCTGTCTAGTATATTACTAAAACACTCATCTTGTATGTATGTATGTTGAAAGACTGGAGCGACTAGGCTTGTATACACTGGAATTTAGAAGGATGAGAGTGGATCTTATCGAAACGTATAAGATTATTAAGGGGTTGGACACGTTAGAGGCAGGAAACATGTTCCCAATGTTGGGGGAGTCCAGAACCAGGGGCCACAGTTTAAGTATAAGGGATAAGCCATTTAGAACAGAGATGAGGAAAAACTTTTTCAGTCAGAGAGTTGTGAATCTGTGGAATTCTCTGCCTCAGAAGGCAATGGAGGTCAATTCTCTGAATGCATTCAAGAGAGAGTTAGATAGAGCTCTTAAGGATAGCGGAGTCAGGGGGTATGGGGAGAAGGCAGGAACGGGGTACTGATTGAGAATGATCAGCCATGATCACATTGAATGGCGGTGCTGGCTCGAAGGGCCGAATGGCCTACTCCTGCACCTATTGTCTATTGTCTATGTATGTATGTATGTATATATATTTGCATGTTCCTGAAATACAGCCAAAACGGTACACGACAGCGCAACTATTTTAGGCCCACCTTACTCACTATTAGCCTGTGGTGTGCAGTAGCAAGTTTCGTCCCAATTGTTGTTATATTTTAACAGTTATTCACTTTTTGAATTTTAATAAATCGCTCCCACTTGCCGTGCCCGGCAGCCGTGGCTGCGCAGTAATACTTCCGTGCTCGGCATCACAATGGGGTCGTATCCGAGATCGCCATTTTGAGATCGCCATTTTGATCTAATACGGCATCACAATGGGGGAGGGTTGCCGGGCCCGGCGTGCCCCGTGCCTGACCTTCCTCCCGTGGTGCAGCGCGCTGGCAGAAAGACGGTGAAAGAAGATGGCCGCCGGCAGGTCGAACATGCGGCAGCGCCTTGCGGCCGCTCTTCTGCTCCTGCCCGCCGCGATGGCCGCCGGGGGCCGGGGCGAGTGGCTCCCTCTCCCCTTTCCTCTCCCCCCTCACCCGCCCCCAGCCCAGCAACTCCACTCCGACCAGCGTTTTATCCCACACACTTGTGACAATTTACTTAAGCCAATTAACCTACAAACCTGCACGTCTTTGGAGTGTGGGAGGAAACTGGAGCACCCGGAGAAAACCAACACAGGTCACGGGGAGAACGTACAAACTCCGTACAGGCAGCACCCGTAGTCGGGATCGAACCCGGCTCTCTGACGCTGTAAGGCAGCAACTCTACCGCTGCGCCACCCTCAAAAACAAAGAGATCTTCCTACAAAAAAGTGTCATTCTAGTCATAAATGATCTGCAATATTATTGTGTGAATATGTCATTTGTAATGAAAATGGCCTTTAAAATGGCCTTTCTTTACAAATGGCCTAACAAGAGAGGCCAGTTCATTGGCTATATTTAAGAGGGAGTTAGATGTGGCCCTTGTGGCTAAAGGGATCAGGGGGTATGGAGAGAAGGCAGGTACGGGATACTGAGCTGGATGATCAGCCATGATCATATTGAATGGCGGTGCAGGCTCGAAGGGCCGAATGGCCTACCCCTGCACCTATTTTCTATGTTTCTATGTTTACTTCCCTCAAAGCCAAAGGAAGTCTCGTGGACTACCTCTGAAGTCCCATCGATGGACTACCACTGCCTGCTGAGCGATTAGCCTTGCTCGAAAACTGACAGACTAATAAGGCAGCATTAACAAGAAAGATTGGTATTTATGACCGACAAAATCATGGCAAAGAATACAAGATTGCTAAGGCCGCTCGGAAGCTGCCACATGTGCTCGCTGGAAATTCCTCTGGGGATGTTTAAAACAGTGAAGGTTAATGACGGATGAGGCCGGCAAGCATCACGCCACACAGGGGAAGGAAAGAGCAGAAGATTTAGTATCTAATATTTATGGGGAAATGTAAGGAAGGAGCAAATCAGTCTGCTGGGAGATGGAGTTGTTTATTTGGACAAGAGGTTAGACAAAGACAAAATGGTTAAGGAACTAATGGAGTGGGAAAGAGAAATACTGTTTAACTGGTCCCATTGGCCATGGGAATACAACGTGGACAGCAAATCTGTCAAATCTTAAGTTAAACAAGCCAAGAACTGAAACAAAATAACACATCAATCCATGCAGATACCTTTCTTCATAATGTCCACATCTACATACTAAAACTTTCGTTTGTTTGTTTGTTTGTTCCTGGACTACAGTCAAAACGGTACACGATAGCGCGACAATTTTAGGCCCACCTTACTCACCGTCGTCCCTTTGGTGCTAATGGAAGAAGTTTCGTTGAAATCAGGGTTATATTTTTTAATTATTCACATTTTAAAGCTTAAATCTACCTCCTGGGGAGGGAGGGAGGGAGGGAGGGGTGGAGGAGGGAGGATAAGGGGGGTTGAGGGGGATGGAGTGGTGGGGAGGGGAAGGGGGGGCGGGGAGAGGAGAGGGAAGGGGGAGGTTTGGGCCCAACAGGTCCACTTGGTCTAGTGGCCATTAAAAATGTTTTACACCTGTGTGCCCTGGCAAGGTCTGGTGCATGTCCGTGTTTAGGATTATGTTCCTAAAAAAGTGGTCATCATTAGTCTTTCCTTTGGAAAAGTACAGTGTTTCAGTACGGCATGGTGGTGCAGCGGTAGAGTTGCTGCCTTACAGCGCTTGCAGCGCCCAAGACCCGGGTTCGATCCCGACAACGGGCGCTGTCTGCGCGGAGTTTGTACGTTCTCCCCGTGACCCGCGTGGGCTTTCTCCGGGATCTGCGCTTTCCACCCACGCTCCAAAGACGTGCAGGTTTGTCGGTTAATCGGCTTGGTATAAGTGTAAATTGTAAATTGTCCCTAGCGTGTGTGTAGGATAGCGTTGCTGTGCGGGGGATCACTGGTCGGTGAGGACTCAGTGAGCTGAACAGCCCGTTTCCATGCTGTGTCTCCAAAACTAAAAAAACGTCCTTCTTTTGAACATATTTTTCTCCTTTTCATTAGGCTTGTATTCATTGGAGTTTAGAAGGATGAGAGGGGCTCTTATAGAAACACTGGACAAGCTAGATGCAGGAAAAATGTTCCCAATGTTGGGCGAATCCAGAACCAGGGGCCACAGTCTTAAAACTGAGGGGAGAAGAAACTTATTCACCCAGAGAGTTGTGAATTTGTGGAATTCTCTGCCACAGAGGGCAGTGGAGGCCAAATCACTGGATGGATTTAAGAGAGAGTTAGATAGAGCTCTCGGGGCTAGTGGAATCAAGGGATATGGGGAGAAGGCAGGCACGGGTTATTGATTGGGGACGATCAGCCATGATCACAATGAATGGCGGTGCTGGCTCGAAGGGCCGGATGCCTTCCTCCTGCACCTGTTTTCTATGTTTCTATGTTTCTATGTTTCATTCGCCGACTGTTTTCCTTTCTCTCCAGGATCATTCAGCACTGTGACAGGGCCCATGCATGGATCAAAGAATCCTAGCACATCTTCTGTGGTCCAACACTAAAAGGAAGCCTGCTTTCCGTGGAACCACAAGGGAATGACAATTTCTCACCCACTGAGGCCCACATAAATCTTGATCCAGCCTTGGTTGCGATTTGGTTTGCAGCGCACTTTATTTCATAGTCCGTTTTGAAACGTTAGTGTTTTTATCAATCACAGGGCCCAAAACCAATTTGATTTTCGTGCCTGTGACACGAATTCAGCTCCTTCTGGGCTGGAATTAATTGGAAGACTCCTGAGGTGAGCAGAGTGCTGTCTGAAATGCAGCACAGGCCTCTGCACACGAGGACAGCTTAATGTCGACACAAAGCACATCAGACTGCCAATCCTACAAAGCTTGAACAAGCAATTTGAAGCAGAAAAGAAGCAACATAGGCACCTCAGTCGTAAATCATGTCTTTCATAGAGTCATTGAGTCATTGAGTCATAGAGTCATAGTGTGGAAACAGGCCCTTCGCCCAACTTGCCCATACCGGCCAACATGTCCCAGCTACACTAGACCCACCTATAGACAATAGACAATAGACAATCAGTGCAGGAGTAGGCCATTCGGCCCTTCGAGCCAGCACCACCATTCAATGTGATCATGGCTGATCATTCTCAATCAGTACCCCGTTCCTGCCTTCTCCCCATACCCCCTGACTCCGCTATCCTTATGAGCTCTATCCAGCTCTCTCTCGAATGCATTCAGAGAATTGGCCTCCACTGCCGTCTGAGGCAGAGAATTCCACAGATTTACAACTCTGACTGCGTTTGGTCCATATCCCGCCAAACTTGTCCTTTCCATGAACCTGTCTAACTGTTTCTTAAACGTTGGGATAGTCCCAGCCTCAACTACCACCTCTGGCAGCTTGTTCCATACACCCACCACCCTGTGTGTGAAAAAGTTACCCCTCAGATTCCTATTAAATCTTTTCCCCTTCACCTTGGACTTATGTCCTCTGGTCCTCTATTCCCCCACTCTGGGCAAGAGACTCTGCGCATTGTAAAGAGATTCATGGTTTTAAATTCAGCGAAATTCAACATTCAAAGAGCTATTCTTTTTAAAGTCACAGCTTAAGGATAAGCGGGAAGTCTTTTAGGTCCGAGATGAGAAAACATTTCTTCACACAGAGAGTGGTGAGTCTGTGGAATTCTCTGCCACAGAAGGTAGTTGAGGCCAGTTCATTGGCTATATTTAAGAGGGAGTTAGATGTGGTCCTTTTTGCTAAAGGGATCAGGGGGTATGGAGAGAAGGCAGGTACAGGATACTGAGCTGGATGATCAGCCATGATCATATTGAATGGCGGTGCAGGCTCGAAGGGCCGAATGGCCTACTCCTGCACCTATTTTCTATGTTTCTATGTTTCTAAGGTAAAAAACGCATGATGCTGGAAATCCACGAAAAGGGTCAGTCAGCATCTGTGGAGGGAGAGATCAAGGACCCATCACTGGAACTTGAGATGGACACAAAAAGCTGGAGTAACTCAGCGGGTCAGGCAGCATCTCTGGAGAGAAGGAATGGGTGACGTTTCGGGTCATGACCGTTCCTCAGACTGGTCAGGGATAAGGGAAACGAGAGATACAGACGATGATGCAGAGAGGTAAAGAAGAATGAATGAAAGAGAGCAAGAGGAGGAGGGGGAGCAGCGAGAGAGGATGTTGCAGAACGAGAGAGGATGTTGCAGAAGAGAGAGGAGCAGGACTTCTTAAGTCAAAACTTTTGAAGTGATCAAACAAGCACGCTTTAAGTTGCAGAGAGAGTGGAAGGCCAGAGGGAATGAAGGATAGGCAGGTGACCAAGTGTCACAAGTGCTTTCAGCGTCATCTCACAGGGAGAGAAGAGCGAGGCCAATAAAGAGGAAAAGAAAATGCTAGCTCGATGAGATGCAAAGCAATTGCAAGAAATCTGAAATATGAGCGTATGCTGGCAATATTCAGCAAATCAAACAGTATTCACAAGTTCACAAGTTATAGGAGTAGAATTAAGCCATTCGGCCCGTCGAGCCCACTCCGCCATTCAATCGTGGCTGATCCCTGCCTCCTAATCCCAATTTCCTGCCTTCTCCCCCATAACCCTTGACACCCGTTCTATTCAAGAATTTGTCTATCTCTGCCTTAAAAATATCCACCGACTTGGCCTCCACAGCCCTCTGTGGCAATGAGTTCCACAGATGAACTACCCTCGGACTAAAGAAGCTCCTCCTCACCTCCTTTCTGAAAGAGCGCCCTTTAATTCTGAGGCTGTGACCTCTGGTCCTGGACTCTCCTACCAGTGGAAACATCCTCTCCACATCTACTCTGTCTATGCCTTTCATCATTAACGGTATTTATAGAGAGAGAAAAAAAAAACAGGTGGATGATCTTACATCAATTCTGGTCCTATTGATCGCCTCACTCACCTTCATCTATTGAAACTCTTCCAGGATGATCCTGATTAATAAGGGTTCGTATCCCCTGGATACCTAAATGACTTGTCTGGATGCTCTTGGTCCCGATTTCAGAACAGACATTCCTTAATGCCACTCGCCCCTCCCCACAAAATAAAATAACATTTGTTTTTCTTTTTTACTTTTTTAGCTCTGATGAAGATTCATTGACCATGAACATGAACTGCTTCTCACTCCACAGGTGCTGCCTGACTGCTGGGTATCTTCTATCCTTATTTCAGATTTCCAGCATCTTCGGTTATTTTTTTGGGGGGGGGGGGTGTTCATTACCTTTTGAGTTTTCTTGCTATCTATACACTAAATCTCTCATTTGTTTGTTTGTTTGTTCCTGAACTGCAGCCAAAACGGTACACGATAGCGCGACAATTTTAGGCCCACCTTACTCACCGTCGACCCTTTGGTGCTAATGGAAGAAGTTTCATTGAAATCGGTGTTATATTTTTAAAGTTATTCACATTTTAGTTTAAATCTATCTCCGGGGGAGGGAGGGGGGAGGGTGGGAGGGAGAGAGGATAAGGGGGGTTGAGGGGGATGGAGTGGAGGGGAGAGAGGGGGGGCAGGGGGAGGGTGTGGGAGGTGGGAGTGAGGGGGTAGGGGGGAGGGGGAGGGGGGGAGGGGAGGGGGACGGTGAGGGGAGGGGAGGCGGGGATGAGGGAGGGGGGAGTGGGAGGGTAGGGGGAGGGGGGAGGGGGAGGAGGGAGGGAGGGGGGCAGGGGAGGGAGGGGGAGGCGGGAGTGAGGGGGTGGGGGGGAGGGGAAGGGGAGGGGAGACGGGGATGAGGGAGGGGGAGTGGGAGGGTAGGGGGGAGGGTGGAGGGGGGAGGAGGGAGGGTAGGGGGGAGGGTGGAGGGGGGAGGAGGGAGGGTAGGGGGGAGGGAGGGAGGAGAGGGTGCTGCACCAACGCAGGAGAGGTTTGGGCCCAACGGGTTCACTTGGTCTAGTTTACATAAAAGGTACAAAGAGTAAATTTTCAAAAAGATTTAATAGGAATCTGAGGGGTATCTATTTCACACAAAGGGTGGTGGGGGTATGGAACGAGCTGCCAGAGGAGGTAGTTGAGGCTGGGACTATCAGTTAAGAAACAGCCAGACAGGTGCACGGATAGGACGGGTTTGGAGGAATGTGGACCAAACGCGGGCAGGTTGGCCGAATGGCCTGTTTCCACCCAATGACTCTATGACTCAACAGCTACAAAACAGAACTGATGCATACATAAATTACTTGCGCCATTTATTTTTAAATCATCCGAATTTCCGCAATCTGTTTGCAATGCTTGTCTGTGAGCGGTGTTGTTTAAAAGCATTAATGATAATGTTGCTGTGACACTTATGGTAATTCCCCTTGTGAGGGGGCTTTACCCTGGTCACTGTTACCATTAATGTACCTCAGGTTGATAAGCCACACATCTGAAACAGTGGAATTACTCCTTAGTCACAGAGTAACAGACATTAATGTACTGGCCAGTACAACAGGGCAACAACAATGGCTTGCCAGTGGAGCGACAGGAGCAGTAGATGCATTCTCCGCAAAATCCTTGGTGGATAGGCACCAGGTAAATATAAAGTGTAAGAAAATAACTGCAGATGCTGGTACAAATCAAAGGTATTTATTTCACAAAATGCTGGAGTAACTCAGCAGGTCAGGCAGCATCTCAGGAGAGAAGGAATGGGTGACGTTTCGGGTCGAGACCCTTCTTCAGACTGATGTCAGGGGGGGCGGGACAGAGGAAGGATATAGGTGGAGACAGGAAGATAGAGGGAGATCTGGGAAGGGAAGAGAGGGACAGAGGAACTATCTAAAGTTGGAGAAGTCGACGTTCATACCACTGGGCTGCAAGCTGCCCCAAGCTAAATATGAGGTGCTGTTCCTCCAATTTCCGGTGGGCCTCACTATGGCACTGGAGGAGGCCCATGACAGAAAGGTCAGACTGGGAATGGGAGGGGTAGTTGAAGTGCTGAGCCACCGGGAGATCAGGTTGGTTAAGGCGGACTGAGCGAAGGTGTTGAGCGAAACGATCGCCGAGCCTGCGTTTGGTTTCGCCGATGTAAAGAAGGTGAATATAAAGCGATGAATAATAACAGTTTTTGAAGGCTAGTTATCCAGTTTTCCGTGAAAGATGCTTGTAGGGTTTTGTCTGGATGTGGGATACCATGGGGAGGAGCGAGCGGGTAAGGTAGGAGAACATGTTATAAATGAAGATAGACACGAAAAGCTGGAGTAACTCAGCGGGACAGGCAGCATCTCTGGAGAGAAGGAAAGGGTGACGTTTCATGTTCACACCTGAAGAAGGGTCACCCATCCCTTCTCTCCAGAGATGCTGCCTGACCCGCTGAGTTACTCCAGCTTTTTGTGCCTATCTTCAGTTTAAACCAGCATCTGCAGTTCCTTCCTACACATGTTATAAACAAAACACCCCTTCTGTAGTACAGAGATAAATGTGTCCTACATGCAGGAAAAAAAAGCCACCATCTCTCAAGAGGGAGCAAACGGTGGTGTATAGTCAACAAGAAAGCTGCAGCCTTTGGATTGTACAGGGTGCTGCATAAGGAGTTTGTACGTTCTCCCCGTGACCTGCGTGGGTTTTCTCAGAGATCTTCGGTTTCCTCCCACACTCCAAAGACGTACAGGTATGTAGGTTAATTGGCTGGGTAAATGTAAAAAATTGTCCCTAGTGGGTGTAGGATAGTGTTAATGTGCGGGGATCGCTGGGCGGCACGGACTTGGTGGGCCGAAAAGGCCTGTTTCCGGCTGTATATATATGATGATGATATGATATGATGATGATTTTCACGGACAATCCCGGGATTCAACATTGACTGCAGTGGACCACAGCTATTCACAGTTCCACGGCGGAGGGGAAGAGACTCGACAAGCTGGTCAGGAAGGCCAGCTCTGTCCTGGGTTGCCCCCTCGACTCAGTGCAGGCGGTGGGAGAGAGGAGGATGATGGCAAAGATAACATCGCTGCTGGACAACGACTCCCACCCCATGCAGGACACTGTCACTGCACTGAGTAGCTCCTTCAGTGACAGACTCCTTCACCCCAAGTGCGTGAAGGAGAGATATGTTTCAGATTCAATGCACATCCGGGGAAGGACTTACACACTCATGGTTGAGCCCTGGAAAATGTTGTAGAACAAAGCGATCTGGGATTAGGTGGAAGGTTCCCCGAAAGTAGCAAGTCAGGTGAACACGATGGTGAAGAAGGCAATTGGCACGTTTGCTTTTGTTGAAAATGATAGTCATAGAGTCATACTGCCTGGAAACAGGCCCTTCGGCCCAACTTGCCCACGCCAACCAACATGCCCCATCTACACTGGTCCCATCTGCCCGCGTTTAGCCCATATCCCTCAAAATCTGTCTAATCCATGTACCTGTTTAAATGTTTCTTAAACATTGTGATAGTACTTGCCTGAACCAACTCCTCTGGCAGCTTGTTCCACATACCTACCGCCCTTAGTGTAAAATGCCTCTCAGCTTTCTATTATATCTTTCCCCCCCCTCATCTTAAACCTATGTCCTCTGGTTCTTGATTCCCCTGCTCTGGGTATTGAGTGCAAACGGTGGGACATCATGATGCAGCCGTACAAGTGATAGTGATGATAGTAGCAGCAGTAATAGTAGTAATAGCAGTAGTAGTAGTAGTAGTAATGGTAGTAGTAGTAGTAGTAATAGTAGTAGTAGTACTAGTAATAATAGTAGTAGTAATAGTGGTAGTAGTAACAGTAGTAAGAGTAATAATAGTAGTAGTAGTAATAGTAGTAATAGTAATTGTAGTAGTAGTAATAGTAGTAGTAGTAATAGTATTTGTAGTAATTGTAGAGGTAGTAGTAGTAATTATAATAGTAGTGTAGTAATAGTTGTAGTAGTAATAGTAGTAGTGGTGGTAGCAGTAGTAATAGTAGTAATAGTAGTAGTAATACCAATAGAGGTAATAGTAGTAGTAGTAATATTAGTACTAGTAGTAATAGTAGTGATAGTGGTGGTAATAGTAGTAGTAATAGTACTAGTAATAGTTGTAGTAGTAGTAATAGTAGTAATAGTAGTAGTAGTAGTAGTGGTAGTAACAGTAGTAGTATTACCGTTAAATATACATATCTCTAATGACTTGCAAACCTCTGCAGATGCACCATAGAAAGCATTCAGTTGAGTTGCATCACAGCTTGGTTTGGGAACAGCTCTGACCAAGGCCCCAAGAAATTGCTGAGTAGTAGACGTGGCCTAGTCCATCATACAGACCAGACTCCCCACCATTGGCTCCACCTACACTTCATGCCATCTCGGGAAAAGCAGCCAACATAATCAAAGACTTGTCCCACATCAGTCATTCCTTCTTCTCCCATGCCCCATTTGTCAGAAGGCACGGTAGCTTGACAGCACCAGACTCAGGAACAGCTTCATCTCCTCTGATATCAGGCTCCATAAGGAAGTTTCACCTTTGTTAGTTTCACCTCTACCCCACTGTGGACGTTGGACTTTGTCTGTGGAGCTGATGCACTACAATGCTGAGAACCCTATTATGCACTTTGTGTCTTCCCCTTTGCTCTATCTATTTTTCTTGAGTTTGGTTTGATTATATTTAAGTATAGTATTATCTAACCTGTTTGGATGGCATGCAAAAGCATTTCACTGTACCTCGATCCATGCAACAATAATAAACCTTGACCTAAACCTCTGCTTTCTTTTACTAATAGCTAATATCTGTCCGTGATATCACAGTCCCTTTCATTCTATGGGGTTCAATTCTGATGACAAAACCATTCTTTAGTCAGAGGGTGGTGAATCTGTGGAATTCTTTGCCACAGAAGGCTGTGGAGGCCAAGTCAGTGGATATATTTGAAACAGAGATAGATAGATTCTTGATTAGTACGGTTGTCAGGGGTTATGGGGAGAAGGCAGGAGAATGGGGTTAGGAGGGAGAGATAGATCAGCCATGATTGAAAGGCGGAGTAGACTTGATGGGCCGAATGGCCTAATTCTGCTCCTATCTCCGATGATCTTATGATAATTCCGTCCTTTGCTGATTAACTCATTAAATAATTGGGGGGCTGATGAGGTGCTGAATTTTGCTGCTATAACTCTCCCCAACACCCCAAAGGTAAACTGACTTGCCTGCAGTTACAGAGTTTATCCTTACACCCCCCTCTCCTTTGAATAATTGACAATTTTACAGGCCGTAAGCAACATCTCCTTGCCTGTATGTGTTTGGAAGTAACGGGCTGTTGACCGTGCAAGCAAAAGCAAGGAGATGTCTAAACAGAAGGACTACGTGCGCACTTGGTGCCTTTGCTGGTACTTGAAAGTTACTTGACTGGAGAGCCAGGGGAAATGAGAAAAATGCCAGGAATTGCCAGCACGCCTCAAATGAGCATCAACTCACAATCCTGAAGCACGAGACCGCGAGGACGCATTGAGGACTATGCCTGCAAGAGAAGAGGTTGACGTTTTAGCATTTTGGTAGCACTTGAAAACTATTTATCTCACCCATTTAATAAAAGGAGATTATTTTACAGCAAGTGAAGAGGGGATAAGTTAACACGACACGGTTTGAGAGCCACTGTGCTGTACCCTTGCGCTTTTGCTGCGAAATTGCTGCGAATTGTGGACGCAGCCCAGTCCATCGCACAAACCAACCTCCCTTCTATGGACCCCATTTATAACTCACGCCACCTCGGCAAGGCCTGCAGCACAATCAAGGACGAGTCACACCCTGGCCACTCCCTCTTCTCCCCTCTCCCATCGGGCAAAAGGTGCAGCAGTGTGAAAACGCACACCTCCAGATTCAGGGACAGTTTCTTCCCAGCTGTTATCAGGCAACTGAACTATCCTACCACAGCCAGAGAGCAGTGCTGGTTGTCTGAGGGACATCAGTGCAGGATAGTCTGAGGGACATCAAAGAGGTAGACAGTAGTCTGTCTACCTCTGTCTACTGTCTACCTCTTTGATGTCCCTCAGACTATCCTTGACCAGACTTTGCTGGCTTTATCTTGCATTAAACGTTCTTGACATAGAGGGAGTACAGAGAAGGTTCACCAGATTGATTCCTGGGATGGCAGGACTTTCATATGAAGAAAGACTGGATAGACTCGGCTTGTACTCGCTGGAATTTAGAAGATTGAGGGGGGATCTCATAGAAACTTACAAAATTCTTAAGGGGTTGGACAGGCTAGATGCAGGAAGATTGTTCCCGATGTTGGGGAAGTCCAGAACAAGGGGTCACAGTTTAAGGATAAGGGGGAAGTCTTTTAGGACCGAGATGAGAAAGTTTTTTTTCACACAGAGAGTGGTGAATCTGTGGAATTCTCTGCCACAGAAGGTAGTTGAGGCCAGTTCATTGGCTATATTTAAGAGGGAGTTAGATGTGGCCCTTGTGGCTAAAGGGATCAGGGGGTATGGAGAGAAGGCAGGTACGGGATACTGAGTTGGATGATCAGCCATGATCATATTGAATGGCTCGAAGGGCCGAATGGCCTACTCCTGCACCTATTTTCTATGTTTCTATGTTTCTATTCCCTTATCGTGTATCTGTACACTGTAAATGGATCGATTGTGATCGTGTATTGTCTTTCTGCTGACTGGTTGGCACGCAACAAAAGCTTTTCACTGTACCCCGGTACACGTGACAACGAACCAGACTGAACTGAACTGAGCTGCCCGTGAAGAGAGCTGGACTTCCTTTGCTCACAACGTGATTGGACTAAATGGTGAACAATGCACGCCACACTGCCTGCATCTCTGAGAGTGACGGTGACACAAAGTGAGCTAGTCACACAGTGCAAGTGCATCTGCCACCCTGGGCAAACCAGGCGGAGGATCGGGGGTCTATTTTCCTCTTCGTCAAATGTATTTCTTGCAGGGAAGCCGCAGACTGGCGATGACATTGGCATTGGCATTGACGGGACTGTCCACATTCCAAACCTTTGACAGCCACACATTGCTCAGATGCTCGGGCTAATTTAAGAGCAAAAATTGGGGTGGGGAAGAAACAACGATGGAGATGAATACCAGCCTTAAACGCATGAAATTGACCTCAGCATAACTCTTGTTCCAATTCAGTGCTGTTTTATTGTTGAAGGGCAGAAGTGAGTCTAGAGGGGAGAGTTTATTCGCTATTGCAGTAAAGAGAGGTATTGCCAGATAGGGCTAAGGCCAAAGAGGCAAATAAACCATGCCTGCTACTTACCTCCCACACGGGCAGAAAGATCCCATGAAGCTGTGTGAATAAAGAGCAGGGCAGTTGTCTCTGGCCTTTTGCTCAACAAACATCAGTGAATCGAGGTCTGATCAAGACCTCGTTGGTGTTTGTGGGCACTACTGGTGTCCAATTGAGAGGCACAATTCCCGCATTATTAGCAGTGCATGTGTGGTGACCGCGGTGGTGCAGCGGTAGAGTTGCTGCCTTACAGGCCTTACAGCGCCGGAGACCCGGGTTCGATCCCGACTACGGGTGCCGTCTGTACGGAGTTTGTACGTTCTCCCCATGACCCGCGTGGGTTTTCTCCAAGATCTTCAGTTTCCTCCCACACTCCAAAGTCATACAGGTATGTAGGTTAATTGGCTTGTTGTACGTGTAAATTGTCCCTAGCGTGTGTAGGATAGTGTTAGTGTGCGGGGATCGTTGGTCGGTGCGGACTCGGTGGGCCGAAGGGCCTGTTTCCGCGCTGTATCTCTAAACTAAACTAAATGTGTTGCAGAGTTATAGAATCGTACAGTACAGGAACGGGCCCTTCGGCCCAACTTGCCCATACTGACTAAGATGCCCCATCTACCCTAGTCCCACCTGCCCGCATTTGGCCGATATCTCTCCAAAACCTTTCCTATCCATGTATTTGTCTAAATGTCTTTTAAATGTTGTTTTAGTACCTGCCTCAACTACTCCGTTAGGTTCATAATAATTTTTTTTCTCCCGTCACAAGCCGATATCCTCTGGTTCTTGATTCCCCTACCCTGGGTAAAAGACACTGTGCATTCACTCTCTGTATACGTCGGTACACGTGACATCAACGAAACCAAACTAGTCCCCATGATCTTATACACGTCTTTAAGATCGCCCCGCATCCTCCTGTGCTCCAAGGAATAAAGTTCTAGCCTGCCTGACCTCTTCCTATTGGTCTCTATGAGAAGAAGGGGTGGCAAGTACAGAACTGAAGGCTTTATATCTAAATGAAACATGATGGATGAACTTGTAGCACAGAGTTTAGAAACTGGCAGGTATAACGTTGTGGACATCACAGAGTGGTGGCTGAAAGAGGAGCAGAGCTGGGAGCTGAACATCCACAATGGGGTGGGCGCTGCCTTATTTCCTTGTCGTCCACCATGGGTCGTTCTACGGAACTGCCAACATTTGCAGCAAAGCGTCAACTACGGTTCTCTGAAGCACCAATTGCCACTTATTGATTGCTGTAGTTGACATACTAAAAAGAAGAAGGTGAAACAGTCAGGTGGGCAGAGGGGGGTGGGGTGGCTCAGTTGGTAAGGAATAAAATAAAATCTATAGCACGAAACGACATAAGATCAGAAGATTAATGACTTGGATGAAGGGATTAAAAGTACCATTAGCAAATTTGCAGATGACACAAAGCTGGGTGGTAGTGTGAACTGCGAGGAAGATGCTATGAGGTTGCAGGGTGACTTGGACAGGTTGTGTGAGGGGGCGGATGCATGGCAGATGCAGTTTAATGTGGCTAAGTGTGAGGTTATCCACTTTGGTTGTAAGAATAGGAAGGCAGAGTATTATCTGAATGGTGTCAAATTAGGAACAGGGGACGTACAACGAGATCTGGGTGTCCTAGTGCATCAGTCACTGAAAGGAAGCATGCAGGTACAGCAGGCAGTGAAGAAAGCCAATGGAATGTTGGCCTTCATAACAAGAGGAGTTGAGTATAGGAGCAAAGAGGTCCTTCTGCAGTTGTACAGGGCCCTAGTGAGACCGTGCCTGGAGTACTGTGTGCAGTTTTGGTCTCCAAATTTGAGGAAGGATATTCTTGCTATTGAGGGCGTGCAACGTGGGTTTACTAGGTTAATTCTCGGAATGGCGGGACTGTCATATGTTGAAAGACTGGAGCGACTAGGCTTGTATACACAGATATTTAGAAGGATGAGAGGAGATCTTATCGAAACGTATAAGATTATTAAGGGGTTGGACACGTTAGAGGCAGGAAACATGTTCCCAATGTTGGGGGAGTCCAGAACAAGGGGCCACAGTTTAAGAATAAGGGGTAGGCCATTTAGAACTGAGATGAGGAAAAACTTTTTCAGTCAGAGAGTTGTGAATCTGTGGAATTCTCTGCCTCAGAAGGCAGTGGAGGCCAATTCTCTGAATGCATTCAAGAGAGTGCTGGATAGAGCTCTTAAGGATAGCGGAGTCAGGGGGTATGGGGAGAAGGCAGGAACGGGGTACTGATTGAGAATGATCAGCCATGATCACATTGAATGGTGGTGCTGGCTCGAAGGGCCGAATGGCCTCCTCCTGCACCTATTGTCTATTGGAAAGGGGACTCTAGCAGGAATGATGGTGGAGCAGCAATGTTATAGTTTCTGGGAGCAATTCGGAAAACATGATCTTTTCAACCCAAAAAGGAAGAAACATACCAAGGGGAGAATGAGGTCACCTTGGCAGACAACGGAAGCCAAAGACAGCATAAAATCAAAAAACAAGGTATATAACATGGCAAAGATTAGTGGGAAGCTGGAAGATTGGGATGCTTTTAAAAACCAACAGAAGGCAACTAAAAAGGCAATAAGGAGGGGGGGGAGGAAGATGGTATATGATTTTTTCGATTTAGAGATACAGCGCGGAAACAGGCCCTTCGGCCCACCGAGTCCGCGCCGCCCAGCGATCCCCGCACATTAACACTATCCTACACACACTAGGGACAATTTTTTTACATTTTACCCAGTCAATTAACCTACATACCTGTACGTCTTTGGAGTGTGGGAGGAAACCGAAGTTCTCGGAGAAAATCCACGCAGGTCACGGGGAGAACGTACGAACTCCGTACAGACGGCGCCCGTAGTCAGGATCGAACCTGAGTCGCAGGCGCTGCATTCGCTGTAAGGCAGCAACTCTACTGCTGCGCCACCGTGCCGCCCGATGGTAGGCTAACCAATAATATTAAAGAAGACACCAAAAGTTTTTACAGATATATGAGAGTAAAAGAGAGGCAAGAGTGGTAAAATCACACTGGAGATGTAGTAACGGGGATCAAAGAAATGACGGATGAACTGAATACATATTTTGCGGCAGTCTTCACGGTGGAAGACGCCAGCAATGTGCCAGAGATTGAAGAGGGTCAGGGGGCAGAGGTGAGCGGAGTCACTGTTGCTGAGGAGAAAGTGTTTGGGAAGCTGAAAGGTCTGAAGGTGGATAAGCCACCCGGACCAGATGGACTACACGCCAGGGTTCTGAACGGTGTAGCTGTGGAGATTGTGGAAGCATTAAGAGAACTTTCAAAAATCACCGGAGTCAGAAGGTCTTTGATCAGGTGCCACACATAAGGCTGTTAAACAAGATCGGACCCCATGGCATCAGAGGCAAGGCGCCAACATGGATAGAAGATTGGCTGACAGGCAGAAGGCAGAGAGTGGGAGTTGAGGAGGCCTTATCTGCTTGGCTGCCAGTGACTAGTGGTGCTCAGTTTAGTTTAGTTTAGAGATACAGCGCGGAAACAGGCCCTTCGGCCCACCGAATCCGTACCGACCAGCGATCCCCGCACACCAACACTATCCTACACACACCAGGGACAATTTACACATGCACCAAGCCAATTAACCTACACACCTGTACGTCTTTGGAGTGTGGGAGGAAACCGAAGATCTCGGAGAAAACTCACGCGGTCACGGGGAGAACGTCCAAACTCCGTACAGACAGCACCCGTAGTCGGGATCGAACCCGGGTCTCCGGCGCTGCGAGCGCTGTAAGGCAGTAACTCTACCGCTGAGCCACCGTGTTCGGCAGGGGTCAGTGCTGGGGCCGCTACTCTTCATGTTATATTTTTCATGATCTGGATGAGGGAATAGAAGGGTTAGTAGCCAAGTTTGCGGATGATAAAGAGAGAGGTGGAGGGGCAGGTCGCGTTGAGGAAGCAGGCAGTCTGCAGAAGGACTTGGACAGGTTGGGAGAGTGGGCAAAGAAGTGGCAGATGGAATACAGTGTAGCAAAATATACCGTCACGTACTTTGGTAGAACTTCTACAGATGCACCATAGAAAGCATTTTATCAGGAGGCATCGCAGTGTGCAATAGATGAGGTTGGAGGAGGTGCAGGTGAACCTCTGTCTCACCTGGAAAGACTGTTTGGGTCCTTGGATGGAGTTGAGGGGGGAGGTAAAGGGACAGGTGTTGCATCTCGTGCGGTTGCAAGGGAAAGTGCCCGGGGTTAGGGTGGTTTGGGTAGGAAGGGACGAGTGGACCAGGGAGTTACAGAGGGAACGGTCTCTGCGGAATGCAGAAAGGGGAGGAGATGGGAAGATGTGGCCAATGGTGGGGTCCCGTTGTAGGTGACGGAAATGTTGGCAGATGATTTGTTGGAGACGCTGGCTGGTGGGGTGGAAGGTGAGAACGAGGGGGATTCTGTCCTTGTTGCGAGTGGGGGGAGGGGGAGCAAGAGCGGAGCTGCGGGATGTAGAAGAGACCCTAGAGAGCATCATCTATAATGGAAGAGGGGAAGCCCCGTTTCCTGAAGAATGAGGACATCTCTGACGCATCACAGCTTGGTTTGGGAGCAGCTCCATCCAAGACCGCAAGAAATTGCAGCGAATTGCGGACGCAGCCCAGACCATCACACAAACCAACCTCCCTTCCCTTGATTCCATTTAGACCTCAGGCTGCCTCGGCAAGGCCAGCAGCATCATCAAGGACCAGTCTCACCCTGGCCACTCCCTCTTCTCCCCTCTCCCATCGGGCAAAAGGTATAAAAGTGTGAAAACACACACCTCCAGATTCAGGGACAGTTTCTTCCCAGCTGTTATCAGGCAACTGAACCATCCCACCACAACCAGGAAGCAGTCCTGAATTACTATCTACCTCTTTGGATGACCCTCGGAATATCCTTGATCAGTCTTTGCTTTACCTTGCACTGAACGTTATTCCCTTATCATGTATCTATACACTGTAAATGGATCGATTGTAATCACGTATTGTCTTTCTGCTGACTGGTTAGCACGCAACAAAAGCTTTTCACTGTACCTCGGTACACGTGACAATAAACTAAACTGAACTGAAAGGAATAAAGGCATAAACTACTTTTTAAATGGGGAAATCAAAAGTGCAATGGGACATGGGAGTGCTGAAGTGTAGAATTACCAAAAGGTTAAAGTGCAAGTTGAGTCAGTGGGAAGGAAGGCAAATGCAATGCTAGCATTCCTTTCGAGGGGAATCGAATATAAAAGCAAGGGTGTAATGCTGAGGCTTTATTAAGCTCTGGTGAGGCCACATTTGGAATATTGTGAGCAGTTTTGGGCCCCATAATCTGAGGAAGGACGTGCTGGCTTTGGCGTGGGTCTAGAGGAGGTTTACTAGAATGATCCCGGGGATTATTGCGTTAACATATGGTGAGCGTTTGAAGTCTCTGGGTCCCTACTCGCTGGAGTTTAGAAAGTTGAGGGGGATATCAATGTAACCGACCATATAATGAAAGACCTGGATAGAGTGGATGTGGAAAGGACGTTTCCAGTAATGGGAGATTCTAGAACCAGAGGGCACAGCCTCAGAATGGAGACGAGGAGGAATTTCGTCAGTAAGAGGGTGGTGAATCGGTGGAATTTAATTGCCACGGGTGTCTGTGGGGGCCAAGGATTTTTTTAGGCGGATATTTATAGGTTCTTGATTAGAAAGGGAGTCGAAGGTTACGGGGAGAAGGCATGGTTGAGAGGGAAAAATAATAATTAAAATGATTAATTATAAGCCATAATTGAATGGTGGAGTCGACTCAATGAGCTGAATTCTTTGAAACTGGCATCACAGGTAGATAGGGTGGCCAAAAGACTTTTGGCACATTGGCCTTCATCAGTCGGAGCATTGAGCATAGAAGTTGGGAGGTCATGTTGCAGTTGTATAAGACATTGGCGAGGCTACATTTACAGCATTGTGTTCGGCTTTGGACGCCATGTTACAGGAAAGGTGTTGTCAAGCTGGAAAGGTACAAAGGAGATTTACGAGGATATTGTCAGGTCGAGAGTCTGAGCTACCGGCAGAGGTTGAGCAGGCTAGGACTCTATTCCTTGGAGCGCAAGAGGATGAGGGGCGATCTTATAGAGGTGTACAAAATCATGAGAGGAACGGATTGGACAAACGGACAGAGTCTCTTGTCTAGAGTAGGGGAATAGAGAACTAGAGGACATGGGTTGAAGATGAGGGGGGAAAGATTTAATAGGAACCTGAGGGGTAATTTTGTTACACAAAGGGTGGCGGGTGTATGGAATGCCAGAGGACAGAGCTGAGCCAGTTTGTATCGCAACGTTTTGAGAAACATTTAGATAGGTGCATGCATAGGTTCAGAGGGATATTGGCCAAATACAGGCAGGTGGGATTAGACGAGCTGGGACATGTTGGTCTGTGTGTGAAAGGTGGGCTCTATGACTCTCATTGCCTAATTCTGCTCCTCTGACTTATGATCTTATGGTCTCAGGCCCTTAAGTCCTGGCAACATCCTCATAAATCTACACTGGAGCTCTTTCCAGTTTATCAACATCCTTCTTATAGCAGAGTGACCGAAACCAAACACAATACTCCAAATGTGGCTTCCCCAACGCCTTGTATGATTGCACCACCACATCCCAACTTCTAAACTCTATATAGTATAAGAAAATAACTGCAGATGCTGGTAAAAATCGATTTATTCACAAAATGCTGGAGTAACTCAGCAGGTCAGGCAGCATCTCGGGAGAGAAGGAATGGGTGACGTTTCGGGTCGAGACCCTTCTTCAGACTGATGTTAGGGGGGCGGGACAAAGGAAGGATATAGGTGGAGACAGGACGATAGAGGGAGATCTGGGAAGGAGGAGGGGAAGGGAGGGACAGAGGAGCTATCTGAAGTTGGAGAAGTCGATGTTCATACCGCTGGGCTGCAAACTGCCCAGGCGAAATATGAGGTGCTGCTCCTCCAATTTCCGGCGGGCCTCACTATGGCACTGGAGGAGGCCCATGACAGAAAGGTCAGACTGGGAATGGGAGGGGGAGTTAAAGTGCTCGGCCACCGGGAGATCAGTTATGTTAATGCGGACCGAGCGCAGGTGTTCAGCGAAGCGATCGCCGAGCCTGCGCTTGGTTTCGCCGATGTAAATAAGTTGACATCTAGAGCAGCGGATGCAATAGATGAGGTTGGAGGAGGTGCAGGTGAACCTTTGTCTCACCTGGAAAGACTGTTTGGGTCCTTGGATGGAGTTGAGGGGGGAGGTAAAGGGACAGGTGTTGCATCTCGTGCGGTTGCAGGGGAAAGTGCCCGGGGTTGGGGTGGTTTGGGTAGGAAGGGACGAGTGGACCAGGGAGTTACGGAGGGAACGGTCTCTGCGGAACGCAGAGAGGGGAAGGGATGGGAAGATATGGCCAGTGGTGGGGTCCCGTTGTAGGTGACGGAAATGTTGGTGGATGATATGTTGGATCCGCTGGCTGGTGGGGTGGAAGGTGAGAACGAGGGGGATTCTGTCCTTGTTGCGAGTGGGGGGAGGGGGAGCAAGAGCGGAGCTGCGGGATGTAGAAGAGACCCTAGTGAGAGCCTCATCTATAATGGTGGAGGGGAAGCTCCGTTTCTGAAGAACGAGGACATCTCGGAAGCCCTAGTGTGAAACACCTCATCCCGGGCGCAGATGCGGCATAGACGAAGGAATTGGGAGTAGGGGATAGACTTTTTGCAGGGGACCGGGTGGGAAGAAGTGTAGTCCAGATAGCTGTGCGAGTCGGTGGGCTTGTAGTAAATGTCCGTCACTAGTCTGTCTCCTGTGATGGAGATGGTGAGGTCCAGAAACGGGAGGGAGATGTCAGAGATAGTCCAGGTATATTTAAGGGCAGGATGGAAATTGGAGGTGAAGTGTATGAAGTCAGTGAGTTCTGCATGGGTGCAAGAGGTAGCACCAACGCAGTCGTCGATGTAGCGGAGGTAGAGTTCGGGGATGGGGCCAGTGTACGTCTGGAACAGGGATTGTTCGACGTACCCGACAAAGAGGCAGGCGTAGCTAGGGCCCATGCGAGTGCCCATAGCTACGCCTCTGGTTTGGAGGAAGTGGGAGGAGTCAAAGGAGAAGTTGTTGAGGGTAAGAACCAGCTCTGCTAGGCGGAGGAGAGTGTTGGTCGATGGGGATTGGCTGGTTCTACGGTCGAGGAAGAAACGGAGGGCTTCGAGACCATCCTTGTGGGGGATGGAAGTGTAGAGTGACTGGACATCCATGGTGAAGATGAGGGAGTGGGGGCCTGGGAACCGGAAGTTATCCAGGAGATGGAGAGCGTGTGAGGTGTCTTGGACGTAGGTGGGGAGGGATTTAACCAGGGGGGATAGGATGGAGTCGAGGTAGGTAGAGATATGTTCGGTGGGGCATGAGCAGGCAGAGACAATGGGTCTGCCGAGACAGTTGTGTTTGTGGATTTTGGGTAGGAGGTAGAATCGGGCCGTGCGGGGCTGGGGAACTATGAGATTGGAGGCACTGGGGGGTAGATCGCCGGAGATGATGAGGTCAGTGATGGTGCTGCTGATAAAGGTCTGGTGTTTATCGGTGGGGTCATGGTCCAGGGATAGGTAGGAAGAGGTGTCTGATAGTTGTCGTCTGGCCTCGGTCCGGTAGAGGTCAGCACGCCAGACTACCACAGCCCCTCCCTTGTCAATGATTAAGTCCGGGTTGTTGCGGAGTGAGTGGAGGGCTACACGTTCATGAGGGGAGAGGTTGGAGTTAGTCAGGGGAGTGGAGAATTTCTAATAGAGCTATCTAAACTCTATACTCTGACTGAAGTACCGAAAGCCTTCTTGACCACCCTATCTACCTGTGACGCCACTTTCAAGGACGTATGTACCTGCACTCCTAGATTCTTCTACTCAACAACACTCTCCAGGGCCCTGCCATTCACCATGAAGGTCCTACCCTGGGGTTCAGAAAATGGCTAACTTGGCTATAGACTACTTTGGGATATGCTGGGATTATCAAATGACTGTATTAATGTACTGATATTCCCATTAACCACAGCCGATCAAAATTATTATTTATCCCTGCCGATTAAAATCAATTTTCTGAAACCTGCGCTACACTACCTCTTGATTAGTACAGGTGTCAGGGGTTATGGGGAGAAGGCAGGAGAACGGGGTTAGGAGGGAGAGATAGATCAGCCATGATTGAATGGCGGAGTAGACGTGATGGGCCGAATGGCCTGATTCTGCTCCTATCGCTTGCGAACTTGTGAAAGCCCAATTTTAATAAGTCCTTAGGAGATGCCCTTTTACACTAGGATAATATTTCTAATGTTCCTTGCAACCGATTGCAAATAAAAATGCAGAGAATGAATTCTTATGCGTTTGTTGGAAACGCATCTGTTGCTGCTTCTGCGAGTTGTGCAGTAACTGTTCTAGCCTTCGAAACTAATGAAGATTAAACTGTCTCCGAGGTTGGCCATCATTCGATTAAAGCTAAGAGGAAAACGGCTGTCTGAGACAGAACTAACCTTGTTGCCTTTAATCTGAGCCCATCCTACATCAAAAGAAATGTGTACATATTGATGCACAAAGGATGACGACACAAATGAAGCAGAACATTGAGTCCAACTGCATGTGACAACATCAAATTGAAGTTCCTTTAAACAGGAGATCTGTGTGTGTGTGTGTGTGTGTGTGTGTGTGTGTGTGTGTGTGTGTGTGTGTGTGTGTGTGTGTGTGTGTGTGTGTGTGTGTGTGTGTGTGTGTGTGTGTGTGTGTGTGTGTGTGTGTGTGTGTGTGAGTGTGTGTGTGTGAGTGAGTGTGTGTGTGCGAGTGTGTGTGTCTGTGACTGCACTCAAACCAAATGTGGAAGTCTAAAATTTGACTGTCAATATTACATTAATATCAATTTAATGAACACTTTGAAGAAAGGACAGGAGCAAATATTAAAGAGTAAACACGCATTTGTTGGCCGGCAGTAAACAAGCACTCGATATTGTTTAATTAATTAATGTCAATACTCTTGCATTGGCCAGCGTTCGAGAGAGGTCGTGTGTGTGTGTGTGTGTGTGCGCAGCATTTATTGCTCGTGAATTGTCTGACTCACCAGCAGAACCTGCCCAAATTAAACTGACGGATAGTCTTGAAAACATTGTCTTGTGCCTCCTGGGCTGTGAGCGCCTCCTGCTGTTGGAAGATGATTCCATGTGGACAGGATACCCGTGGCCTGTCTGTGTGCAAGGTTCCCAGCACCTTCCCAACCAAACTATAAAGTCAGCCTAATCTTAACTGTCAGATGCTGAGGAGAATAAACATTTACCAGCCAGACCACAATACCCTTATTTAGCCAATGGTCATATCATATGGCAACTCGGTCTTTTGTTTCAGCAGTTGTGCTGAGGAATTGTGCATCTTCCAGCAGCTGTGACACTTCTACATAGAGGTGGCTTTTCGTGTTAGTGGGGTCTTTGCGTTCTGAAGGGGACTTGAATATAGCCTGAGATAGACACAAAAAGCTGGAGTAACTCAGCGGGTCAGGCAGCATCTCCGGAGAAAAGGAATAGGTGACGTTTCGGGTCGAGACCCTTCTTCAAACCGAGAGTCAGGGGAAGAGGGAACTGACGGTGCTGTAGACAGACATGGAACAAAGGAATGAGAGATATGCAAAAAGCAAGAATGATTAAGGCAAAGTGGAGCCCACAATGGTCCATTGTTGGCTGTGGGGCAGGTGACAATGAGTTATACAGACAGTGATGCTCAACAGGGCGACAGTGAAACCGATACGATGACTAAGGTGGGGGAGGGATGGTGAGAGAGGGGGATATCAAGGGTTACTAGACGTTAGAGAAGTCAATGTTCATACCGCTGGGTTGTAAGCTGCCCAAGTGGAATATGAGGTGCTGTTCCTCCAATTTGTGTTTGGTCTCACTCTGACAATGGAGGAGGCCCAGGACATTTACTGACACGCTGTAGGGAAGAGGTTGAGCAGGCTGGGACTTTATTCCTTGGAGTGCAGGAGGATGATGGATGATCTTAAAGAGGTGTATAAGATCATGAGGGGTAGACGCAGAAACTCTTTTAAGCAGAGTAGGGAAACCAAGAACAAAAGATATGGGTTTAAGGTGAGAGGAGAAAGATTTAAAATGAACCTAAGAGGCAGGTTTTTTCACACAGTGGGTGGTGGGTATAGGGAAGGAGCTGCCAGAAGAGTAATTGAGGCACGATAGCAACATTTAAAAGACATGTGGCCAGGTACATGGATAAGAAAGTTTTGGAGGAATATGGGCCAAATGCAGGCAGGTGGGACTAGTGTGGATGAAACATGTTGGTTGGCGTGGACAAATTGGGCCAGAGGGCCTGTTTCCATGCTGTACGACTCTACGACTCTAAGGCATACTGCTGGATTACATCACAGCTTGGTTGGGAACAGCTTTTCCCAAGACCACATGAAATTTCAGAGAGTTATGGGTGTAGTTCAGTTCATCACACAGACCAGACTCGCTGCCATTAACTCCATGTACACTTCACATGGCTTCAGAAAAGCAGTCAACGTAATCAAAGACTAGTCCCGCCATGGTCATTCCTTCATCTTCCTTCTTCTCCATAAGATATGAAAGCTATCAGGCTCAAGAACAGCTTATTTCCATCAGTTATCAGGCTTCTGAATGGTCCTTCCATAAGCTGGGATACCGTACACCTGTCCACCTCTACCCTACAGTGGATATTGGATTTGACTCCGAAACTGATGCACCACAATGCTGAGGACTATATTCTGAACTCTGTATCTTCTCCTTTGCTCTGCCTAATGTACTTTGAGTTTGGCTTGATTGTATTTATGTATGGTATTTTTAGTTTAGTTTATAGCTTAGAGATAAAGTGTGGAAACAGGCCCTTCGGCCCACCGAGTCCGCCATGCCAACCTGCGATCCCCTCACATTAACGCTGTCCTACACACACTAGGGGCATTTTACAATTGTACCAAGCCAATTAACCTACAAACCTGTAGTGTGGGAGGAAACTGGAGATCTCGTAGAAAACCCAGGCGGGTCATGGGGAGAACGTACAAACTCCGCACAGACAAGCATCAGTAGTTGGGATCGAAACCGGGTCTCTGGCGCTGCAATCGCTGTAAAGCAGCAACTCTACCGCTGCGCCCATCAGCAGCACGCAAACAAAGTTTCTCTCTGTACCTCAATACACATGAAAATACACGGAGAAAGAGTGGGTAGAGGCTCCAGTTTCAGGTTCCTGGGCACCCACATCTCAGAAGATCTCACGTGGTCAACCAACACAAACTCTCTGACTAAGAAGGCACGACAAAGCGGCTTCACTTCCTAAGAACACTCAGGAAAGTCAACCTGCCACAACAGCTGCGAGTGTCCTTCTATCGCTGTTCCATTGAGAGTGTCCTGGCACATGGGGTCCTGGTGTGGTGCGGGCAACAGCTCTGCAGCTGACAAGAAGGCTCTGCAGAGAGTCATCAACACAGCTCAGAAGATCACCAACACACGTCTGCCCACATCTACCTCTCCCGCTGCCTGCGGAAGGTATCCTGCATCCTAATGGACCCACCGCACCCCGCCCATCACTTGCTTGACCTTCTGCCCTCAGGAAAACGCTACAGGTCCATCAAAGCGCACACCACAAGACTAACAAACAGTTTAGATTTAGATTTAGATTTAGAGATACAGCGCGGAAACAGGCCCTTCGGCCCACCGGGTCCGCGCCGCCCAGCGATCCCCGCACATTAACACTATCCTACACGCACTGGGGACAATTTTTACATTTGCCCAGCCAATTAACCTACATACCTGTACGTCTTTGGAGTGCGGGAGGAAACCGAAGATCTCGGAGAAAACCCACGCAGGTCACGGGGAGAACGTACAGACTCAGTACAGACGGCGCCCGTAGTCAGGATCGAACCTGAGTCTCCGGCGCTGCATTCGCTGTAAGGCAGCAACTCTACCGCTGCGCCACCGTGCCACCCCAAGGCCATCACCACACTGAACTCTGCACTGAAAGCACACCCTACCACAGACAATATTTATACTCTACAATACCTACCTCTGTGCAATACTGATATATTCATTTATAACATTTATTTTTATAATACTCTTCTGTGCAATATCATATATTCTGACAATGACCTTCTGAGTGCAATATCTTATATTCTGATAAGGGTGCATATGTGGGCAGAATGTGTATGCGTGTGTGAATCTGTGTGTGTGTGTGTGTGTGTCACAGTGTGAACACTTGAGTGTACGAACAATTTCTATTTTTCTCACTTTTTTTACTGTTATTTTATTGTTATTTTTTATCGTGTACATTTGAGCTCTGCTCAGGCAGTGCGCCTGAATTTCGTTGTATGCACCACTACCATGACAATAAAGTAAAGTAAAGTTAAGTAAAGTAATAAACCTAAACCGTGCCTCTTCCTCGCCAAGGCTGATAAGACTGTTGTTCGTTTCAATGCGACTACTTCTCATTGTTCCACATTCAGTAGGTCACAGCCCTGCCTGCTTCACATAGAAACATCGGCAATAGGTGCAGGAGCAGGCCATTCGGCCCTTCGAGCCAGCACCGCCATTCAATATGATCACGGCTGATCATCCAAAATCAGTACCCCGTTCCTGCTTTCTCCCCGTATCCCTTGATTCCATTAGCCCTAAGGGCTAAATCTAACTCTCTCCTGAAAACGTCTAGTGAATTGGCCTCCGCTGCCTTCTGTGGCAGAGAATTCCACAGATTCACAACTCTCTGGGTGAAAACGTTTTTTCCTCATCTCAGTCCTAAATGGCCTAACCCTTATTCTTAAACTGTGACCCCCTGGTTCTGGACTCCCCCAACATGGGGGACATTTTTCCTGCGTCTAGCCTGTCCAATCCCTTTAGAATTTAATATAAGATCCCCTCTGATCCTTTTAAATTTCAGTGAATATAAGCCCAGTCGATTCATTCTTTCATCATATGTCAGTCCCGCCATCCCAGGAACTAACCTGGTGAACCTACGCTGCACTCCTTCAATTGCAAGAATGTCCTTCCTCAAATTAGGAGACCAAAACTGCACACAATACTCCAGGTGTGGTCTCACCAGGGCCCTGTACAACTGCAGTAGGACCTCCTTGCTCCTATACTCCAATCCTCCCATTATGAAGGCCAACATGCCATTAGCTTTCTTCACTGCCTGCTGTAGCTGCATGCTTACTCTCCCTGACTTTAAAGCTTGTACGAACCTAGTGCTTTCCCTGCATCCACAGGAGATGCAACACCTGTCCCTATACCTTTGCCATCGTCTCTGTCCAGGGACCCTGACAGGGAGTCCTTTCAGGTTTAGCAGTTGTTCACTTGCACCTCCTCCAACCTCATCTACTGTATCCATTGTTCAAGAAATGGACTCTTATACACAGGCGAGAACAAACATAGTCCGGGCGATCGTTTCGCTGAACACCTTCGCTCAGTCCGCCTGGAGCAACCTGATCTCCCGGTTGCCAAACACTTTAACTCCCCTTCCCATTCTCAGCGGACCTTTCTGTCCTGGGCCTCCTCCATTGTCAGAGTGAGGCCAAACGTAAATTGGACCTACAGCACCTCATATTTCGCTTGGGCAGCTTACACCCCAGCGGTATGAATATTGACTTCTCCAACTTCAAGTAACCCTTACATTCCCTCTCTCTCCATCCCTCCCGCACCCAAGTCGTGCCAGCTTCAAAGTCTCATTGTCTGTAACTCGTTTTCACCTAGCCCACAGCTAACAATGGCCTATTTCCTTCATCATCGTCACCTGTTTGCATATCTTTCATTCATTTGTTCGATATCTCTCTACATCACCGTCTATATCTTTTGTTTCCCTTTCTCCTGAGTCTGAAGGAGGGTCTCGACCTGAAACATCACTTATTCCTTTTCTCCAGGGATGCTGCCTGTCCCGCTGAGTTGCTCCAGCTTTTTGTGTCTATCTTCAGTTTAAACCAGCATCTGCACACCCTCTCTTGCAAGTCTATTCTCTCTCAGTTAGTCAGACTGGACCCAAACACCATATTTCAGAGGTTGCCTCACCAGTGGCCAAAATAATTGGAGAAAGAAGCCTTTACTCATGTACTCATGAGGAAGGATATTCTTGTTATTGAGGGCGTGCAGCATATGTTGAAAGACTGGAGCGACTAGGCTTGTATACACTGGAATTTAGAAGGATGAGAGGAGATCTTATCGAAACGTATAAGATTATTAAGGGGTTGGACACGTTAATAGCAAGAATGTCCTTCCTCAAATTAGACCAAATTTGACTGCCACATATTATTCTGCATCCCATATAAGATTATTAAGGGGTTGGACAAGTTAGAGGCAGGAAACATGTTCCCAATGTTGGGGGAGTCCAGAACCAGGGGCCACAGTTTAAGAATAAGGGGCAGGCAATTTAGAACAGAGATGAGGAAAAACTTTTTCAGTCAGAGAGTTGTAAATCTGTGGAATTCTCTGCCTCAGAGGGCAGTGGAGGCCAATTCTCTGAATGCATTCGAGAGAGAGCTGGATAGAGCTCTTAAGGATAGCGGAGTCAGGGGGTATGGGGAGAAGGCAGGAACGGGGTACTGATTGAGAATGATCAGCCATGATCACATTGAATGGCTCGAAGCTCGAAGCTGTTGGTCGAAGGGCCGAATGGCCTACTCCTGCACCTATTGTCTATTGTCTATTGTATCTCTAAACTACACTAAACTAAATAATATATTTTTTAACATTTCCTATCAATTTACCCAGAACTAATTTGTCTAGTTTTTCATGGACATTCACTGCCTTATCGTCAGTCTGAACATCCATGGGAAACTGGGACAATGGAGGGTAATTGGATAGTGTATAAAATCATTCTTGCCCAGAGTAAGTGAATAGAGGACCAGAGGACAGAGGTTTAAGGCGAAGGGTAAAAGATTTAACAGGAATCTGAGGGGGTAATGTTTTACACAAAGGGTGGTGGGTGTGTGGAACGAGCTGCCAGAGGAGGTAGTTAAGGCAGGGACTATCCCAACGTTTAAGAAACAGTTAGACAGGTACATGGATAGGGCAGGTTTGGAGGAATATGGGCCAAACGCGGGCAGGTGGGACTAGTGTAGCTGGGACATTGTTGGCCGGTGTGGGCAAGTTGGGCAAAGGGCCTGTTTCCACACTGTATCACTCTATGGACTCCAGTAGTTGGGAGCAGGAGGCCCATCAGATTTCTCCTTACCCTTAGATTAAACAGCAGAATGCAAACTGGAGTGCCCTCTAGTGGCGAATGCGGGGATGACATCCATTAACTTTCAACACACAATAACATCTCAACGCAACACATTGGCCGAAAGTGCCGTGAGAACCTGCACCATCATTAGGCAGAACTTGGGTTCATATTTTTTCATATTTCAGATACAGCGCGGAAACAGGCCTTTTCGGCCCACCAAGTCCGCGCCACCCAGCGATCCCCGTACATTAACACTATCACTATTATTACATTTACCCAGTCAATTAACCTACATACCCGTACGTCTTTGGAGTGTGGGAGGAAACCGAAGATCTCAGAGAAAACCCACGCAGGTCACGGGGAGAACGTACAAACTCCGTACAGTACAGTGCCCGTAGTCAGGATCGAACCTGAGTCTCCGGCGCTGCATTCGCTGTAAAGCAGCAACTCTACCGTTGCGCCACTGTGCCGCCCTTCTTGTGCAAGAAGTTCGGTGCCCTCTGTGGGTTAAGCTGAAATGGTGAGGTTGGTCGAACGCAAAAAAACATAAATGGGCTTTTCTTATTCATTCTACTGAAATGGCATTTCTGAGCCACTGAATTTCATTGGATTTTGTCAGAACTGCAGACACAGAACAACGCGTAAAGAAAGCAGTGGTTGAAAATGGTTTGCCCCTTGTTGAAGGCACAGCAAGAATTGTATTAAAAAATGAATTGACTTAATAGACATCGGATTGCCCCAGGCAGATTTTACAGGAACAGGAGCGAAGACTGTGCTCTAGGTAAGTACATCAGCGAGTATTGAACGAACGGCCCCCAAAAGACTAAACAAACATAACATAAATGTTCATGACAAGAAATGGCAAAATCAGCAGCTGAAATGCCTCAAGGCTGAGGGGAGAAGTGAGTCGGCAACAAACATAATGTTCCACGTGAAAGGATGGTGTTAACCTTCATCTTAATCATAGGTGGAAAACTGTTAGTGGAAAATCTGAATTCAGCACAAGTTCATGCCTTCGGTGCTGCAGCTCTGTAATTTGAAACATAGACACATAGAAACACATAAAATAGGTGCAAGAGTGGGCCATTTGGCCCTTCGAGCCAGCACCGCCGTTCAATATGATCATGGCTGATCATCTAAAATCAGTACCCCGTTCCTGCTTTCTCCCCAAATCCCTTGATTCCATTAGCCCGAAGAGCTAAATCTAACTCTCTCTTGAAAACATCCAGTGAATTGGCCTCCACTGCCTTCAGTGGCAGAGAATTCCACAGATTCACAAATCTCTGGGTGAAAAAGTTTTTCCTCATCTCAGTCCCAAATACCAAATGTAACTCGCACTGGAACAAATGTTTGCATGGACTGTGTGGACATCATCTGACTTCTGGGATTCATGAATTTTGTACATTAAATTAATTCGGCAAATTTGTCGAGGCTTTGTACATTCTTAAAAAATGTTAGTTTGATAAGACATATTAGTGTATAATTCATTCAAATATTTTGACATCTCCGCTGATATTTGAAAGCTGCCCAAAGGCACCTAACTAATATTAGAGGGGTTGGGGGGGGGGAGAAGGCAGGAGAATGGGATTAAGAGGGAGAGATAGATCGGCAATGATTGAATGGCGGAGGAGACTTGATGGGCCGAATGGCCTAATTCTGCTCCTATCGCTTATGACACTTATGCACGTTATATATTCACTTAACCAACATGTAAATATCACGAACAACCCCATAACCCTTTTAACATCATCTGTGGGTGTAATGTCCCATCATATCTGTTAGTCTTGTGTCATGTTCTGTGTTTAGATTCCCATGTCACGTCATGTCCACGTCTTGTCCTTAGTGCGGTTCGTCAAGTTTAAATCACTCGTGTCAAGTCTCGCGCTCACTTCCTGTTTTAAGGTGAAACTTACCTCTTATCTCATTTCAGGTCCCTTGACTTCCTGCCATTGTAATTGTCAGCCCCGCCTTGATTGTTTCCACCTGTGTGCCCTTACCTCATGTATATATAGTCCACGCCTCCCTTTGTCCTGTGCCAGTTTGTCTTGTGATTCATGTGCTCTCGGTCATCGATTCTCGACTTACCCGCATTGTTGCCAAGTTCTTGTCAAGCGTAGTATAGTCAGTGAGTATCGTAACTCTTGTGTGTGAGTCGTGCGTTTGAGTCCAGTTCCCCTGTGTGCCTCAGAACCTAACAGAACGAACTGGCCATAATATGGACTCAGCCGACTCTAAGATTTGGAAATCAGCCCTTGCCAACCAGGGCACTAAGATCCAGCACCAGGAGGAGCAGCTGCGCTCAGTCAGTCACGGGGTGCGCGAGCTGAACGATAGACAAGGCGAGTTCCAGTCATCAGTGACGACCCAGATTAACCACCTCGCTGTACAACTCCATCAGGTTCTGGGTCGTCTCGACCCAACCTCGGCAGCTTCTCCACTGGCTCACGTTGAACCTCCAGCCGGCCATCCGCCTGCTGTTCCGGCCACGCCTGCGAACCCCACGCTGATTCTACGCCTGGCTTCACCAGATAAGTTCTCTGGAGACTCTGCGAATTGTAGATCATTCCTTGTACAATGTGATCTCCACTTCAAGCATAACCCTGCACACTTCCCCTCAGACCAGGCCAGGGTAGCATTTATTGTGTCCCATTTGACGGGACGAGCCGCAGCTTGGGCCACTGCGGAGTGGTCTCGGGGCTCCACAGTCTGTCAGGATCTTGACCTCTTCCAAAGAACATTTAGCAGTATTTTTGATCACACTTCCTCTGCTAGGGAAGCTTCCCGAGTCTTACTGCAGCTAAAACAGAACACTAGCCCAGTGATAGACTATGCCATTGACTTCCGAACCCTTGCAGCAGACAGTGGGTGGAATATGCCTGCACAAGTGGATGCATTCATGAATGGGTTGTCGGAGGCTATAAAGGACAGACTTTCACCTTTTGAGTTACCCAGTGATCTAGAGACATTAATTACCAGGGCTACTCGTGTCGATAACAGGATAAAGGCAAAGGAAAGACACCAGGCTGCTGATCGTCCTCCCAATCACCAGGGGCGCTCCTCCGGGTCCTTCACACCGAAGAAGTCATCGTTCCCTGTCCATCGCTGGCCGGAGAAAACAGCGTCCTCTCAGCCGTCGGAGGAACCTATGCAGCTAGGACGGACCAGGCTGACTCCGGAGCAGCGACAGCGCCGCCTGAAGGACGGAGCCTGCTTTTACTGCGGTCAACAAGGACACCGTCTGGCCGACTGCTCGGTAAAAGGGGTGGCTCACCAGTGAAAAGGAGGACACTGGTGAGTCAATTCCCCGTTTCGGACTTACCTCCTCGACCTCTGACACAGGCCACCCTCGCTCTGAATCAGCAAATTGTGACTCGGGGGGTTTTGATCGACTCCGGAGCCGACGAGAGTCTCATGGACTGGACGACTCTAGCTCGATCGTGTAAGGTTAAATCTGTGCCCTTGTTGCAACCTATTGTGGCGAGCGCTTTAGATGGACGTCAGTTGTTTGAGATAACTCATCGTACAGAACCTGTCAAAGTCATGTTCAATGCTAACCATGTGGAGATAATGTCTTTTCACTTGTTTGACTCAGCTCAACATCCCTTGGTCTTTGGTTTCCCCTGGCTGCAGAAACACAATCCTCAGATTGATTGGCGATCTGGTAAGATCAGACGATGGGGGGTTGAGTGCACACAATCATGTCTTGTTGAACCAGTGAACAAAGGGGTGAGTTACGGGAAGATCAGGGCGGTTTTGGGAATAAATGTTCTTAAATCTGAAGAAATAAAGATTTCTAATGATGATGATGACTATCCCGATCTGTCGAAGGTTCCACCCTGTTACCATGAACTGAAGGATGTGTTCAACAAGTCCAGGGCCACCACCCTACCTCCTCATCGACCTTTCCACTGCGCTATCAACCTGCTGCCGGGGGCCCCTATTCCCAAGGGGCGACTGTACTCCATATCCGGCCCCGAGAGGAAGGCGATGGATGAGTACATTGAGTCCTCCCTGAGGACGGGCATTATTCGCCTGTCCTCCTCGGCAGCAGGCGCGGGGTTTTTCTTTGTGGGCAAGAAAGATGGGTCACTTCGTCCCTGCATAGATTACAGCTTCCTAAACGAGATTACGATCAAGAATCGTTATCCACTTCCTTTGATGTCTTCTGCTTTTGAACTGTTGCACAAAGCCAAAGTATTCACTAAACTAGACTTAAGGAATGCATACCACCTAGTGAGAATCAGAGAGGGGGATGAGTGGAAAACTGGGTTTAACACCCCTAACGGGCACTACGAGTATTTGGTGATGCCGTTCGGGTTAACCAATGCCCCCGCAGTCTTCCAAGCTTTTATGAACGAGGTCCTCAGGGAATTTCTCAATGAGTGTGTTTTTGTCTACCTTGATGACATTCTTATCTTCTCTCCAGACATACAGTCTCATGAGCGTCATGTCAAGTGTGTGTTGCAGCAGCTCCTAGCTAACCGTCTGTATGTGAAGGCCGAGAAGTGCGACTTCCACGTAGACACAATGTCCTTTCTGGGCTACATTATATCGGCCGACCACATCCAGATGGACCCTGATAAGGTCAGTGCGGTGGCCAATTGGCCCACCCCCACTAACAGAAAGAAGGTTTCTCGGAAACAGTTTCTCGGATTTGCAAACTTTTGCAGACGTTTTATTAGAGACTTCAGTGCTGTTGCTGCTCCTCTGCACTCTCTCACGTCTTCCAAGACCCAGTTCCAGTGGAATCCTCAGGCCGAAGCCGCCTTCCAGCGCCTCAAAACATTGTTCACCAACGCTCCTGTTCTGACCATCCCAGATCCCCAGAGACAGTTCATTGTGGAGGTGGATGCCTCCAACGAGGGGATTGGGGCGGTACTTTCCCAGAGAGCGGAGAAGGACAACCGGATTCATCCCTGCGCCTACCTGTCACGTAAGTTGACCCCAGCAGAAAAGAATTACGATGTCGGAAACAAAGAACTGCTGGCGGTCAGAGCCGCATTGGGGGAGTGGGGGCACTGGCTGGAGGGGGCCGAGCAGCCTTTTCTGGTATGGACAGATCACAAGAACCTGGAATACATCCGTAAAGCCAAGAGACTCGACTCACGTCAGGCCAGATGGACTCTGTTTTTTAGTAGGTTCAACTTTTCTCTGTCTTACAGGCCCGGTTCCCAGAACACAAAACCAGACGCCCTGTCCCGACTTTATGACCCTGAACCTGATACCAGAGAACCCGAACCCATCCTGCCACTTAACTGTGTGGTAGGAGCGGTGTCTTGGCAGATCGAAACACCGAGCAGACTCCAGCACCGAGTGGCTGTCCTACTAACCGTTTGTTTGTTCCTGTGACATTACGCCCCCAGGTAATCCATTGGGCTCGCATGTCCCTGCTCACATGCCATCCAGGTGCCAAGAGAACTGTTTTTGTGGTTAAACAGCGTTTTTGGTGGCCTTCACTTGAGAAGGATGTAGCTGAATAGGGCGGCACGGTGGCGCAGCGGTAGAGTTGCTGCTTTACAGCGAATGCAGCGCCAGAGACTTGGGTTCGATCCTGACTACGGGTGCTGCACTGTAAGGAGTTTGTACGTTCTCCCCGTGACCTGCGTGGGTTTTCTACGAGATCTTCGGTTTCCTCCCACACTCCAAAGACGTACAGGTATGTAGATTAATTGGCTGGGTAAATGTAAAAAAAATAAAAAATTGTCTCTAGTGGGTGTAGGATAATGTTAATGTACGGGGATCGCTGGGCAGCACAAAATTGGAGGGCCGAAAAGGCCTGTTTCCGGCTATATATATATGATATGATATGATATGAATATGTGGCCGCCTGCCCTGTCTGTGCAAGGAGCATGCCCTCCAGACAAGCCCAAGCGGGCCTGCTGCACCCACTTTCAGTCCCTCAGAGGCCCTGGTCCCACATCTCCATTGACTTTGTTACTGGGTTGCCGGCCTCCAAAGGTAACACAACTGTCCTGACGGTGGTAGACCGATTTTCAAAGATGGTACATTTTATCGCTTGTGGCCAAGCTCCCCTCTGCCAAAGAGACGGCAGAGGTAATGATGTCTCACGTTTTCCGTATCCATGGTTTCCCTACAGACATTGTCTCGGACCGAGGCCCTCAGTTTGTGTCCAAGTTTTGGAGTGAGTTTTGTTCCCTCATAGGTGCCACCGTCAGCCTGTCTTCTGGTTACCATCCGCAATCCAATGGCCAGACTGAGCGGATGAACCAGGAGCTCGAGACCTGCTTGCGCTGACTGATCGCGCAGAACCAGACCACCTGGAGCGACCATCTCATCTGGGTCAAGTATGCACGCAACACGCTTCCTACAGCTGCCACGGGACTCACACCCTTCCGGTGTGCCTACGGCTATCAGCCCCCCTTGTTCTCGGCTTATGAGGGTGAGGTGACGGTGCCTTCTGCCCACACCATGATCCGACGCTGTCGCCGAATCTGGGACGGAGCTCGGAGGGTTCTACTCCGGGGTCAGTCCCGGATGAAAGCGGCAGCCGACCGCCACCGCAGATCCGCTCCGCATTATCGCCCAGGCCAGAAGGTATGGCTGTCTACAAAGGACTTGCCACTTCACGTCCACGCCAGAAAGCTGGCTCCAAGGTTCGTGGGTCCATTTCCCATTTCGAAAGTCATTAACCTGTTTCGGTCCGTCTACAATTCCCCAGGTCATTAAGGGTTCACCCTACATTCCACGTCAGCAAAATAAAACCGGTCAAGGAAAGTGCACTCGTGCCCGCCTCCAAGCCAAGCCCCCTCCACCGCCCCCGGCTCGTCGACGGTGGTCCGGTCTACACAGTTAAGGCACTTTTTGCAGTCCGCAAGAGAGGTCGCGGTCGCCAGCTTCTGGTCGACTGGGAAGGCTACGGTCCTGAGGAGAGGTGCTGGATTCCTGCCAGCTTCATTTTGGACAAGACTTTGATCAAGGACTTTGACAAGACTCATCCTGACCAGCCTGGACCGTCAGGAGTCAGTCCTAAAGGGGGGGGTACTGTAATGTCCTGTCATATCTGTTAGTCTTGTGTCATGTTCTGTGTTTAGATTCCCATGTCCACGTCATGTCCTTAGTGCGGTTCGTCAAGTTTAAATCACTCATGTCAAGTCTCGCGCTCACTTCCTGTTTTAAGGTGAAACTTACCTCTTATCTCATTTCAGGTCCCTTGACTTCCTGCCATTGTAATTGTCAGCCCCGCCTTGATTGTTTCCACCTGTGTGCCCTTACCTCATGTATATATAGTCCACGCCTCCCTTTGTCCTGTGCCAGTTCGTCTTGTGATTCATGTGCTCTCGGTCATTGATTCTCGACTTACCCGCATTGTTTCCAAGTTCTTGTCAAGCGTAGTATAGTTAGTGAGTATCCTAACTCTTGAGTGTGAGTCGTGCGTTTGAGTCCAGTTCCCCTGTGTGCCTCAGAACCTAACAGTGGGAGCTATGGAATTAAAGTATTTCAAGGAGAGTGGAATTAGTGCACAAAATCAACAATAATGGGATGATCTGCCATTCAATCATGCCTGATCTATCTTTCCCACTTAATCCCATTCTCCTGCCTTCTCCCCATAACCTCTGACAACTGTACTAATCAAGAATCTATCTATCTCTGCCTTAAATATATCCATTGACTTGGCTTCCACTGCCTTTTATCGCAAAGAATTCCACAGATTCACCACCCTCTGACTAAAGAAAGCCCTCCCCATCTCCTTCCTAAAAAAACATCCTTTAATTCTGAGGCCATGACCACTAGTCCTAGACTCTCCCACTAGTGGAAACATTCTTCTCCACATCCACTCTATCCAAGCCTTTCACTATTCTGTAGGTTTCAACGAGGTCCCCCCCCATTCTTCTAAACTCCAGCGAGTGCCGTCAAATGCTCGTCATTGAGTGCTGTCAACCTACTCATTCCTGGGATCATTCTTGTAAACCTCCTCTGGACCCTCTCCAGGGCCAGCACATCCTTCCTCGGGTATGGTGCCCAAAATTGCTCACAATACTCCAAATGTGGCCGAACCAGCCCCTCATAGAGCCTCAGCATTACATCCCTGTTTTTGTATATGAGCCCTCTTGAAATAAATGCTAGTGTTTTGTGTCTGCCATTGATTTCACAAAGTTTATTTTTGTCTCGCCCGCCTTTCAAGCCATACTTGGCACGTCGCAATGTAACGAATTGGAAATCCGTGCCAGAATGGTAGACTACCTTACATCACTGCATCAGAAAGTGACCCATCGTTTACCTACTTTGCTTTTATCAATTTATTCACAAAATACTGGAGTAACTCAGCGGGTCAGGCAGCATCTCAGGAGAGAAGGAATGGGTGACGTTTCGGTCGAGACCCTTCTTCAGACTGATGTCAGGGGGGGGGGGGGGGGGGGCGGGACAAAGGAAGGATATAGGTGGAGACAGGAAGATAGAGGGAGAACTGGGAAGGAGGAGGGGAAGAGAGGGACAGAGGAACTATCTAAAGTTGGAGAAGTCAATGTTCATACCGCTGGGCTGCAAGCTGCCCAAGCGAAATATGAGGTGCTGTTCCTCCAATTTCCGGTGGGCCTCACTATGGCACTGGAGGAGGCCCATGACAGAAAGGTCAGACTGGGAGTGGGAGAGGGAGTTGAAGTGCTCAGCCACCAGGAGATCAGGTTGGTTAAGGCGTACTGAGTGAAGGTGGTGAGCGAAGCGATCGCCGAGTCTGCGTTTGGTTTCGCCGATGTAAATAAGTTGACATCTAGAGCAGCGGATGCAATAGATGAGGTTGGAGGAGGTGCAGGTGAACCACTGTCTCACCTGGAAAGACTGTTTGGGTCTTTGGATGGAGTTGAGGGGGGAGATAAAGGGACAGGTGTTGCATCTCCTGCGGTTGCAGGGGAAAGTGCCCGGGGATGGGATGGCTCACAAAGAATACTTCAGAGCAGTAGCATGAAATGCAAAACAAACACTTCTAATGCATTTTCATGGTAAATCTTTCTCATAACTTACCTCGTATACAACATATAATCAGGGGGAAAAAAAGATGAATTATCAGACTTGGGAGTGGTGTGCAAAGTGTAGACCTCAGCTTTGTCAGGTTGTGCAATACTTTTTGCTTGTCTACACTTCCGATTCAATCTGACAACAAACCCTTGATCATTTGTGGTAGAGTCTTCCTTTTGTAAATCCATAACTGTTTCATCGGGAAAATAATACCCAAAGGAACTGTTACTTTGCGATAACAGTGGATGTAAGTTCATATGATAATCTTTTGCTTGGTATTGCGGAGAGAGCATAATGGAAACATAGAAAATAGGTGCAGGAGTAGGCCATTCGGCCCTTCGAACCTGCACCGCCATTCAATATGATCATGGCTGATCATCCAACTCAGTATCCTGTACCTGCCTTCTCTCCATACCCCCTGATCCCTTTAGCCACAAGGGCCACATCTAACTCCCTCTTAAATATAGCCAATGAACTGGTCTCAACTACCTTCTGTGGCAGAGAATTCCACAGATTCACCACTCTCTGTGTGAAAAAAAACTTTCTCATCTCGGTCCTAAAAGACTTCCCCCTTATCCTTAAACTGTGACCCCTTGTTCTGGACTTCCCCAACATCGGGAACAATCTTCCTGCATCTAGCCTGTCCAACCCCTTAAGAATTTTGTAAGTTTCTATAAGATCCCCCCTCAATCTTCTAAATTCCAGCGAGTACAAGCCCAGTCTATCCAGTCCAACGATTTCAAAAGAAGGAAAATAATGTAAAAAATAGCAGATGCAGGGTTTTAGGAACAGGCAAAGCACTGAAGGAACTACAGATACTGGTTTAAACCGAAGACAGACACAAAATACTAAGAGTAACTCAGCGGGACAGGCAGCATCTCTGGAATGTGTGACGTTTCGGGTCGAGACCCTTCTTCAGACTGAAGAAGACAGTCAGACAGGCAAAGCATGAATCTGTTAATGTTGTTGTAGGTGGGGTTTATAGACTCAGGTTGATGAACATCCTACAGAACAGCTGAGGATTATTGTTTTTGTGTTGAAAAGTTGCTCAGCATGGTGTTGGCCTAAGGGAAGACAATTAATGCATGAGTCAGGTGCAAAGACTGTTGGACCCTCCAAGGAAAAGCCCTGTGCTGTGTTGCTTCTTAGTTCTCGTGTTTTCCATGCAGTTTGAGTTGCTTTCCCTCTCCGCCTGATTGCACCCAAATGTCGATTTATTTTTTTGGAGGTCTGAGATAGAATGTTTTGGTTTTAAGCTAGACACAAAATGCTGGAGTAACTCAGTGGGTCAGGCAGCATCTCTGGATAGAAGGAATGGGTGACGTTTCGAGTTGAGACCCTTCTTCAGACTGAAGAAGGGTCTCCAATATTTTGCGTAGATCTTATAGACAATAGACAATAGATAATAGGTGCAGGAGGAGGCCATTCAGCCCTTCGAGCCAGCACCGCCATTCAATGTGATCATGGCTGATCATTCTCAATCAGTACCCCCTTGGGGTAAAGCTCTTCGATGTAAAGCAGCATCTGCAGTTCCTTCCAACACAACCAGTGCTGGAATCTAATAAGTAAGAGTCGGGGGAGAGGGAAACGAGAGATATGAGAGGGTAAGGTGTGAAAACGAGAGATAAAAAGGGGATGAAGCTCAAGGAAGATGTAGAAGTAGATCATTGCTAGCTAGGGGAATGTAACAACAATGCATACAATGTAAAAGTTATCAGGAGGACAGTCAGGCTGGTCGGAGAACTAGGATGGGGACGGATGAAGAGAGAGGGAAAGCAAGGGTTACTTGAAGTTAGAGAAGTCAATATTCATACCGTTGGGTTGTAACGGGGGAGAATCCCAAGCATCTTCTGTGGCAGAGAATTCCACAGATTCACAGCTCTCCGGGTGTCCCATCTCTGCCTAAACAGTGATCCCTAGCTCGTCTTCCCATGAATAGAAACATCTTTTTCATGGCCACCTTGTCAAGACTGCTCGTGATATTATTATTTCAAAATCCTCTCGTTCTTCTAAAGTCGAGAAAATTGAAACTTAGTCAACCAAGACATTTCTGATAGGAGATGCTTCCCATTCCAGGTGTCAGTCTAGTAAACCATCTCTGAATCATTTCCACTAGAGTAAGACAGACACAAAATGCTGGAGTGACTCAGTGGGACAGGCAGCATCTCTAAAGGGCCCCGTTAAGTTAATGGAACGGAGTTCTTCCAGCATTTTGTGTCTATCTTCGATGTAAGCCAGCAAAAGTGATAGGAGCAGAATTAGGCCATTCGGCCCATCAATTCTACTCCGCCATTCAATCATGGCTGATCTAACATCTGTAGTTCCTTCCTACACAATAGACTAACATTCTTCCTCAAATAAGGAGGCCAATATCATAAGGTTTTACAGCACAGATAGAGGCCTGTCGACCCAGCTTAGTCCTGCTACCTTGATGACTATTTTCAATGATCCTATATGGTTGATTAGGACCCATATCCATCTACAATTTTCCTATCCGTGTCCCTTTTAAACACTGTAATTGTATCTGCCTTTATCACCTCCTCCGGCAGCTCATTTCATATAATCACCATCCTCTGAGCGCAAAGTTACCATTCAAACATCCCTTACATTTCTCACCTCTCACCTTAAACCTGTGCCACTTGGTTCTTGACTTCTTGACCCTGGAAAAAAGACACAACTGCTCCTATCTACGTTCATTATAAATAGGTCAACCCAAAGCCCCCTACATCCGAGTGTAAATAAACCAAATTTATTCAATCTCTCCTCATAATTGCAGCCCTCCATTCCGGGCAACATCCTGGCGAAAAAAACTACACTCTCAATCCTGATCCAGGATCTCAATCTAAAATGTTGACTATCCGTCTGCCTGGTCCACTGAGTTCCTCCAGCAGTTTGTTTTTTTGCTCTAGATTCCAGCATCTGCATTGTCTTGTCTTGGTCACAGTTTAAGGATAAGGGGGGAGTCTTTTAGGACCGAGATGAGAACGTTTTTTTTCACACAGAGAGTGGTGAATCTGTGGAATTCTCTGCCACAGAAGGTAGTTGAGGCTATATTTAAGAGGGAGTTAGATGTGGCCCTTGTGGCTAAAGGGATCAGGAGGTATGGAGAGCTGGATGATCAGCCATGATCATATTGAATGGCGGTGCTTACAGGCTCGAAGGGCCGAATGGCCTACTCCTGCACCTATTTTCTATGTTTCTATGTTTCAATATCCTGACGGGTCTCTTCTGTGTCTTCTCTATCACCACCCTGTTGTGTGGTGACCAGAGCTATACACAGTACTCCGAGTACATTAACTAATGTTTTGTCCAGCTGTAACATAATGTCCCACCTCTTCAGCTCAATGCCTTGGCCTAAGATTTATGGCAGGAAAAATAAAAGAACTAAGAAAATAAAAGAAAGGGCGGTCACGGTGGCGCAGTGGTAGAGTTGCTGCCTTACAGAGCCTGCAGCGCCAGAGACCCGGGTTCGACCCCGACTACGGGTGCTGTCCGTACGGAGTTTGTACGTTCTCCCCGTGACCTGCGTGGGTTTTCTCCGAGATCTTCGGTTGCCTCCCGCGCTCCAAAGACGTACAGGTATGTAGGTTAATTGGCTTGGGTTTGTATACTTGGTATAAGTGTGAATTGTCCCTAGAATGTGTAGGATGGTGTTAATATGCGGGGATCGCTGGTCGGCGTGGATTCGCACTGTATCTCTAAACTAAACCAATTTATTACCTAAATAGTGAGATGTTGCAGATGTATGTTAGACATTCATTGTGTTTCATTTCAAAAGGCTGGTGTACAGGTACAGCAAATAATCAAACAAGCATGCCAAATGCCTTATAAGAAAATAACTGCAGATGCTGGTACAAATCGAAGGTATTTATTCACAAAATGCTGGAGTAACTCAGCAGGTCAGGCAGCATCGGTGGCCGAGCACTTCAACTCCCCCTCCCATTCCCAGTCTGACCTTTCTGTCATGGGCCTCCTCCAGTGCCATAGTGAGCCCCACCGGAAATTGGAGGAACAGCACCTCATATTTCGCCTGGGCAGCTTGCAGCCCAGTGGTATGAACATCGACTTCTCCAACTTTAGATAGTTCCTCTGTCCCTCTCTTCCCCTCCTCCTTCCCAGATCTCCCTCTATCTTCCTGTCTCCACCTATATCCTTCCTTTGTCCCGCCCCCCTGACATCAGTCTGAAGAAGGGTCTCGACCCGAAACGTCACCCATTCCTTCTCTCCCGAGATGCTGCCTGACCTGCTGAGTTACTCCAGCATTTAGTGAATAAATGTCAAATGCCTTCTTCATTATCCTATCCACTTGTGTCACCACTTTCAGTGAACAATGGAGGCTGGAGGAGAGTCCCGACCCGAAACATCGTCTAGTCATTACCTCCACAGATGCTGCTTGACGCACCCAATTACCCCAGCCCTTTGCCTTTGGCCAGTGAACAATGGATTTGTTCTCCAAGATCCCTCAGTACATCAATGTTCCTAAGATCCCTGCCATTTACTCTATCAAAATTTGATTTCTGTACCTATAGACAATAGACAATAGACGCAGGAGTAGGCCATTCGGCCCTTCGAGCCAGCACCGCCATTCAATGTGATCATGGCTGATCATTCTCAATCAGTACCCCATTCCTGCCCTCTCCCCATACCCCCTGACTCCGCTATCTTTAAGAGCTCTATCTAGCTCTCTCTTGAAAGCATCCAGAGAATTGGCCTCCACTGCCTTCTGAGGCAGAGAATTCCACAGATTTACCTAGATGTGGTTTCACCAATATTCTATGTAACTAACGCATAACCTTCCAACGTTTGTACTTAATTCCCTTACGATAAGTGATAACATACTGTGAACAACACACAAAAAGCTGGAGTAACTCAGTGGGTCAGGCAGCATGCCTGGAGAAAAGAAATAGGTGACTTTTCGGGTCGAGACCCTCCTTCAGACAGAGAGTCAGGAGAAAGGTGAATGAGAAATATAGATGGTACTTAGGAGAGGAAGGTCTCTGTAGAAAGCAGAAATGTACATAGAAACATAGAAACATAGAAACATAGAAACATAGAAAATAGGTGCAGGAGTAGGCCATTTGGTCCTTTGAGCCAGCACCGCCATTCATTGTGATCATGGCTGATCATCCACAATCAGTAATGGCCCCCAGGATCTGGACTCCCCCAACGTTGGTAACGTTTTTCCTGCATCTAGCTTTTTTTAAGGCAGAGATAGATAGCATCCGCTCCTTTTTATACTGGGAGCTTTCTCTGATACAAGTCAAGTCAAGTCAAATTTATTTGTCACATACACATACTCGATGTGCAGTGAAATGAAAGTGGCAATGCCTGCGGGTTGAGCACAAAAAGAATTACAGTTACAGCATATAAATAAAGTTAATAAGTTACTAAACATAGCACAAAAGGTGTCGACAAAAATTTAGTCTCTGGGGTTATAAAAGTTGACAGTCCTGATGGCCTGTGGGAAGAAGCTCCGTCTCATCCTCTCCGTTTTCACAGCGTGACAGCGGAGACGTTTGCCTGACCGTAGCATCTGGAACAGTGCGTTACTGGGGTGGCAGGGGTCCCTCATGATCTTGCTTGCTCTGGATCTGCACCTCCTGATGTATAGGTCCTGCAGGGGGACGAGTGTAGTTCCCATGGTGCGTTCTGCCGAACGCACTACTCTCTGCAGGGCCTTCCTGTCCTGGGCAGAGCTGTTCCCAAACCAGACTGTAATGTTGCCGGACAGGATGCTCTCTACAGCCCCAGAGTAGAAGCAATGAAGGATCCTCAGCGACACTCTGAATTTCCTCAGTTGTCTAAGGTGGTAAAGGCGCTGCTTAGCCTTACCCACCAGTGCGGCAATGTGCGTTGCCCACGTCAGATCCTCTGCGATGCGGACTCCCAAGTATTTGAAACTGCTCACCCTATCCACAATAGACCCATTTATCTCGAGTGGCGTGTACGTCCTTGGATGTTTAGCCCTTCTGAAGTCCAGATCCCTTTGCTTCTCAAACATCTGTAACGTCACCATTTAGATAACACTTATTTTATTTACCTTGGCCAAAAAGGAGAGTTTCACAATCTTGCACATTGTACCCCATTTGTCAGAGTCCTCCCAACTCACTTAAACTATCTAGACCTCTTGTGGCCCCGTGTCTCTTTAAAACTCACTTTCTTACCTGTCTTTGCGTTGCCAGCACATTTCTCAACCATCGCCCTCAGCCAAGCCGTTTATATAAATTGTAAAACAAAATGAGGCCCTAGCACAGCGCAGGTTATATCTTGTTAACCAGAAAATGCATTCATGGCCCCTCTGTATCCTGTTAGCCATCTAAACCTATCGGTGCCAAAATGTCGCCTCCTACACAGCAGACTTTTGTTTTTCACTCTAACCTCTGATGCAACACAGTATCAATCCTCAGGATATCCACAGTGACACAGCAGTAAGGCTACTGCCTTACAGCGCCGGAGACCCGGGTTCGATCCTGACCACGGGTGCTTGTCTGTACGGAGTTTGTACGTTCTCCCCGTGACCTGCGTGGGTCTTCTCCGAGATCTTCGGTTTCCTCCCACACTCTCCAAAGACGTACAGGTTTGTAGGTTGATTGGCTTGGTAGAAATGTAAAATTGTCTCCAGTGTGTGTGGGATAGTGTACGTGCGCGGGGATCGCAGGTCGGCGCAGACACGGTGGGCCGCAGGGCCTGTTTCCACACTGTATCTCTAAACTAAACTAACCAAGCTAAATCAGGTTCTTCTACAAAGTCTCAATGGTTGAAAAATAACCTTGTCTTAAGCATCTTGATCATTTAAATTGCTTGTACATTTTGCAAACAGAATGCAGGGAAAAATATATTGACAAACATATAATAATAATAATAATGTATTTTATTTATATAGCGCTTTTCATATACTCAAAGACGCTTTACAGAGATTTAGAGAACATAGGGAAATGAATAAATAGATAAATAAGTAAATAAATAAACGAACAGAGAAAGGAGACAGAAGGTGAGGTGACCTTCAGTGGTTGAAGGCAGTACTGAACAGGTGAGACTTCAGTGATGTTTTGAATGTGGTGAGTGTGGAGGAGTCTCTAACGGTTTGGGGTAGTGAGTTCCATAGGGTGGGAGCAGCGATGGAGAAAGCCCTGTCCCCCCAGATATGATTATAACATGGAAATAACTCATGTGAGAAGGTAATAATTTAACAATGTTACTTTCTCCAAGCACAGCCACTTGGGAATGCTCAGAGCCACTAACCATCTGCATTTGAAAAAGAGCCCTTTTGCTTGCTTTTGCTGGCATTGAAGCAAGGCAGTTATTTACTGGCAGTACATCAACATATTTTAGTACAGATCTAGGTTCGACTAAGTCCTACAGGGACGCCACAAGTAGGCTTTGCATGAATCAAAATGACCTTGTGGCCCACCGAGCAAATTTTCAATTTAAAATGAAGGACACTGATTGATTCAAAGTAGTGTTTAGAGTTAACCTATTCAGTTTAGTTGAGTTTAGAGATACAGCGCGGAAACAGGCCCTTTGAGGCCCACCGAGTCCGCGCCGACCAGCGATCCCTGCACATTAACACTATCCTACACCCGCTAGGGACAATTTACACTGGTACCAAGAATACAAACCCAAGCCAATTAACCTACAAACCTGTGCGTCTTTGTAGTGTGGGAGGAAACCGAAGATCTCAGAGAAAGCCCACCGCGGTCCTGAGGGGAACGTACAAACTCCATACAGACAGCACCCGTAATCGGGATCAAAACCGTGTCTCTCGAAGTACAAACGGTGTAAGGCGGCAACTCTACCGCTGCGCCACCGTGCCGCCCATTTCTGAAAGCTGTGTAAAACACAAAGCATTGGAGTAACTCAATGGGTCAGGTAGCATCTCTGCAGGACATGGATTCTAAAACCTGTGCATAAGTTCATAAGTGATAGGAGAAGAATTGGGCCATTCGGCCCATCAAGTCTACTCCACCAATCAATCATGCCTGATCTATCTTTCCCAGTTAATCCCATCCTCCTGCCTTCTACCCCATAACCACTGACACCCGTACTAATCAAGAATCTATCTATCTCTGCCTTAAAAAATATCCATTGACTTGGCCTCCACAGCCTTCTGTGGCAATGAATCCCACACATTCACCACCCTCTGACTAAAGAAATTCCTCCTCATCTCCGTCCTAAAGCAACGTCCTTTAATTCTGAGGCTAGGACCTCTAGTCCTAGATTCTCCCGCTAGTGGAAACATCCTCTCCACATCCACTGTGTCCAGCCCTTTCACCATTCGGTATTCTTTAATGAGGTCCCACCTCATCTTTCTATATTCCGGTGAACACAGGCCCATTGCCATTAAACGCTCATCATAGTGTACGTTGGCCCACTCATTCCTGGGATCATTCTCATAAACCTCCTCTGGACCCTCTCCAGTGCCAGTGCATTCTTCCTCAGCTATAGGGAATTTGTAACCTCTCTCTCAATGTCAGCAAAACTAAAGAGATGATGGTGGACTACAGGAGACAGCAGGGGAGTGGACACCTCCCCATCCACATCGGTGATGCTGAGGTTGAAAGGGTCAGCAGCTTTAAGTTCCTCGGTGTGCACATCACTGAGGACCTTTCCTGGACACTGCACACGGACACAATAACAAAGAAGGCCCACCAGCGGCTCTTTTTCCTGAGAAGACTGAGGAAGTTTGGCATGAACGCCAGCATCCTCACAAACTTCTACAGATGCACCATCGAGAGCCTGCTGACGGGCTGCATTACAGTCTGGTACGGGAACTGTTCTTCCCACAGCCACAAATCACTACAGAGAGTTAGTGGTGAAGACGGCACAGTACATCACTGGCAACTGTCTCCCGGCCACTCAGGACATTTCCTACCGGCGGTGCCTGCGGAAGGCACGCAGCATCATCAAGGACCACAGCCACCCAGCACGCAGGCTGTTCCCCTTGTTACCGTCAGGCAGACGATACAGGAGTGTGGCTGCACGTACCACCAGACTTAAGAACAGTTTCTACCATCAGGCCATCAGGCTTCTGAACTCATAAACACATTTCACATCATATATGTTGATTGTTTTTAATATTGTCTTTTTACCTATTTTTAATATTGTCTTTTTACCTTACTAATGTCATTTTTTAAATCTTATTTATCCTTGGAATATTACTGCTGAGGTGACCCGTTGTCTTGTCAAATACATTTCATTGTACCGTCGACCCTGTGCCAACCTACATATGACGAATTTATTATATTATATGGGCGACTATTTGCATACCTTGGGCAAGGAAGGCAAGCAAAGAATTTCACTGTGACAATAAAAGATTCTATTATATTCTATTCTATTCTATGGAGCTCAAAGTGGCATAATGGAAGGCTGACAGAGCTGGGAGTGGGGTGTTGTAATATAGAAGACAAGGGGGATGTTGTGATATTGCTAGGACTACTTTGTTGGTGACAAGGACTACTTTGTATGCCTGTGTATATAAGTGATTGGTGTGATTAGGCGGCCACTCTGGATCCAGGCGGCCTTGGAATAAACAGCCTGGAGTTAAGCTCCACCATGATAACATCTTAAACATGTGTACTCGTGGTCCTTCCAGAGTCACAACAAAGGTACAACAGGTACCGGACCACGAAGTACAACATGGGGTACTGGTGTTGATGATGTTTATTAAGTACATGTGCAGAGGTGGAAAATAGGCAGACTGACTCATGTTGGAGCTGTGTGTCTGAGTGAGTCCCTGGTGGTGCCTTAGGTTTGCACTGCTGTAGGCTTTCCCCAAAGTATTTTCATGCCAGTGAAGTGAAGTCAATTAAACTGCAGGAAAGGTTGCAACCAGTGTGCACGTAGTGTGCAAGCAGCAGTGAACAGATATCCCAGTGCTGCCATGGTGATTCAGGAATATATTCCGTCACTTTTCCACACAAAGGGTGCGTGGAACAAGCTGCCAGAGGAAGTAGTTGAGGCTGGGACTAAAGGTTTCAAAAGTTTCAAAGGTTTCAAAGGTCTTTTACTGTCACATAGAAACATAGAAAATAGGTGCAGGAGTAGGCCATTCGGCCCTTCGAGCCTGCACCGCCGTTCAATATGATCATGGCTGATCATTTACCAATCTACCAATTAAGGTAAAAATCAATCAAATAAAAAATAAAATAAATAGATAGATCAATAAATAAATAAATAAATAGCTTGATGAATAAATAAATAGATAAATGATAATAGAAAGATAATTTGAGAAACAAAAACAAAGAAAAAAAAACAACAACAAAGACAAACAAGGCACAACTACATAAAAGTGAACATAAACATCCATCACAGTGGATTCCCCACACCGTCGGAGTGGTCGAAGCTCCCGCATTGGGGCGGTCGAAGCTCCCGTGCTGGGGCGGCTGAAGTTCCCGTGTCGGGGCGGTCGAAACTTCCGCGGCTTGCAGTTCCCGAAGTCGGTCTCTGACCAGAGACCGCGGGGCTCCGTGATGTTAAAGTCTGCAAGCACCTACGGTTGGCTCTGTGATGTCAAAGTGCCCCAGCCCAGGGTCCCCACGGTGGAGCTCTCAAAATCGTGCCCTCCAGCAAAGGCCGCTAACTCCTCGATGTTAGGCCGCATTGTGGATGGAGATACGATACGGAAGAAAATCACATCTCCGTCGAGGTAAGAGATTAGAAAAAGTTTCCCCCCCCACCACCCCCCCCCCCCCCCCCCCCCACCACATAACACAAGCTAACGAACACTAAAAAGATACATTTAACACAAACTATTAAACACAAAGAAGAAAAGGACAGACAGACTGTTGGCGAGGCTATCCCATCGTTTAAGAAACAGTTGGACAGGTACATGTTTAGGACAGGTTTGGAGGGTTATGGACCAAGCGCAGGCAAGTGGGACTAGTGCAGCTGGGACATTGATGGCCGGTGTGGGCAAGTTGGTCCGAAGGGCCTGTTTCCACACTGTATCACTCTATGACTATGACTTCTCGCTGAAAACTTGGCTTTAAAAAAAAATAATTGCTGTGTGAACTTCCCTTCCACTTAAAAAATGTGCTGGGGTAACGCATCGGGTCAGGCAGCATCTCTGGAAGACATGGGTAGGTGATGTTTCGGGTTGGGACCCTACTTTACACCCACACCGAAACATCACCTCCACATGTCCTGCAGAGATGCTGCCTGACCCGCTGAGTTGCTGTAGCATTTTTCGGTTTCGTTTTTGTGAACCAGTATCTGCAGTTCCTTGTGAACTCTCTTCCCTTGTCAAGGTGGCAGAGCAGGTCAGGCCTTGGTTGAAAGTCTTATCTGACAAGTTGGCAGCGCCTCTACTTCCTCCGAAAACTGAAGAGAGCGGGAGCCCCCACACCCATCATGTACACTTTTTACCGAGGCGCCATCGAGAGCATCCTCAGCAGCTGCATCACTGTGTGGTTCGGAAGCTGCACAGCCTCCAGCCGCAAGACCCTGCAGCGCATAGTGAACACTGCTGAGAGGATCACTGGCGCCTCACTCCCAACACTCCTGGTCCTTTACCTCACCCGCAAAGCATTAAGCATTGTGGGTGACCCCTCCCACCCCTCCAACAGCCTCTTCACCCTCCTGCCTTCAGGGAGAAGGTTTCGCAGCCTGAGGTCGAGCACCACCCGACTAAAGAACAGTTTTTTCCACCAGGCTGTCAGGATGCTGAACTCTCTCCCCTCCCTCCCTCCTCTCTCCCCTACCCCCATTGGACCTGGACTTTAACACCCCACACACACGCACATCCAGCACCAGACATTTTTTTTTTAACGCTGCTATGGACAGGCTTTGCACTACTGTTCATTATTTTTTTATTTTTTTTTATTGTAATATATTCATCTTCATCTTTTTTTCATTGAAGTGACTATATTTTATATTGATTGTTGTTTGCTGTGCCTTTTTAATTTTAACTTAATTTAATGCACTTTATTCCTTGGGATTGTGGGAAACGGTATTTCGATTTTCTGTCTGTGTAAACTAACTGGAAATTGACAATAAAGTTGGCTTTGACTTTGACTTTGAAAACTCCTTCACGGCTGCACATCGTTGCTTGCCTTGATATTTTCTGTTCTAGTTTCTGGAATGACGCTTAAATCCGTAAACTTACAGTTCAATTACTTCATTGAAAAAAATAGTTAATTGCAATAATTGATTGTACAATCGAAACATGGTAAGTATTGGAAATCTAAAACGTAAACTGAAAAAATTCTGGACATAAGTGTGAGGTTATTCACTTTGGAAGTAAGAATAGAAAGGCAGATTATTATCTGAATGGTGTCAAGTTAGGAGGAGGGGGAGTTCAACGAGATCTGGGTGTCCTAGTGCATCAGTCAATGAAAGGAAGCATGCAGGTACAGCAGGCAGTGAAGAAAGCCAATGGAATGTTGGCCTTCGTAACAAGAGGAGTTGAGTATAGGAGCAAAGAGGTCCTTCTACAGTTGTACCGGGCCCTGGTGAGACCGCACCTGGAGTACTGTGTGCAGTTTTGGTCTCCAAATTTGAGGAAGGATGTTCTTGCTATGGAGGGCGTGCAGCGTAGGTTCACTAGGTTAATTCCCGGAATGGCGGGACTGTCGTATGTTGAAAGGCTGGAGCGATTGGGCTTGTATACACTGGAATTTAGAAGGATGAGGGGGGATCTTATTGAAACATATAAGATAATTAGGGGATTGGACACATTAGAGGCAGATAACATGTTCCCAATGTTGGGGGAGTCCAGAACAAGGGGCCACAGTTTGAGAATAAGGGGTAGGCCATTTAGAACGGAGATGAGGAAGAACTTTTTCAGTCAGAGAGTGGTGAAGGTGTGGAATTCTCTGCCTCAGAGGGCAGTGGAGGCCAGTTCGTTGGATGCTTTCAAGAGAGAGCTGGATAGAGCTCTTAAGGATAGCGGAGTGAGGGGGTATGGGGAGAAGGCAGGAACGGGGTACTGATTGAGAGTGATCAGCCATGATCGCATTGAATGGCGGTGCTGGCTCGAAGGGCTGAATGGCCTACTCCTGCACCTATTGTCTATTGTCTATTGTCTATTCAACGTCAGGCAGAATCCTCTGTTTAGTTTTACTTTAGTTTAGTTTAGTTTGGAGATACATCGCGGAAACAGGCCCTTCGGCCCACCGAGCTGTATCTCTAAACTAAACTAGACTACAGTGAAGCATAGGATAAACATTAAAATGCCACAGGAATGTGTAAGTGAAAATAGATGAAAAGTTAAGGGGAGGGGCCCTTGGAAGAAAAAAGTGGGAGGGTGGGGAACTGGAAAAAAAAAAAACAAGAGGGCCTTAAAAATACTAGAAAATATTGAAATGCGCAGCACTTTATCCACTTCCAAAAGAAAGAACTGCTGGCCAAGTGCCCTGAGCAGAAATGGTCTTCACCCAAAGGCTGAACTCAGCTCCCTCCCCATCGGGTGCCAAGGGCCCAATACACGTTACCAGCACCATTTGTTAAAGCATAAAGAAAATGACTGCTGTAACTGAAGTCTGAGTTACCAAAGACATTACTCAGGTTAGGGGAGATGCAGGTCCCTGGAGAACACTGTTAGCCACATTCAGCTGTTCCAAGGAACACGTACATGTTTCTTCCATCTGCTTTCCATCCTTTAGCTCGCCAACACTGTAGCCAATTAACCTCTCGTATCCTAGGACAAGTTCTCTTGCTAAAGGTTCAGTCACTCTTTGGCGAGCACATCCAAAGTGTAATCCAGCTTAATTTTTTTGATGTCATAAAAAACTTTTTTTTAACATTTCTTTCTAACTTTTTTCCCCTAACTTTCTCTTGTGGTGGCGCGGTGGTGCAGAGGTAGAGTTGCTGCCCATGACTCAAGTGGGATTTCGCCGAGATTTTTGGTTTCCTCCCACACTCCAAACACGTACAGGTTAGTAGGTTAATCGGCTTGGGTTTGTATACTTGGTATAAGTGTAAATTGTCCTGTGTGTGTGTGTGTGTGTGTGTGTAGATTTGTGTTAATGTGCGGGGATCGCTGGTCAGTGCGGACTCGGTGACCCTCAGTCTGAAGAAGGGACTCGACCCGAAACATCACCCATTCCTTCTCTCCTGAGATGCTGCCTGACCTGCTGAGTTACTCCAGCATTTTGTGATACCTTCGATTTGTACCAGCATCTGCAGTTATTTCCGTACACTGTTTAAACTCCTGGTGTCTCCTCGACAGAGGCAGGGCCACCTGCAGCCTGGGATGCAGAATAATATGTGGCAGTCAAATTTGATCTCATAATTTGAGGAAGGACATTCTTGATATTGAGGGAGTGCAGCGTAGGTTCACCAGGTTAATTCCCAGGATGGCGGGACTGACATATGATGAAAGAATGGGTTATCTGGGCTTATATTCACTGGAATTTAGAAGGATGAGAGGGGATCTTATAGAAATGTGTAAAATTTTTAAGGCTAGATGCAGGAAAAAAGTTCCCCATGTTGGGGGAGTCCAGAACCAAGGGTCACAATTTAAGAATAAGGGATAGGCCATTTAGGACTGAGATGAGGAAAAACCTTTTTCACCTAGAGACCATAGACAATAGACAATAGGTGCAGGAGGAGGCCATTCGGCTCTTCAAGCCAGCACCACCATTCAATGTGATCATGGCTGATCATTCATAATCAGTACCCCGTTCCTGCCTTCTCCCCATACCCCCTGACTCTTCTATCTTTAAGAGTTCTATCTAGCTCTCTCTTGAAAGCATCCAGAGAATTGGCCTCCACTGCCTTCTGAGGCAGAGAATTCCACAGATTTACAACTCTCTGACTGAAAAAGTTGTGAATCTGTGGAATTCGCTGCCACAGAAGGCAGTGGAGGCCAATTCACTGGATGTTTTCAAGAGAGATTTAGGTTTAGCACTTAGGGCTAACGGAATCAAGGGATATGGGGAGAAAGCGGGAATGGGGTACCGATTTTGGATGATCAGCCATGATCATATTGAATGGCGGTGCTGGCTCAAAGGGCCGAATGGCCGACTCCTGTACCTTTCTTCTAAATGATGCTGTCCATTTAATTGATTGAAACTTTATCTGAATCCTCTTTTACTCTCAGCTTCAACTATTTTTCTGAGGCATGTTGGATGAGGGATCTCAGTGGGAGATCATTGTGAAGAAAGCCAATGGAATGTTGGCCTTCATAACAAGAGGAGTTGAGTATAGGAGCAAAGAGGTCAGTCTGCAGTTGTACAGGGCCCTAGTGAGACCGCACCTGGCGTACTGTGTGCAGTTTTGGTCTCCAAATTTGAGAAAGGATATTCTTGCTATTGAGGGCATGCAGCGTAGGTTTACTAGGTTAATTCCCGGAATGGCGGGACTGTCGTATGTTGAAAGATTGGAGCGACTAGGTTTGTATACACTGGAATTTAGAAGGATGAGAGGTGATCTTATCGAAACGTATAAGATTATTAAGAGGTTGGACACGTTAGAGGCAGGAAACATGTTCCCAATGTTGGGGGAGTCCAGAACAAGGGGCCACAGTTTAAGAATAAGGGGTAGGCCATTTAGAACGGAGATGAGGAAAAACTTTTTTAGTCAGAGAGTTGTGAATCTGTGGAATTCTCTGCCTCAGAAGGCAGTGGAGGCAAATTCTCTGAATGCATTCAAGAGAGAGCTAGATAGAGCTCTTAAGGATAGAGGAGTCAGGGGGTATGGGGAGAAGGCAGGAACGGGGTACTGATCGAGAATGATCAGCTATGATCACATTGAATGGGCGGCACGGTAGCGCAGCGGTAGAGTTGCTGCTTTACAGCGAATGCAGCGCCGGAGACTCAGGTTCGATCCTGACTACGGGTGTTGCACTGTAAGGAGTTTGTACGTTCTCCCCGTGACCTGCGTGGGTTTTCTCCGAGATCTTCGGTTTCCTCCCACACTCCAAAGACCTACAGGTATGTAGGTTAATTGGCTGGGTAAATGTAAAAATTGTCCCTAGTGGGTGTAGGATAGTGTTAATGTACGGGGATCGCTGGGCGGCATGGACTTGGTGGGCCGAAAAGGCCTGTTTCCGGCTGTATATATATGATATGATATGATATGATATGATATGATATGAATGGCGGTGCTGGCTCGAAGGGCCGAATGGCCTACCCCTGCACCTATTGTCTATTGTCTATCGTCTGTTGAATATTCTATGTGGTTACAGGCCCTCTGTTATGAAAATACTTGCAAGCATTGCAGGAGGAGGTTCCTCTGGAAACAAATTGATCTGGCCTCTCCAGTACAGCGTAGATATATAATTAACTACTCCACCAAGTATTATAACGAGGATAATAACTTGAAAAATGAACCTCCAGCAGGGTTTTCAAGGAACACCATCAATTGCTCGTGCTAATCAACCATTTTATTTCAACCGTTTTGTAACCATAAACAGTTTATGTTTACAATTTTTCCTCCAACGATTTAAAGATCAGGAAGAAAACTGTTTATTCATTTTTAGTTTCGTTTAGAAATTCATCAGGGAAACAGGACCTTCAGTCCACACCGACCAGCGATCCCCGTACACTAACACCATCCGACACACACTAGGGACAATTCACATTTATACCAAGGTTACCAATTAACCTCCAAACCTGCACGTCTTTGAGGTGTGGGAGGAAACCAAAGATCTCGGAGAAAACCCACGCAGGTCACCGGATAAAACGTACAAACTCCGTACAGACAGCACCCGTAGTCAGGATCGTACCCGTGTCTCTGGCGCTGTAAGGTAGCAGCTTTATCGCTACGCCACCGTGCTGCCTTAATTTGAACTGATATTCCAGGGTCCATTTCGGACCCTTCGGACAGATAGAGTCAAGGTCATGCAGCATGGATAGAGGTCACGGCCCAACCAACCCATGCCAACTAAGATGTTCCATTTATTCACAAAATGCTGGAGTAACTCAGCAGGTCAGGCAGCATCTCGGTAGAGAAGGAATGGGTGACGTTTTGGGTCGAGACCCTTCTTCAGACTGATCAGCCCGAAGAAGGGTCTCGACCCGAAACGTCACCCATTCCTTCTCTCCCGAGATGCTGCCTGACCTGCTGAGTTACTCCAGCATTTTGTGAATAAATATCTTCGATTTGTACCAGCATCTGCAGTTTTTTTCTTATACAAGATGTTCCATTTAAGTTCATTCAGTTTTCCCGCACCCGGCCCACGTCCCTTTAAACCTCACCCACCCATAGACCCATTGAAATAACTTCCAAATGTAGCCATTATACCCGACATACATCCACCTCATTTTGGTAGCTTGCTCCACACAACCATTGCCACTAACTGAAAAGGCCATCCGTTAGACTTGCATCAAGTCTTTCCCCTCTCACCCCAAACCCACACCCTCCAGTTCCCAACTTCTCCACCCTGGAGAAAATACCCTGTGCATTCACCCCATCTATCCTCCACTGAGTTCACACACCTCCGTAAGATCACAACCCCAGTCCCCAGTAACAATAGACAATAGACAATAGGTGCAGGAGGAGGCCATTCGGCCCTTCGAGCCAGCACCGCCATTCAATGTGATCATGGCTGATCATTCTCAATCAGTACCCCGTTCCTGCCTTCTCCCCATACCCCCTGACTCCGCTATCCTTAAGAGCTCTATCTAGCTCTCTCTTGAATGCATTCAGAGAATTGGCCTCCACTGCCTTCTGAGGCAGAGAATTCCACAGATTCACAACTCTCTGACTGAAAAAGTTTTTCCTCATCTTCGTTCTAAATGGCCTACCCCTTATTCTTAAACTGTGGCCCCTTTTTGTGGACTCCCCCAACATTGGGAACATGTTTCCTACCTCTAACGTGTCCAACCACTTAATAATCTTATACGTTTCGATAAGATCCCCTCTCATCCTTCTAAATTCCAGTGTATACAAGCCTAGTCGCTCCAGTCTTTCAACATATGACAGTCCCGCCATTCCGGGAATTAACCTAGTAAACCTACGCTGCACACACTCAATAGCAAGAATATCCTTCCTCAAATTTGGAGACCAAAACTGCACACAGTACTCCAGGTGCGGTCTCACGAGGGCCCTGTACAACTGCAACGTAACCTGTGCTCCATGGAACAAAGTCTCGGCCTACCCAACCTCTAAGGCCTTCAATGCTGGCAACATTCCTTGCAAATCTTCTCTGCACTCTTTTCGGTCAATTAGGAACTATGCAACACAAAAACGGGCCCTTCGGCCCAATCTGCCCATGCTGGCTAAATGGCCTAACTGAGATAGTCCCACTTGCTTGCGTCCGGCTCATGTCCTTCCAAACCATTCCATTCCAAGAGTCTTTTAAACATTGTAATGATAAGAAACCTCACCCCCATGGAGGAGCTGACCTCAACATGACGTTTTGCTCCGTGATTTGGTGGAAACACGATGAAACGGAAAAGATGCAGGGATAATCTGAGATAGTCGTCAAGTGATATGCTACCCATGTGTGGGATGGTACTGCTGGTTTAAACAGAAAATAGATGCAAAATGCTGGAGTAACTCACCGGGACAGTCAGACAAGGAATGGGTGACGTTTCGGGTCGAGACCCTTCCGCTTGAGTGGTCCTACTTTCTGCCCGAAACGTCACCTATTCCTTCTACCCAGAGTTGCTGCCTGTCCCGCTGAGTTAATCCAGCAATTTGCTTCATATGCTACCCATGTGTTTATCAAACTTGCCTGATAGTTTGCAAGTGTTGCAGAGATTCAGTTCAATTTCTCCACAGATAAGGGATGGTGGGACTGTCATATGAGGAAAGATTGGAAAGACTGGGCTTGTATTCACTGGAGTTTAGAAGGATGAGAGGGGATCTTATAGAGACGTACAAAATTATAAAAGGACTAGGCAAGCTAGATGCAGGAAAAATGTTCCCACTGTTGGGGGAGTCCAGAACATGGGGGACACAGTCTAAGAATAAAGGGGAGGCCATTTAAAACTGAGGTGAGAAGAAACTTTTTCAAGTTGTGAATTTGTGGAATTTGTGGAATTCTCTGCCGCAGAAGGCAGTGGAGGCCAATTCACTGGATGAATTTAAAAGAGAGTTTGATAGAGCTCTTGGGGCTAGTGGAATCAAGGGATATGGGGAGAAGGCAGGCACGGGTTACTGATTGTGGATGATCAGCCATGATCACAATGAATGGCGGTACTGGCTCGAAGGGCCAAATGGCCTCCCCCTGCACCTATTTTCTATGTGTTTCTATAATCGTGGACTGGATCACTGCTGTGTAATACTTCTACTTTCACAACAAATTCCTCAGGGGGATAATAGCTTAACGGCATGGAACAGTTTGCCACACAGGTGGCAATTCTACGTAATAGGCACTTCATATCCTGTGTGGTTTTGTGCTGTGTTTCTCTTTAACCTACTTCAGCACAGCACTCCAATTTGTGGAAACCTTAGAAAAGATTTCCCTAACATTTGGTGCAGGGATTCCTTGTATGAAGATAGACACAAAGAGCTGGAGTAATCAACGGGTCAAACAGCATCTCTGGAGAAAAGAAATAGGTGACGTTTTGGGTCAATAGTCAAGTCAAGTCAAGTCAATTTTATTTGTATAGCACATTTAAAAACAACCCACGTTGACCAAAGTGCTGTACATCTGATTAGGTACTAAGGGGGAAAAAAAAGAAGAAAAAAAAAAAAAAATAGACAATAGACAATAGACAATAGGTGCAGGAGGAGGCCATTCGGCCCGTCGAGCCAGCGCCACCATTCAATGTGATCATGGCTGATCATTCTCAGTCAGTACCCCGTTCCTGCCTTCTCCCCATACCCCCTGACTCCGATATCCTTAAGAGCTCTATCTAGCTCTCTCTAGAATGCATTCACAGAATTGTCCTCCACTGTCTTCTGAGGCAATGAATTCCACAGATTTACAAGAGCCTTCTTCAGACTGAGAGTCAGGGGAAAAAGAAAACAAGAGACTCTCAGTCTGAAGAAGGATCTCGACCCGAAACGTCACCTATTCCTTTTCCCCACAGATGCTGCCTGACCCGCTGAGTAACTTCGGCTCAAACTAGCATCTGCAGTTCCTTCCTACACTATTCCTTGTATTACGCAACTGATCTCCCGGTGGCCCAGCACTTTAACTCCCCCTCCCATTCCCAGTCTGACCTCTCTGTCATGGGCCTCCTCCAGTGCCATAGTGAGGCCCGCCGGAAATTGGAGGAGCAGCACCTCATATTTCGCCTGGGCAGTTTGCAGCCCGGTGGTATGAACATCGACTTCTCCAACTTCAGATAGCTCCTCTGTCCCTCCCTTCCCCTCCTCCTTCCCAGAGCTCCCTCTATCTTCCTGTCTCCACCTATATCCTTCCTTTGTCCCACCCCCGACATCAGTCTGAAGAAGGGTCTCGACCCGAAACGTCACCCATTCCTTCTCTCCCGAGATGCCGCCTGACCTGCTGAGTTACTCCAGCATTTTGTGAATAAATCGATTTGTACCAGCATCTGCAGTTATTTTCTTATATTCCTTGTATAAGGTCAGTTTTCCCTATTCCATTGATTTTCCATTTGACCCGATCCAGCCAGTAGTGACTATTGGGAAAATAAATACCTCAAACATGTCAGACACTACAGAACATATAATTTTAAGTTGAAGAATAAGATGCTGAACATGGGGACAAAGTAATAGATAAAAGTAGGATTAATGTCAGCAAGATTTCCATGACGTTATAAACAGGATTAACCTGCAAGAAAGCTACTGGAGGTATGGATCCTGGAAAGTTTCAAGTCTGATTTTGTGGTGCTGATCAGATGAACTGGCAGTATAAGGAAATAACTGCAGATGCTGGTACAAATCGAAGGTATTTATTCACAAAATGCTGGAGTAACTCAGCAGGTCAGGCAGCATCTCAGGAGAGAAGGAATGGGTGGCATTTCGGGCCTGAAGGAGGGTCTCGACCCGAAACGTCACCCATTCCTTCTCTCCTGAGATGCTGCCTGACCTGCTGAGTTACTCCAGCATTTTGTGAATAAATACCTTCGAGATGAACTGGCAGAGTGAGCTGAGAAGGGGGGAATGGTCTGCTTTGTTCTCCTTGGAGCAGAGGCAGGGGTTCCGTTATAGAGGTACAAAGCTATGAGGTGGCATAGATAGGGGAAGGTATTAAAACACTCTTCCCCACGGCAGAGTTGCCTGAGGTCAGAGAGTGTAGGTTTGAGCTGAGGAGTAAGATGTTTAAAGGTGATCTGAGGAAACATTTTTCACTCAGATGAAGGGTGGGCAGGAATGCACTGCTTGAGATAGAGTCATAACGTCATAGAGTGATACAGTGTGGAAACAGGCCCTTCGGCCCAACATGTCCCAGCTACACTAGTCACACCTGCCCAGGGTCCATATCCCTCCAAACCTGTCCAATCCATGTACCTGTCTAACTGTTTCTTAAATGTTGGGATAGTCCCAGCCTCAACTACCTCCTCTGGCAGCTTGTTCCATACACCCACCACCCTTTGTATGAAAAAGTTACCCCTCAGATTCCTATTAAATCTTTACCCCTTCACCTTGAACCTATGTCCTCTGGTCCTCGATTCCCCTACTCTGGGCAAGAGACTCTGTGCATCCATTCGTGGGTTCATTCCTCTCATGATTTTACACACCTCTATAAAGATCACCCCTCTTCCTCCTGCGCTCCAAGGAATAGAGTCCCAGCCTACTCAACCTCTCCCTATAGCTCAGACCCTCTAGTCCTGGCAACATCCTCGTAAAATCTTCTCTGAACCCTTTCAAGCTTGACCATATCTTTCCTATAACATGGTGCCCAGAACTGAAAACAATATTCCAAATGTGGTCTCACCAACATCTTATACAACTGCAACATGACCTCCCGACTTCTATACCAACTATGTAATGGGGCCGATACTATCAAGACATTTAAGATGCATTTGGATCAGCGCTTGAATCAACAAGGGACGTTGGTAGAAATAATGTCACTCTGGTTACTTTACAAAATATCATTTGGACTGAAGAATCTTTTTCCACGCTGCAAACTGTGCATGCGGACGGAACTTGTCAGTAGAAGGAAGGTTGGACGGACTGCATTAAACTATTAAACATAATCAACAATGGGGCTAGAGTAGGAATTTTTTTTTTTCCATCAGTTCACACAAAATATATAGAGAAATCCCTTGTCAGGGGTCAAAAAATTCATACAGATAGTCGTTAAAATTCTGCTTTGCAAAGAAATGAAGGGAATTAAAATGAAGAGAAGTCAGATGGACCAGATCAGATATATCTGAGCAATTAAAGGGGAAAAACAGTGATATTTTTGTTGGTATTTGTCAAAGCTCCAGAACTCAAAGAATATTCCCAAGGTAAGGAGGTGAGAGGGCAGCAGATGTCATCAATATTTTGAGAGAGGGACGGTTAATTCTCCTCCCGTGTGCTTGGAAAATTGCTTGAGGGAATTTAGTGGAAATGCTATAAATAAACATCGCAGGGAGTTCAAGAAGGTAGTTAGTCGATACCTTCTCGTAAACTATGTGGGACGGTCTTTGCCAGGTCAATAGACAATAGGTGCAGGAGTAGGCCATTCGGCCCTTCGAGCCAGCACCGCCATTCAATGTGATCATGGCTGATCATTCTCAATCAGTACCCCGTTCCTGCCTTCTCCCCCATACCCCCTAACTCCGCTATCCTTAAGAGCTCTATCTAGCTCTCTCTTGAAAGCATTCAGAGAATTGGCCTCCACTGCCTTCTGAGGCAGAGAATTCCACAGATTCACAACTCTCCGAGTGAAAAAGCTTTTCCTCATCTCAGTTCTAAATGGCCTACCCCTTATTCTTAAACCATGGCCCCTGGTTCTGGTCTTCGCCCGCAGTGGAATGAAAGGAAGGCGAGGAGGACCGCAGATGTACGAAGGAGGAGGCTGGATGGAGGAACACGTTGGACACGTTAGAGGCAGGAAACATGTTCCCAATGTTGGGGGAGTCCAGAACAAGGGGCCACAGTTTAAGAATAAGGGGTAGGCCATTTAGAACTGAGATGAGGAAAAACTTTTTCAGTCAGAGAGTTGTGAATCTGTGGAATTCTCTGCCTCAGAAGGCAGTGGAGGCCAATTCTCTGAATGCATTCAAGAGAGAGCTGGATAGAGCTCTTAAGGATAGCGGAGTCAGGGGGTATGGGGAGAAGGCAGGAACGGGGTACTGATTGAGAATGATCAGCCATGATCACATTGAATGGCGGTGCTGGCTCGAAGGGCCGAATGGCCTCCTCCTGCGCCTATTGTCTATTGTCTATTGTCTATAACATAAGAAGAGGCAAGATTTGGAAGCAAGGCAGGCGTGCGGGTAAAGAACAGGATGAACCAGGACAGCCCCTTCATGTCCCATTGAGAGCGGAAATAGAAACCAGATGTGTGGGCTTCAAGAATCACGACGGTGTAATTGGCAGAGGGAAGGTGTGCAGTGGATCTATGCAGTTGTCTTCTGAGAAATCATAATTTAATATCCAGCGAGAGTGGATTAGGAGGAAATGCCAAAGAATTAATATTTAGCCTCTGGGAAATAGAGCCCCATCAATGGCAGAAAAAGGCACACCTGTTAATCAGCGTAGTTAATGGCAGCTGGAGGTCTGGATTCAGGAGAGAACTGTCTTTTGGACCGAACGAGTCATATTAAAGTAAAGTAGGTTCCAAGGTTGAAAAACAAAGGCTGTCTTGTTACACTGGCAGTTCTCAACAAGATCTAGAGATGAGAAGGAGTGAAATATGATCATAAGATCATAAGAGCTAGGAGTCGAATTAGGCCATTCGGCCCATCAAGTCTACTCCGCCATTCAATCATGGCTGACCCATCTCTCCTTCCCAACCCCAATCCCCTGCCTTCTCCCCATAACCTCTGACATCCGTACTAATCACAAATCTATCTATCTCTGCCTTAAATATATCCACTGACTTGGCCTCCACAGCCTTCTGTGGCAAAGAATTCCACAGATTCACCACCCTCTGACTAAAGAAATTCCTCCTCATCTCCTTCCTAAAAGAACGTCCCTTGATTCTGAGGCTGTGACCTCTGGTCCTAGACTCCCCCACTGGTGAAAACATCCTCTTCACATCCACTATCCAAGCCTTTCACTATTCGATGAGGTGCTGTTCCTCCAATTCCTCCAATTCACCTCATCTGTCACCAGGGCAGCTTACAACCCAGTGGTATGAATATTGATTTTTCAAACTTCAAGTAACCTTTGCATCCCCTCTCTCTTCGTCTCTCCCCAACCCTAGTCATTGTACGAACGTCCTGGAGAGTTTCATTGTCTGTAACTCGTTTTCACCTAGCCCACAGCTAACAATGGACTGCTTCCTTGATTATCATTCCTTTTACTGCATATCTTTCTTTCGTCTGTTCTATATCTCTCTACATCGCCGTCTATATCTCTCGTTTCCCTTTTCTCTGATTCTCAGCCTGAAGAAGGGTCTCGACCTGAAACGTCACTCGTTCCTCCTCTCCAGAGTTGCTGCCTGTCTCGCTGAGATACTGCAGCATTTAGTGTCTATCTTGGGTGTGAACCAGCCACTGCAGTTCCTTCCTACGTATCTATTGAGGGAGACCATGATGGGATGAAGCTTAGTTGCGGCCTGGAGGATCAGGATCCAAGGTGTCAAGGGTCAGAGGGCACAGGGAAAGACTGATTGAACAAAAGGTAGTGGATAGGATTGTAAATCAGAGGAAATTGAGTGGGGGAGATCATAAGTGATAGGAGTAGAATTTGGGAACAGCTCCAACAATTTAGAACTGAGATGAGGAAAAACTTTTTCAGTCAGAGAGTTGTGAATCTGTGGATGCTGGCTCGAAGGGCCGAATGGCCTCCTCCTGCACCTATTGTCTATTGTCTATTGTCTATAATAAGGGCAGTTCCGTACGGGACAAACTAATTTAGCCCAAAATACGGGATGTCCCAGCTAATACGGGACAATTGGCAACCCTATTACTGATGACAGGACTCCAGTCCGAAAAACAATTTTCCACCACCATCCTGTGCTTCCTTCCATGAAGTCAATTCTGTAATCGATTAGCCTGCTCTCCCCAGGTGTCTTGCTGCAATGAAAGACTGCCATGATAAGCCTGGAAATTATAGTCCAGGAAGTCCAAAAGATGTGTCAGGCAAGTTGCAGGAGAGGATTCTGATTCTGTGTCTTTCGTGAGAAAGAAACCCAATAAGCTACGGAAAGGTCTTATGCCATCATGCAAGAATGAAATGCTCGGAGAAGGGGAAAGAGGCACAGGCCTTGAACGTGGTGAGATGCAGGAGGAGCTCGGCCAGGACTTCCCCGTAGAGCCCAGTCCCTCCACGCACCAGAGTCTCCCAACCCCGGCAGAGTAGTTATTAAGAGTGCTGATCCGTGGGCAGTTGCTGCTGGGACGCAAGTCGGGGCCTGATCAACCCTGGCTGGGTCGCCTGGTCGAGGATATCTGATGATGTGAGACCCGAAACACCCCATGACCCCAGGTGGTCAAGAAGGCACAGCAACGACTGTTCTACCTAAGAACACTGAAAAAGTCTGGTCTACCCCAACAGCTGCTGACGACCTCTTAATAACTATTCTGCAGGGTTGGGAGACTCTGGTGCGTGGAGGGACTGGGCTCTATGGGGTGAGTCCTGGCCGAGCTCCTCCTGCATATTTGTCATATGTAGGTTGGCACAGGGTCAACGGTACAATGAAATGTATTTGACAAGACAACGGGTCACCTCAGCAGTAATATTCCAAGGATAAATAAGATTTAAAAAATGACATTAGTAAGGTAAAAAGACAATATTAAAAATAGGTAAAAAGACAATATTAAAAATAATCAACATATATGATGTGAAATGTGTTTATGAGTTCAGAAGCCTGATGGCCTGATGGTAGAAACTGTTCTTAAGTCTGGTGGTACGTGCAGCCACACTCCTGTATCGTCTGCCTGACGGTAACAAGGGGAACAGCCTGCGTGCTGGGTGGCTGTGGTCCTTGATGATGCTGCGTGCCTTCCGCAGGCACCGCCGGTAGGAAATGTCCTGAGTGGCCGGGAGACAGTTGCCAGTGATGTACTGTGCCATCTTCACCACTAACTCTCTGTAGTGATTTGTGGCCGTGGGAAGAACAGTTCCCGTACCAGACTGTAATGCAGCCCGTCAGCAGGCTCTCGATGGTGCATCTGTAGAAGTTTGTGAGGATGCTGGCGTTCATGCCAAACTTCCTCAGTCTTCTCAGGAAAGAGAGCCGCTGGTGGGCCTTCTTTGTTATTGTGTCCGTGTGCAGTGTCCAGGAAAGGTCCTCAGTGATGTGCACACCGAGGAACTTAAAGCTGCTGACCCTTTCAACCTCAGCATCACCGATGTGGATGGGGAGGTGTCCACTCCCCTGCTGTCTCCTGTAGTCCACCATCATCTCTTTAGTTTTGCTGACATTGAGAGAGAGGTTATTTTCCTGGCACCAGCTGTTTCGTACCTTTACCTCCTCTCTGTAGGCCGGTAAAGGGTATAAAGGATTCTGCAGCACTATCTACAAATTGGAATTGAAATATCTCGGATTTGGCCAACTCAGCAATACTCGATCTTAAATGCATCTGAAAAATCACTTACGTCCAAAGTGGAACTGGATGGAGCTTATTTCCTATGGAACTTTGCCAGAGACAGAGATTGGCATTATTTTTTACGTGTGTAATTGAGTGAACTCTCACGGATATTCCAGGCTGTTCCTGGGATAACCTTGTTTTCATGGTACCGTTTAAAAGGCATCAGCTGGAGCACCTCCCAGCCCATCCCTTAGATACTGACCCTATTCATTGGCTGGAGAATGAAGGAAATGCAGATACTGGCTTACACAAAGAGACGCAAAGTAATGGAGCGGGCCAGGCAGCATCTCATTTTGAGACTGAAGAAGTGACCCGACCCAAAATGTCACCTATCTATGCTCGCCAGAGATGATTTTTTAAGATTTTTTAGAGATACAGCGCGGAAACAGGCCCTTCGGCCCACCGAGTCCGCGCCGCCCAGCGATCCCCGCACATTAACACTATCCTACACCCACTAGGGACAATTTTTACATTTACCCAGTCAATTAACCTACATACCTGTACGTCTTTGGAGCGTGGGAGGAAACCGAAGATCTCGGAGAAAACCCACGCAGGTCACGGGGAGAACGTACAAACTCCATACAGACGGCACCCGTAGTCAGGATCGAACCTGAGTCTCCGGCGCTGCATTCGCTGTAAAGCAGCAACTCTACCGCTGCGCCACCGTGCCGCCTTGCTGCTTGACCTGCCGAGTTACTCCAGCACTTTGTGTCCAGTTCATTGCCTGACCTATGTAATAGTTAGTAGGAAGGACTTGCAGATGCTGGTTCACACCGAAGATAAACACAAAAAAGCCGGAGTAACTCAGCGGGACAGGCAGCATCTCTGGAGAGAAGGAATGGGTGACGTTTCGGGTCGGGACCCTTCTTCAGACTGCGAGTCAGGGAAGAGGGAGATATGGAAGGGTAAGATGTGAAAACGAGGCATCAAAGGGGATGAGGTTACCGTGAAAGTCGCAGAGAGGCAGCAGCCAGACCGGCGAGGGAGGGGATTGGCTGAAGGAAGGCCATCCTTTCTCCGAGGATGTGGGAAGTCAGGGGCGCTGCTGGTGTCACTGATCACCACACCTGCGCGAACTGTGTCCAGATGCAGCTCCTCAACCATATAACCATATAACCATATAACAACTACAGCACGGAAACAGGCCCGTTCGGCCCTACCAATCCACGCCGACCATTCTCTCTGACCTAGTCTCATCTACCTGCTCTCAGACCATAACCCTCTAATCCCCTCTTATCCATATACCTATCCAATTTACTCTTAAATAATAAAATCGAGCCAGCCTCCACCACTTCCACCGGAAGCCCATTCCATACAGCCACCACCCTCTGAGTAAAGAAGTTACCCCTTATGTTACCCCTAAACTTTTGTCCCTCAATTCTGAAGCTATGTCCCCTTGTTAGAATCTTCCCCACTCTCAGAGGGAAAAGCCTACCCACGTCAACTCTGTCCGTCCCTCTTAAAATTTTTAAAAAATTTAAAAACCTCTATCAAGTCCCCCCTCAACCTTCTACGCTCCAAAGAATAAAGACCCAACCGACCCAATCAAGGACCGAGTTAGAGAACTGGAGCAGCAGCTGGATGACCTGCGGCCCATCTGGGAAGACCAAAGCTTCCTGGGCAGGACCCACAGTCAGGTCGTCACTCCAAGAGAACAGGAGGTGTGACGGGTAGAGACGGCAAGGAAGGGGATGAAATGAGTGCAGGGGGACTTCAGTGGAAGTACCTCTTGAAAACAGGTGCACCCTCTTGGGAAGGTGGACACAAAATGCTGGAGTAACTCAGTGGGTCAGGCAACGTCTCTGGAGAGAAGGAATGGGTGACGTTTCGGGCCGAGACCCTTCTTCAGACTTCGGGTCGAGACCCTTCTTCAGTCTTCAATCTTTGACTTAAACCAGCATCTGCAGATTTTTTTCCTACACCCTCTGGGAGCTGTCGGGGCAGTCAACGCTTCCAGTCCGAGCGGCGGACAGGTCTGTGACTCGAATTGGGAGTTAATTTATCGCAGGGGCGTTACGCGCTGGTCAAACAGTGATAAATTCCATATCGCTTTTCCAGCACGCATCAAATATGCTTCTGTGGAGGAAGGAACTGCAGATGCTGGTTTACACCGAAGATAGACAAGAAATGCTGGAGTAACTCAGCGGGACAGACAACATCTCTGGAGAGAAGGAATGGGTGACGTTTCGGGCCGAGACCCTTCTTCAGACCTTTCTTACGACCCGAAACGTCACCCATTCCTGCTCTCCAGAGATGTTGCCTGTCCCGCTGAGTTACTCCAGCATTTCGTGTCTATCTTCAAATAATCTTCTGTTCTTCCCTAACACCAAAGGCCGTTTTCCCCGGGTACATTTCTTGAGTTTATCTCCAGGTCAGGTGTCCGCCCCCCTCTGACAGCATCGCGGTCCCCGCCCCCATTCCACGGCTGGCTGTTGCAGCTGAACTTCTGCGGTCGGGTTTTGACAGTTCTGTCAGCTTTGACAGTAGGCGACAACCTACCACACCTGGCGACGACCTGCGGCAGCGCCCACGACAAGCTACGATCAGTGGCGACAAGCCAGCTGTCGCCGAAAAATTTCGAACAGGTAACTTTTTCCGCGACGAGCCGAGATCTGCTACGACTCATTGAAGATGGCTCCCGATCGTGCCCGCGACACCCCCGGCGAACATTGGGTGACGGCCTAGTTGCCGGCAGTCGCCTTAAAATGGCCTAACTGGGACAGGCCCTTTAGACAATAAACAATAGACAATAGGTGCAGGAGTAGGCCATTAGTGAAGACAGATCCAAAGTACCGGTTCAACTCGTCTGCCATTTCCTTGTTCCCCATAATAAATTCCCCTGCTTAGTCGCATAATTTGCATTCTGAACCAAATGCTATTATGTACCATATGAATTAAAACTATATCTGGGAGGGAAAGAAAGCTGAGTCGGTACAAAGAATATGGTGAAGTGTTTGAGTATCTCAGCGGGACAGGCAGCATCTCTGGAGAGAAGGAATGGGTGACGTTTCACATCGAGACCCATCTTCAGAACCAGCATCTGCAGTTCCTTCCTACACATGGTGAATTGTCTAACTGGAGTAGCAATGCATTGTGGCTTACTATATCGGTGGCAGGGGATAATTAATGTTTACTTATAATCAGTAGCTCTCTGTGTCTGTAATCATAGTAGACCGAGAAATAGGACCCCTGCAGTTTTCAGCTGTCAAGAACGGTAATTATTTGTGCCTTAACGCTGCTGGGAGCCAGGTTTTATTTATCCTTTACAGCTGTGCAGATTGGTGGGATACCGCAAGGCCAACCTAACAACAACCAATTATCCTCCTCGCCTCTGCCGTGACTCTCAGTCTGAAGAAGGGTCTGGACCCACAACATCGCCTATTCCCTCTCTCCAGAGATGCTGCCTGACCCACTGAGTTACTCCAGCGTTTTGTGTCTGTCTTCAAGGTCAGAAGGTCGTAAGTGATTGGAGTAGAATCAGGCCATTCAGCCCATCAAGTCTACTCCGCCATTCGATCATGGCTGATCTATCTCTCCCTCCTGACCCCATTCTCTTGCCTTCTCCCCATAACCTCTGACACCCGTACTAGTCAAGAATCTATCTATTTCTGCCTTAAAAATATCCACTGTCTTGGCCTCCACAGCCTCCTGTGGCAAAGAATTCCCCTGCTAGTCCTCATTTTACCCCTCATCCTTTTTGCACAGGTTCTATTTCCTCTCCACTCCCAGTCTTGGAGCAGGGTCTCGACCCAATACTTCAAAAATTATTTTCCCCCGACACATGCTCCCTGACTGACAGAGCTCCCACCCAGCAGATCATTTTTGTTCTGTGTTTTGAACAATGTTTTAAAACATTAATGATTTTGTTTACTGTCGATTATTAACGATTTCTCTGTTTGGAAAGAGCGGGAGAGGTTGAACAATGGGCCAGGTCAACAGAAGGCAGAAGAGGTGAGGAGCAGCAGCTGAAAAGCAACCAAAATGTGTAGCAAGGAACTACAGATGCTGATTTAAACCAAAGACAGAAGGGTCTCGACCAAAGATACTAGAGGAGCAAGATGGACCACTCCGTTGAACTCGCCTATACTGAAGTGTAGTACGCAATGGAGCGTAACGTCCGCCATTTTAGTAAGCAAAACGCTATACCTCTCGCAGTGTAATCAGTGTTTTGGGGGAACAGTATGTGTGATGATACCATAAAATTGCAGAATATATCTCATCTATCAATTCACAGATTATTGTTATTTTTCTTTTTTAAATGTTTCTGCAAGTTTCTCCCTACTAAAATGGCGCCATGACGTACTTCGGTTTTTAGGGTCGAGTGGTCTATCTAGTCCCTCTCGTATCTTTGGTCTCGACCTCAAACGTCACCTATTCCTTTTCCCCAGAGATGCTGCCTGGTCCACTGAGTTACTCCAGATTTTTGTGTCCATCTTCAGATAAAAAAGCAGCACTTAAACTGCAAGCGGTTTGAGTTTTTCTCCTTTCAGTTTGGAAATAGCAGGAGAGGTTTGGACAGAATGCAATTGGCCAAGGCAGTGAAGGTAAGAGGCAGGACGATTTAAAGGTAATTTTAGGTAATAAAGGCAATTTAAAGGTAACCATTTTGGTTGCAGTATCAAATTGGTTAATTAAGTAGTGTTGGTGAAGTGCTTTGGAGAGGTAAAGTGTGAGTCTTTGGTTCAAGAGCCTTCAATGAAGAGGCTGAGGCAGGCAGGTTATCAGAGGCAGAAAGGATAATGTTCAATCAGCTCTTTTGTGCGAGGCTTGTTATTTTATTCTTGGTTTAGTTGCAAGTGGTGATGGCAGGTAAGTTAGCATAATGCTCCTCCTGCTGCATGTGGGAAGTCAGGGAAACTGCTGGCACCTCTGAGGACTACACCTGTAGGAATTGTGACTTTGGTCAGAGGGTAGTTAATCTGTGGAACTCATTGCCACAGAGGGCTGTGGAGGCCAAGCCAGTGGATATTTTTAAGGCAGAGATAGACAGATTCTTGATTAGAACGGGTGTCAGGGGTTACGGGGAGAAGGCAGGAAAATGGGATTAGGAGAGATAGATCAGCCATGATCGAATGGCGGAGTGGACTCGATGGGCCGAATGGCCTAATTCTATTCCTATCACTTGTGTCCAGGTGCAGCTCCTGAAGGACTGCGTTGGGGAACTGGAGCAGCAGCTGGATGACCTTGGGAACCATCTGGGAAAACGAGAGCTTCTTGGACAGGACCTCTCGCGAGGTTGCCACGCTGAAGGTGCTGGAAGAGAGAAGGTTGATGACCATGTGGAAGGAAATTAGGCGTGGAGTGCAGGTGACCAAAGTGGCTGTACCTCTTCAAAACAGTAGATGTTGTTTACTGGAATTTTCAGAAAGCCTTTGATAAGGTGTCACACGGGAGGCAGCTAAGGAAGATGAGAGCCCACGGTATCAAAGGGCAGATACTGGCATGGATAGACTAGATGGCAGAAGACAAAGAATGGCAATAAAGGGGGCTTTTTCTGGTTGGCTGCCAGTGACCAGCGGAGTTTCACAAGGGTCAGTGCTGGGGCCGCTACCCTTCACATTGTACACCAATGATTTAGATGAGGGAATTGAAGTTCAGCCATGCTGGAATGGTGGAGTAGACTTGATGGGCTGAATGGCCTAATTTTGCTCCTATGACCTTATTCTATATTTGTATAAGTTCGGACTAAAGCATAACTTTGGAAATGTCAGCTTAGTTGCAAAAGGAAGCAGTTAATAAGTTCCAAGATAGTTTTGAATTGTGATGGAAACTCAATTTTAATAACGATTCTAAATCAAACAAATGTAATGCATTTTAATGTAGATAGCTGAGCGATTTATTCCTCAGTAGAGGATTATCTGTAATTTAATATCAACAGTTTTGTATGGGGAAGTATGGGATGTGCAACCTCATCAATGGTAACATTGTCAACATTGTGGGTGTGGTACCACTTTGCATCGAATGCAAATGGCAATAGCTCGGATTTTAATTCTGACCTGAAACATTGACTCCTTTTCTCTTCACACAGATGCGGCCTGACATATAACATATAACAACATATAACAATATAACAACTACAGCATGGAAACAGGCCTGTCCGGCCCTACCAGTCCACGCCGACCATTCTCCCTGACCTAGTCTCATCTACCTGCACTCAGACCATAACCCTCCAATCCCCTCTTATCCATATACCTATCCAATTTACTCTTAAATAATAAAATCGAGCCAGCCTCCACCACTTCCACCGGAAGCCCATTCCATACAGCCACCACCCTCTGAGTAAAGAAGTTCCCTCTCATGTTACCCCTAAACCTTTGTCCCTCAATTCTGAAGCTATGTCCCCTTGTTGGAATCTTCCCCACTCTCAAAGGGAAAAGCCTACCCACGTCAACTCTGTCCGTCCCTCTCAAAATTTTAAAAACCTCTATCAAGTCCCCCCTCAACCTTCTACGCTCCAAAGAATAAAGACCCAACCTGTTCAACCTCTCTCTGTAGCCTAAGTGCTGAAACCCAGGCAACATTCTAGTAAATCTCCTCTGTACCCTCTCCATTTTGTCGACATCCTTCCTATAATTTGGCGACCAGAACTGCACACCATACTCCAGATTCGGCCTCACCAATGCCCTGTACAATTTTAACATTACATCCCAACTTCTATACTCGATGCTCTGATTTATAAAGGCAAGCATACCAAACGCCTTCTTCACCACCCTATCCACATGAGATTCCACCTTCAGGGAACAATGCACAGTTATTCCCAGATCCCTCTGTTCCACTGCATTCCTCAATTCCCTACCATTTACCCTGTACGTCCTATTTTGATTTGTCCTACCAAAATGCAGCACCTCACACTTATCAGCATTAAACTCCATCTGCCATCTTTCAGCCCACCCTTCCAAAAGGCCCAAGTCTCTCTGTAGACTTTGAAAATCTACCTCACTATCAACTACTCCACCTATCTTAGTATCATCTGCATATTTACTAATCCAATTTGCCACACCATCATCCAGATCATTAATGTAAATGACAAACAACAGTGGACCCAACACAGATCCTTGGGGTACTCCACTAGACACTGGCCTCCAACCTGACATACAATTGTCAACCGTTACCCTCTGGTATCTCCCATTCAGCCATTGTTGAATCCATCTTGCAACCTCACTATTAATACCCAACGATTTAACCTTCTTAATCAACCTTCCATGTGGAACCTTGTCAAATGCCTTACTGAAGTCCATATAGACAACATCCACAGCCTTGCCCTTATCAATTTCCCTGGTAACCTCTTCAAAAAATTCAAGAAGATTAGTCAAACATGACCTTCCAGGCACAAATCCATGTTGACTGTTTCTAATCAGGCCTTGATTATCCAAATAATTATATATATTGTCCCTAAGTATCTTTTCCATTAATTTTCCCACCACAGACGTCAAACTAATAGGCCTATAATTGCTAGGTTTACTTTTAGAACCTTTTTTAAACAAGGGCACAACATGCGCAATGCGCCAATCTTCCGGCACCATCCCCGTTTCTAATGACGTTTGAAATATTTCCGTCATAGCCCCTGCTATTTCTGCACTAACTTCCCTCAATGTCCTAGGGAATATCCTATCAGGACCTGGAGACTTATCCACTTTTATATTTTTCAAAAGTGTCCGTACCTCCTCTTCTTTAATCCTCCTAATTTCCATCACTACTCTACTTGTTTCGCTTACCTCACATAATTCAATATCCTTCTCCTCGGTAAATACCGAAGAAAAGAAATTGTTTAATATCTCCCCCATTTCTTCCGGCTCAGCACATAGCTGACCACTCTGACTCTCTAATGGACCAATTTTATCCCTCACTATCCTTTTGCTATTGACATATCTGTAGAACCCCTTGGGGTTTACTTTTACATTACTTGCCAAAGCAGCCTCATATCTTTTTTTCGCTTTTCTAATTTCCTTCTTAAGATTCCTTTTACATTCTTTATATTCCTCAAGAACCTCATTTACTCCCTGCCGCTTATATTTATTGTATATCTCCCTCTTTTTCCGAACCAAGTGTCCAATTTCCCTGGAAAACCACGGCTCTTTCAAATTATTATTCTTTCCTTTCCACCGAACAGGGACATAAAGACTCTGTACTCTCAAAATTTCACCTTTAAATATCCTCCATTTCTCTATTATATCCTTTTCATAAAACAAAAATTTCCATTTCACTCCTTTTAAATCCTTTCTCATCTCCTCAAAATTAGCCTTTCTCCAATCCAAAATCTCAACCCTTGGTCCAGATTTGACCTTCTCCATAATGATATTAAAACTAATGGCATTGTGATCACTAGACCCAAAGTGCTCCTCAACACATACCTCCGTCACCTGACCCATCTCATTTCCTAACAGGAGGTCCAACACTGCCCCTTCTCTGGTAGGCACCTCTACGTATTGCTGCAAAAAACTATCCTGCACACATTTTACAAACTCCAAACCATCCAGCCCTTTAACAGAATGCGATTCCCAGTCTATATACGGAAAATTGAAATCACCCACAATCACCACTCTGTGCTTACTACTAATATCTGCTATCTCCTTACATATTTGCTCTTCCAATTCTCGTTCCCTATTTGGCGGTCTATAATACACCCCTATAAGTGTTGCTAAACCTTTCTCATTTCTGAGTTCCACCCAAACAGCCTCCCTAATCGAGCCTTCTAGTCTGTCCTGCCAAAGCACTGCTGTGATATCCTCCCTGACAAGCAATGCAACACCCCCACCTCTTGCCCCTCCGATTCTATCACATCTGAAACAATGAAATCCTGGAATATTTAATTGCCAATCGCAACCCTCCTGCAACCATGTTTCACTGATCGCCACAACATCATACTTCCAGATGTCAATCCAGGCTCTAAGCTCATCCACCTTTCTTACAATGCTCCTAGCATTAAAATATACACATTTAAGGGACCCATCATTTCTTATTCTCAGTTTATTTCTTTTCCCTTCTTTCTCTCCTACATATTGGGTCTGAGTGTTTCCCTTTTCTGCCTCCTGCCTCACACACTGCCTGTTAGCTACCTGTGTTTGAGTCCCTCCCCCCAACCGTACTAGTTTAAAGTCTCCGCAATTATTTTAGCAAATCTCCCCGCCAGGATATTGGTTCCCCTCAGGTTCAGATGCAACCCGTCCTTTTTGTACAGGTCAGACTTCCCCCAGAAGAGGTCCCAATGATCCAGAAACTTGAAACCCTGCTCCCTGCACCAGTTCCTCAGCCACTTATTTATCCTCCACCTCACTCCATTCCTATTCTCACTATCGTGTGGCACAGGCAGTAAGCCTGAGATTATTACTTTGGAAGTCCTTTTTTTTAAACTCTCTTCCTAGCCCCCTAAATTCTCCTTTCAGGACCTCTTCCCTTATCCTACCTATATTGTTGGTACCTATATGTACCACGACCTCTGGCTCCTCTCCCTCCCTCCTAGCATTAAAATATACACATTTAAGGGACCCATCATTTGTGGTGAGCATGGCCATCATTTCCTAGCTAGGCAGGGCTCATTTTCCTTGGAATGAGGGAAACTGAAGGGTGACCTACTGAAAATATACAAGACCATGAGAGCCATACATAGGGTAGTCAAAATCGTTTACCCCTATTAGAGGTACCAAAAGCAAGATGGCATAGATTTAAGTTTTAAAGGGGACCTGAGGGTAAAGTTGTGTTTTACACAGAATGATTAATATCTGGAAAACACTGGGACATTGACGCAAGGCATGGAAGCATACTGTCCTAATGCGGGCAAATGGGATTGGTGTAGATGGGAGAGAAAGGTTGGCAGGGAAATACTGGTTTGTGGCTTCAGCCCGTATCTGTGCTGTACAACTTTATGACTGACTAAATTACGAGCCATTCATTTCTAAGGCACATCTGGAGCAAGAGCAGATTCGAAAATAGTCAGTTCCATCTTATTTCCTCTCGCTTCTAGAGAACCCTGTATGTCGAGGTCCATTATCTTGAATGTGATGTTTTACCTGGTGCCATATTTTACTATCAACGTCATGCCTTCTCAACTCAATGTGATATTTCAGATTTAAAATTTTTTTTTTTTACGGTAAGCAATTGACCAACTGTTTTTATTCTTCATCAACTTACATCATTCAGATTGGTTCATTAAAGTGTCACATCCAAAACTGGCCCACAGAAGTGGGATGACCACATCGATAACATTTTCCGAAAAGTTCATAAAATCGGTAAATGTTTTCACCCTTCAGTTTCTATATTGACCATTTGTCAAACATTAAACATGTAGAAGAACCATAACCAATACGTGGTTTGCAAGAATACGGTTCTTTAATCTTTGATGAACCTATGATCGTAAAGTTTCATTACAATCGATCAGACATTGGCAGTAATGAATATTTTCTGAAAAGCAGCTTTATTGCAAAATTGGATCAGTTCTTAGCCACATGCAAAAAGACTATTTTATAAATCGGACTGGAATAAAAGGGAAGAAAGCAAACTCCCAAGGTCAAAGCACAACTCTCCAATAATGGAAGAACGAAATATCTGCAAACCACAAGTTGATTTAAGGTATGTCTATAAGTTTAACATGTTTTGGGGAAGTTGCAAAATGGTGAATGGCCGATTAAATTGAACTTAGACGAGTGCAATTCGATGTATTTTGAGAAGTTAAACCAGGGAAGGGAAATATATACACAAAATAATGATAGGACTCTAGTTGTTGAACAGGGAACTTAGGATACAAGTCCGATGAAGGGGTTCGACCCGAAACATCACCCATTCCTTCTATCCAGAGATGCTGCCTGTCCCGCTGAGTTACTCCAGCATTTTGTGTCTACCTTAGGATACAAGTACATTGTTTCCTGAAAATGGGAACACGGTAGACAGCCTGGTGAGGAATGGGAATGTTTGGCATGCTTGTGTTCATCGACCCAAAATCACCCATTCCTTTTCTCCAGAGATGCTGTCTGACCCGCTGAGTTACTCTAGCTTTTTGTGTCTATCTTCACCTATCCCTCGCCAGGCTCTTTCTTCCTCCCCCCCCCCATAATCAATCTGTAGGGTCCTGATCCAGGACTTCACGTATCCATGTTTTCCAGAGATGCTACCTGACCCTCAGTTACTCCAACGCTTTGTGTCTTTTCTTCAAGGAAGAAGTCATTTCAAAAATCCCAGAGAAGAAAGCCTCATCTTGAGAGAAGTTGTAGCATCTTTACAGAAGATAGGGTGGTATGGTCATGGTTGCTGTGGGAATCTGAATGGTTCTTATACATGTTGGTCGATAGTTTGTCTCCTAATATAGACAGGAAAATCGAGAAAAGTGTCAAAAAACGTCCAGGTGAGTTCAGAGGTACAGTGGAAGTTGGTGGCAAAGGTAATGGAAGGATACAGACCAAAGTTGGTGGCAAAGGAATTGATTGAATACAGACCATATGCAGGGATATGGACATCACAGTCATCTCAGAGATAGTGGGTCAAATGGCCTGTTTCTGTGCTGTACTTTTCTACATTCAATGTTCTCAGTGATATTCTTTGTCTTTAATTGATAGAGCTGTTTTTTTAAATTTAGGGAGTCAAGAATTCTACAGTACATCAAGTGAGGGTTTTCATACTTTCTCCCTCAATCTATCTAGGGACCCTAGCAGTCCTTCCAGGTGAGACAGAGGTTCCCGTGCGCTTCCTCTAACCTCACCTACTGTATTTGTTGTTCCTGATTTGGTCTCTTTTACATCGGCGAGACCAAGCGATTGTTTCAATGAACCCTTCGAAGGTATTTATTCACAAAATGCTGGAGTAACTCAGCAGGTCAGGCAGCATCTCAGGAGAGAAGGAATGGGCGACGTTTCGGGTCGAGGCCCTTCTTCAGACTGAACCCTTCTTCAATGAACCCTTGCGCTTGACCCGCCAAGGCCGATTGGATCTCCTGGTTGTCAACCATGTTAACTCCCCTTCCCATTACCACCTTTCTGTCCTGTGCCTCCTCCATTTCAAGAATGGGGCTACGCACGAACTGGAGGAACAGCACTTCATATTTCGCCTGGGTTGCTTACAACCCAATGGTATGAACATTGAATTCTCCAATTTTAGATAACCAATTGACAACAACTCTCCTTATTGTGTTCAGTTCTGGGCAACGTGTTATAGGAAAGATGTTGTTAAGCTGGAAAGGGTACAGAGAAGATTTACAAGGATGTGGCCAGGACTAGAATAGTGAGCGATAGGGAGAGGTTGAATAAGCTGGGACTCTATTGCTTAGAGCGCAGGAGAATGAGGGGAGATCTTATAGAGGTGTATAAAATCATGAGAGGTAAAGATCTGGTAGTTGCAGTCTCTTGCCCAGAGTAGATGAATCGTGGACCAGAGGACATAGGTTTACGGTGAAAAGGGAGATTTAAAAGGAATCTGTGGGGTAACTTTTTCACACAAAGGGTGGTGTGTGTATGGAATAAGCTGCCAGATGAGGTAGTTGAGGCAGGGACTATCCCAACATTTAAGAAACAGTTAGACAGGTACATGGATAGGACAGGTTTGGGGAGATATGGACCAAATGCAGACAGGTGGGGCTAGTGTAGCTGGGACATGTTGGCCGGTTTGGGCAAGTTAGGCCGAAGGGCCCGTTTCCACACTGTATCACTCTGACTCGATGACTCCTCCCCCATCCGTCTTTATCCCTTCCTCTGGCATCACATTTTGTCTTCTCTCCATATCTCACATCTTTTTGTCTTCTACCCATCTCTGGCCTTTGTCCAGCCAACTACCAATCAATAATCACCCTCACCTTCCCAGCCTTTGTCCCACTGTCATAGACATAGAAAATAGGTGCAGGAGTAGGCCATTCGGCCCTTCGAGCCTGCACTGCCATTCAATATGATCATGGCTGATCATCCAGCTCAGTATCCCGTACCTGCCTTCTCTCCATACCCCCTGATCCCTTTAGCCACAAGGACCACATCTAACTCCCTCTTAAATCTAGCCAATGAACTGGCCTCAACTGCCCTCTGTGGCAGAGAATTCCACAGATTCACCACTCTCTGTGTGAAGAAATGTTTTCTCATCTCGGTCCTAAAAGACTTCCCCCTTATCCTTAAGCTGTGACCCCTGGTTCTGGACTTCCCCAACATCGGGAACAATCTTCCCGCATCTAGCCTCTCCAACCCCTTAAGAATTTTATATGTTTCTATAAGATCCCCTCAGTCTTCTAAATTCCAGCAAGTATAAGCCTAGTCTATCCAATCATTCTTCATATGAAAGTCCTGCCATCCCAGGGATCAATCTGGTGAACCTTCTCTGTACTCCCTCTAAGGCTAGAATGTCTTTCCTCAGATTAGGAGACCAAAACTGTACACAACTGTCGTCCAGCTTTCTTCCCCCCCCCCCACTACGATCAGTCTGAAGAAGGGACCTGACCCGAAACATCGCCCATACATGTTCTCCAGAGATGCTGCCTGGCTTGCTGAGTTACTCCAGCACTTTGGAGAAATACAACAGGACAACAGTAATGCTACAACTTGACTATGGGCTGATTTTACAATTTTCATTACAATAGGTGAATGTGGGTTCACAATCACACCAGTGTGGCTTGAACCCAAGTTGTCAGTCCAATACTCGACCATCTCCACCTACAAGACTGGGCGATCGTTTCGTTGAGCACCTTCGCTAAGTCCGCCTTGACCTACCTAGTCTCCCGGTTGCCAAACACTTTAATTCCTCTTCTCATTCGCACACTGACCTCTCTGTCCTGGGCATCCTCCATTGTCAGAGTGAGACCAACGCAAATTGGAGGAACAGCACCTCATATTTCGCTTGGGCAACTTACAACCCAGTGGTATGAATATTGACTTCTCTAATTTCAAGTAACCCTTGCATCCCCTCTCTCTCCATCCCTCCCCCACCCAAGTTGTACCAGCTCCAAAGTCGTCTTGTTGAGGCTCATTATCTACACTCGTTTTCACCTAGCCCACTGCTAACAATGGCCTGTTTCCTTTACCATCGTTACTCTTTTGCATATCTTTAATTTGTTCCACATCTCTCTACATCCATATCTCTCGTTTCCCTTTCCCCTGACTCTTCAGTCTGAAGAAGGTTCTCGACCCTAAACGTCACCTATTCCTTTTCTCCAGAGATGCTGTCTGACCCGCTGAGTTACTCCAGCTTTTTGTGTCTATCTTTGGTGTAAACCAGCATCTGCAGTTCCTTCCCACACACCTATAAGCAAATACATTCAGGATTCTGAAATAAATGAACTGAACAATTGCTTTGTCTCATTTTGTTTAATCTTTGATTAGCATATTGACATACAGCAGTTAGTTTAAAAAAATACATTCAAAAAATTCTTCAGATCATGTGCCCAGAAACAGGTAGTATTCCAAAAAAACCTGTAACACAACCAAGTCCACACTATTAAAATGAGAACATTCAACTCAGCTTCAAGTGTATCTGCCTTAATAATACCCATCAGTGCATACATGATTCTTTTTTAATGTTAGCACTTATAAATTGCTAAGCAGATTTTTTTCAAAATTTTGCCTGTACATTTTAAATAAACAGCTATTGTTGTAGTGCACCTAGAAAGCACAAGCCTACACATTACTTTCCAGTACCATTTGAAATACAAATGGTTAAGATTTGCCCTGCATGGAAATTACCATTAGCTAAAAAGTGCACACATCTTCTTAGTATGCCTAAGAATTGCCCCTTGAGTTGCCTGTCATGAAAAATAAAATACCCTTAAAAGCTCTTAGTATTGATCTCAGCTGGTACACTGACCCCCAAATTTATTATAAGCTGGCAAAATTTGATTAGAAAATGTTACTGTATGGAAAACATACTTTGTTAAGGAACTATACATAGACTATATATACAGATTGGTTGAGGGCATGTTATTTTAACATATATTCTTTGTTCATCTGTACATCATGAGTTTTTCAAACACTGGGTGTGATCATAACCCCTGTTTTAACAGCAGGCTGAAGGTACAGCAAATGCAGCATTGCTTTCTATCCACACTCATCAACCAGGAAGAATCAGCATTTAACACTTTTGCCGTTCAAGTAAACCTATAAAAAATAAATTACACGAAATCTGCCCAACGCTTCAGTAAAAGGACTCAACAGCAATATACAGTATTGAAATTTCTGCTATATCAAACAGCAGAAAAGGCTGCAAGTGAGGACTGCCAACTATATGCAGGAAATGGACATTTCCTCAATTACATACACATGTATAAAAGAGAACTGCTAAGTCCCCATCAAATATGGTTGCAAAATAACCCAGTGTACGTAACTACTGTATGCTTAAGTCTCCACAATTTGTTAGAACCAGTTCGCATGTTTCTCTGCATGCCTTTAGTACATCTAATGCAAAACACCTGCTTTCAACTGGGAAAAAAAATACATATCATTTTTTTTTAAACCAGAGGAGAACAAGTGCAAAGTTTTCCGGTGGACTCAAAGTGCAAAAAAAACCACTTAAAACATACTCTTGTTTCCCAAACGTGGGTTTTGGTAAATTTGTGTTCCATCTACAATTTATTTCAACTGCGTTCGAATATGGTTTCATATTCTGTTAAGATCAACTCCACAATCTGATTCTGGTATACCATGTGCACAGCAATATTGCCTATCTCTTTTTCAGGCCTGAGGAGCGTGGGACCAAATACGATGGCAATGCTCTGAGTGGTCATCCGGTTTACTTCACCGCACTCCACGACCCTAGAAACAATAACATTGTTCAAGAATCATGCAGAATCATCGACATGTGCATACTCAAAATGTTGTAGTGACACATCGTTGCATCTTACTTTGATTAGTAAAATAGAATAAAAAACCCCAAATATTATCCTATATCTTTCAAATGTCTGTTGACCTGTTGTGCCCTTTCCAGTTATTTGCTTTTCAATTTTATTTTTAACTCACACTTAATGGTGGAACTAGCTGCCCCTGATAAAATTATCTGGATTATAACAATGCTTGATCAACAATCTGGCTTTTCTGGTTCTGATAATCTATAGTACTGTCATTGTGGTAATCCTGAAGTGTTAAGAGAATTTTACCAATCTGTTTGAAATTATTGCATAGTGCCCCTTTAAGATAAACATTAAGGCACACTCTTTAGATCACAATATTTTGGAGTTTTGTTCTGCATTTTAGATGTACTCTAGTCGATTTTGGACTGCGCTATATTGATAGGGGGCCTAGCTGGAGAAATAGCTTCACTATTTGGCATTATTTTGTTTAGGAACAATAAAACACACAAGTAGCATCCTTAAGAAATGGAACAGACCATCATCAACACTGAACATACAGTATTTGTGATTGACACAAGAACAATGAATTGTCATGAGACAATCACTGTTAATACTTCTCCAAATTTTGTTGAGGAGATAATTGTGTTCATTATTATGGTACAAATTGACAAGTAATGTTTAAAGTGGAAGCGGTATTTAGTGAACTGTGAGCTCCACTCTGCTGAACAATTCACGCTGTTCTCCTTTAGCATCGTGCATTAATCTCTGATCTTTATGATGTGTTGTCGCACATTAATTGAAGTTAAACTCACCGTAGCTTAGTACTTACTTTTGGACTATCCTATCCACAGTGTGACAACAACTAATAAGTGTGAATTAACCTCTTGCAAAGAAAGTTAAAAAATGCGTGGAATATCCTTCCTTTAGCTTGTGAACCATTTTTAAAAAAATCAATTTAAGAAAAACTCTTCCTGCCTTTTTTTATTCTTTCTATTTGAATCCCACCTTTCCTTCCCTCTCTTTTCTCTGTTCCTGATTTGATCAAATTTATACGCACTAATCCATCCTCCTCAAAAGTTTACATTTTTGGTCTTGGATAAGGATATAGAATGCGTGCCTTGTTGCTCACTAATATGTTAAATGACCTCAATGGTGCATTGCTAGCAGCTTGAATTTCAATACAGTAGGTAATTTCTCCAACATTTAAACATGCGGGAACAAGTCTAACAAACAGGACACACTTTTAGTTCGGTTTACAGCGTGGAAACAGGCCCTTCGGCCCACCGAGTCCGCGCCGACCAGCGATCCCCGTAAACTAACATTATCCTACACACACCAGGGGCAATTTACAATTATAACCAAGCCAATTAACCTAAAAACCTGTTAGTCTTTGGAGTGTGGGAGGAAACTGGAGAAAACCCAGGCAGGTCACGGGACGAAGGTACAAACCCCATACAGACAGCACCTGTAGTCAGGATCGAACCCAGGTCTCTGGCGCTGTAAGATAACAACTCTACCTCAGCACCAGCATGCGCCCTTGTGATGCCTAGATCAGCCAAAAGTCATCGCTGATTTATTGTACTGTTGAACTTTGTAATTTAACAAGGCACTAAGTGAAAGTGATGCTTTACCGAAGCAAAATAGTTTTAAATGTAAATTTTGAAAGATGAAAATTTCAGTCCCAAATTATCAGGCATGGTCAAGAGCCATCGTATTCCTTTGATCAAAGCAACGTTCCAGTGTAAATTCACACTTACCGCACAAGATGCTTGAACAGAATTTGCATAGTGTCATGGTTTGGTTTAGGTAGTTGCCTAATTAGTTCTTTAATACACTGAATACGATGTTTGTAGTCTGGAGATTCTGAAAGACATTACAGATAATTGGCAATTGATTGCTATTAAATACATGCGCAAACAAAACTTTACTTAGCATTCCTTGTTATTATTAAAGTATAACTTTACTTAGAAAACATACTGTATTAATTACAGTATTATATTTCTTAGGCAAAAATGGGTTTTGTGCATTTAAGTTAGAATTTCATTCACATCTCTTTCCTATCTATGAAATGTCATTATGGTTTATTGCAAATTCAAGAGGTAAGAGAATATTATTTGAAAACATTGTAGTAAATTGCATTAACCTGTAACATTTACCATGACTTTTCTCTCCACAGATCTAACTGATTCAATTAGAACATCGAATATTCTCCTGCACATGAGAACCCCAATAACAGCCTTATCTACTCCAGCACATTCCCCAGCTCCTATCTAATACTGTTGGAATTAGTCTGTCTCCAATTTAGCATTTCCACCCCTGCCCACAGAACGGTGTTCGGTGGAAAAGGCCTTCAGCAAACAATGTCTGTGCCGAACATGCTGCCAAGCTAAACTAATCTCGTCTGCCTGCACATGATCCACATCCCTCCATACCCATTCCTTCTCTGTCCCGCTGAGTTACTCCAGCATTTTGCGTCTCCCTCCCTACCTATCTAAAAGCCCCTTAAGTGCCACAATTGTACCGTATCTAACTTCACCTTTACCCATGCATCTCGTTCACTGAAGCAGCTTGTTCCAGGCACCCACCACTCTTTGTGTTTAAAAAGATTGCCCTGCATATCTCCGTTAAACTTTGCCCCTCTCATCTTAAAGATATGCCTTGTAGTCCTTGACATTTCCAATCTCGGAAAAAGGTTCCTATCATCCATGCCTCTTGCAATTTTATATCTCTCAATGAGGTCTCCCCTCAACTCCAACGTTGCAGAGTAAATAATCCATATTTGTCCAACCTCTCCTTTTAGCTAATATCCTCTTATTCAGGCAGCATTCTGATAACCCTCTTCCAAAGCCTCCACATCCTTCATGTAATGGGCACCCAGAACTGCACACAATATTCCAAATGCAGCCTAACCTAAGTCGAATAAAGTAGCAACATGACTTCCTGGCAGGACATAATGCCCCGATTGGGCTGACTCAGCAAGGACAAATGACCAAGTCACATGGATCATAAGTTCACAAGTTATAGGAGAAGAATTAGGTTATTCGGCCCATCGCGTCCACTCCGCCATTCAATCATGGCTGATCTCTGCCTCCTAATCCCATTTTCTTGCCTTCTCCCTATAAGCCTTAACACCCGTTCTAATCAAGAATTTGTCTATCTCTGCCTTACAAAATATCCACTGGCTTGGCCTCCACAGCCCTCTGTGGCAATGAATTCCACAGATTAACTACCCTCTGACTAAAGAAGTTCCTCCTCACCTCCTTTCTAAAAGAGCACCCTTTAATTCTGAGGCTATGACCTCTGGTCCTAAACTCTGCCACCAGTGGAAACATCGTTTCCATATCCTGCTCTATCTGTGCCTATCATTATTCTGTAAGTTTCAATGAGGTCCCCCCTCAACTTTCTAAACTCCAGCGAGTACAGGCCCAGTGCTGTCAAACGCTGATCATATGCTAACCCACTCATTCCTGAAATCATTCTTATAAACTTCCTCTGGACCCTCTCCAGAGCCAGCACATCCTTCCTCAGATATGGGGCCCAAACTTGCTCACAGTACATCCCATCTATCTTGAACTTCTGGACCAGCTTATGATGAGGACTTTATTCAATAACCTACTAAAATCCATGTAGATAACATCTAATGTCTACCCTCATCAATCACCTTCATCATCTCCTGCGATCACATTATGATCACTGTTCCAAAAATGCTCTCCGCTGAAACAGTGATCACCTGGCAGGCTCATTTCCCAATACAAGGTCTAATGTGGCCCACCCCTCTGGTTAGACTCCAGACTTGGTGTTTCAAGGAATCCTCCTGCATGCACCAAACAAATTCTGCCCCATTATTCCTTTAGCACCAGAGGAGTCTCAGTCAATATTGGGGAAATTAAAATCAACCACTACAACAACCATGTGAGTCAGTGGATGGAGTGCAGATCAAGGCATTGATTTGCCCTGAAATGGCTGAATATCAACTTTAAGTATTGACATGCCGCATTTGGAGTATTGTGAGCAATTTTGGGCACCATATCTGAGGAAGGATGTGCTGGCTCTGGAGAGGGTCCAGAGCATGTTAACAAGAATGGTCCCAGGAATGAGTGGGTTAACATATAATGAACATTTGACGGTACTGGGTCTGTACTTGCTGGAGTTTAGAAGGATGAGTGGGGACCTCATTGAAACTTGCCGAATAGCGAAAGGCTTTGATAGAGTGGATGTGGAGAGGATGTTTCCACTCGTGAGAGAGTCTAAGACGAGAGGTCATAGGCTCAGAATTAAAGGACGTTCCTTTAGGAAGGAGATGAGGAGGAATTTCTTTAGTCAGAGGGTGGTAAATCTGTGGAATTCTTTGCCATAGAAGGCTGTGGAGGCCATCAATGGTTATTTTTAAGGCAGAGAGACAAATTCTTGATTAGAACGGGTGTCAAGGGTTATGGGGAGAAGGCAGGAGAATGGGATTAGGAGAGAGAGATAGATCAGCCATGATTGAATGTCGGAGTAGACTTGATGGGCTGAATGGCCTAATTCTGCTCCTATCACTTACGACCTTATGATCTCCCACCTGCTCTAGTAACCATTATTTGTTTTACTGCTTCAATTCGAGGACAAAAATTAACTTCATGATGTAAAGGATTGATTAGAGGGGACTCAGAGGCAATTATGCCGTTGAAAAGGTTAGGGTTTGGATTTCCCGAAAGGCAGATATGTATGCCTGATCATCAGTTCCGGATATTTGTGTGGCATGAACGTCAGGCTAAGACTGAGTGTTTTCCAGATTTAGCAATATGTATACATGGACAGCTTCATTGTGGTCACTGCAGCCAAACACTACAATCATCAGCCACACTTCAAATAATATGATGAAACAAAAAGCAGTGATAGAGCTCGGCTGATGCTAGTGATAATCCTCACTTTGATAGTTGCAACCTTCAGAGGATTCTTAAGGCTGTTCCAAAGAAGATTACATGGTTGGTTTTCAACATCCTAGTTAACATATTCCTCAACAACAGAGCAAAAATTGTCAGGTCTTTTCCATTCTTTATCATTTATCTTTCAATTTGGCTATCTCGCCCCAGAATCCTGCATATTGATAGTCTTTCATAGGCTAAAACAACTCGCATCATTTGAGCTCATGAATGGACAACAAATTTGTTATTTTTTTCATATGATTGAGAGGTTAACCACATCACATCTTTTCTTTTATATTTCTAAATACTCAAAACCAAAAAAAACACTGGGAGAATCAATCAACTCAGAAAGATTGTTTTAGTGTCAAAAGAGGCATTGCTATCCTTTTTGAAGATATCTAACGCTGACTTATTTTTGATTATATTTTCGATCAAAAATTAACTACAGTAAATTTGCTGAAGGAACGCAAGAAGTTTGTAAAGCAGCACATGCCACCGTCTGGCTGAGCGGTGTGTACTACAAGCTGGTGGAGGAAAAAAGGCAAATTATGTGAATGTAGGATTTCAAAACAGTAGCAAACCAATCTGACACGAGTATTTCAAACACAATCGGATTTACTATTTTCTTAAAGGATATCTTAGAGGATTATTATAACATTGTGTAGGGAGGAACTGCAGATGCTGGTTTAAACCAAAGACAGACACAAAAGGCTGGAGTAACTCAGCGGGCCAGGCAGCACCCTAAGCAATCTTGGTGTCATCTGCAAAAGTTGCCGGGCTTTGTCACACCTCCACATCTCTTTTCTAGCTTCCCCCTCCCCTTACTCCTATCAGACTGAAGAAGGGTCCCGACCCTTATCGTCGTCTGTCCATTTCATCCACAGATGTTCCACTGTATTCCTCCAGTGCTTTGTCTTTCCAAGATTCCAACATCTGCAGTTCCTTGTGAATCTATAAACGTCCAATCAGTTTTTTTTCTTCTCTTTTTGTACCTAATTTAATTCTAAGTCACTTCAATGCTTTGTCTATCCTTAAATCTCACTGGTTAAGACAGACTGTTGGTTCCACTCTTCAAGATCTAAAGTGCCTTATCATCAACTGGGACTTTGCAGCAATCTGCAATTCCAGTTTTCATGAGTTGAAGACACTGCATGAGGCACAGTGAGATGCCAACGCATCCTGGGAGATTATTTACGATGAAGTAACCATAATAATTGACATTAGACACAAAATCACACCCTTCTTTAAATATTTATTTATAACGCTTTGTGGAATGATGGATAAAAGCAGTAATATGAAGTGTGAGCACTGATTTACTTAGGTGGAACTATTTCATTATGTTAAGTATGAAATATTTTGTTGAATAAGAATTGAATCTAACAGCACGTGATCTCTATCAGGAAGTTAACATTCTTCCAAAATACTTTTGCCTGACTATAGTTTTTCGACCATATACATCAGTTTTGTTTTAAATGGAATGAACCATTGAATGATTAGATTAAATTTTACAGTAAATATATAGCAAAAAGAATTGTGCCTTTAATCTATTTTAAGATTAGTTTGAATAGGTGGTCCGATTTGGAGAACATCGTTAAACAGTTCCTATCTAATTTTTAGAACAATTTTTGTGCACCAAAAAAGTCAAGGGCATTAAGTTATGGATTCATAAAGCTATACAATATCTTGCAATAGACTATGGTATGCATAAGTATCATATCATATCATATATATATACAGCCGGAAACAGGCCTTTTCGGCCCACCAAGTCCGTGCCGCCCAGCGATCCCCGTACATTAACACTATCCTACACCCACTAGGGACAATTTTTTACATTTACCCAGCCAATTAACCTACATACCTGTACGTCTTTGGAGTGTGGGAGGAAACTGAAGATCTCGGAGAAAACCCACGCAGGTCACGGGGAGAACGTACAAACTCCTTACAGTGCAGCACCCGTAGTCAGGATCGAACCTGAGTCTCCGGCGCTGCATTCGCTGTAAAGCAGCAACTCTACCGCTGCGCTACCGTGCCGCCCGTGAGTATGTTGTGAGTTCTCATGGAACACCTCTAGTATGCTTTTAATTTGCACAAATGCACAGGGTATGCATAGAATGTGAAGATGCTTAAAGGAATCCAATAATTTAAAAAATCATTTGCTGTAAAAAGCAAAATAATTTGCAGGATTGAGCACCTAGAACCTGGACTTAAAGTTGTAATTAGCAAAAAAACAATGACAATTTGTTGACCATATGGTCACTTAAATGTTGATTTATTCAATGCTTCGTACAAATAATAATTGTAATCCACAGCAAATGAACATTTAAAGTGAGAATAGGACATTTGCATGAATTTATTTTTACTTACTGATTGCATTAATAAAATCATTAAAAAGATGAAAGGTGAAGAGTGGATCTGTTAGTTCTCTGAAAAGCATCTTGAGTGCCCCCGTAATGACATTAATATCCTCCCACTTATTATCATTCAAGTCCAGCTTTTCATCTGCAAGGAAGGTACAGTTTATTAAGATAAGAAACAAAATAGAATTCATAACTACATAGTATTTTAAAGTCTATCGTGGAGGTTTGGTCATTTGTAAGAATAAAACCTATTTTGTTCTCTAAGGACCATAATCAAGACTGGTCCAGATAAAGTTAAAGCTCAGACCTCGGTCATCTCCAACTCAATGGCATGTGGAAGAACAACATCTCCTATTCTACCTGGGTAATGTACACTCAATGGTATGAACACTGAATTCTACAATTTTAGGTAATTCCATGTTCCCCTTTTTTTTCTTTTTCTCTCTCTCTCTTTTTCTCTCTCTCTTTTTCTCTCTCTCTCTTTTTCTCTCTCCCTCTCTCTCTCTCTCTCTCTCTCTCTCTCTCTCTTTTTCTCTCTCTCTCTCTCTCTCTCTCTCTCTCCTCTCTCTCTCTCTCTCTCTCTCTCTCTCTCTCTCTCTCTCTCTCTCTCTCTCTCTCTCTCTCTCTCTCTCTCTCTCTCTCTCTCTTCTTCCTCTCTCGTCTGATCCACTCTTGGTCCTCCCATTTCTGCTCTCAAATTATGGGACGGTGGTGCGTATGCCTAGAATAGAAAAATCTCTTCTGTAATGCTGACACAAATGGAGGCTTGCAATTTCAAGAGCGCCCTCAAAAATGCAAAACTTTCTCTATTCATTCCTTAGGGAGTAATCAGGCATGATTGTGGATAATGAATAACGTTCTGTAGAATTTTGGGCTCTCAGCAAGACTCAATGGCTCTCATTCTACTGATCCCAATTTTTTTTTTAAATGAAAAGAAAAAACAGTAGGTGCCAAGTGAAAACTGAATTTTATATAGGTTCCAGAGAAAGGCACATAAAACCAACAACCATGATAAACTTTCACATAAAAGACAAAGTGCTGGAGTAACTCAGCTGGTTAGGCAGCATCCCTGGAGATTAGCTAAATACCTATGACGAATCAAATGAGATTGGAAGTACCAATGAAGAAAGGTGTGATAGTAAGGTTAATCTCTGGAAATTTCCTTCTATTGTAAAATGCCAGATAGTGCACTGACAATGATATAATTTTCATGTTCTCCATTAATGCTGCCTAAACCACTGAGTTACTCCAGCACGGTGTCTTTTTTTTGTAAACCACCATCTGCCGTTCCTTATTACTAAATTATCAGATAAACCTGAATATGCCAAATACATAAAACATGCAAGTTTCCATTAATAAATAGCAGACTTTGTCCCAATATGGCTATTCGGTTTCCTGAAGATCCCTTCAATAGCGTAAGCAGGAACAGTCATGAATTATCAAGGCGGCCAGAGGATTCTTCAAATTCCTACTGATTAAGACTGTCGTGCTGCAGTATGGTTGCTACCCTCCAGTGCCAGAGAGTTGGGTTCGATGCTGACTACGGGTACTGTCTAGAATGGAGTTTGCTCGATCTCCGTGACTGCATGGGTTTCCTCCCAGATTCCAAAGACGTCCAGTTTGTAGGTTAATTGGCCTGTAAATTGCCCCTAGTGTGTAGGATGCGAAACTGGGATAAAGCAGAACTAGCAGTACGGGTGATCGCCGGTCGGCGTGGACTCGGTAGTCCTCAAGGGCCTGTTTCCATGCTGTATCGCTAAACTAAAGATGTAGGCTGACCATCTTATTTTGAAGCCCAGATCATCCAATTAACAGTACGAGTCCAACACGCGTGTCAGTTCAGGCCAATGGCATTCATTGGAATTGAATATCAAGCACTGCAGCTCCTGAAAAACTTTAAAGGTGCATCCTCTGTCCACTTCCTTCACTGACTCACAATAACTCTCCTCTTCCATTGCAAGGCGTGTGATTGTACACTGACTGTCCTATCACTTTCGCCATATATAAAGTCATTTTGATAATAAAGGAGTACAGGCCAACCTGTTTTAGGACGTGGATAATAACCGGATTTATTCTAATAAGTGGCAGGTAGCATTCTCAGTTGCAAGGTCAGGCAATGGCCATCTTTAAAAATGGGAAAAAAAACCAACCAATTCCCTGGAAGCTCAGAGGCACAATCAATCCTGCCTCTGGATTTTCATTTCTCACATCAAATGACACATGGTGTTCTGCAGTAACCGACTGATACATCAGCAGATCTTCTCTCCTCTTTGATCTCATTTGTCGTAAAGATAAAGTCAACAATATCACAACAAATAGTTCACCTACATGTTGTACATGATACATATAATTGTTATGATGAGAATGCACAGGAATTACAGTGGTTCAAGAAGAAGCATCCAGAAGCTGCTATCTGGGGAAAATTTAGCATCATCCTTAGGGGCGGCACCCACAGTGGGGCAGCGGTAGTTGCTGCACTCCAGCGCTTGCAACGCCAGAGACCCGGCTTTGATCCCGACTACGGGTGCTGTCTGTACGGAGTTTGTATGTGCTCCCCATGACCACCTTGGTTTTCTTTGTGATTTTCGGTTTCCCCCCACACTCAAAGACATACAGGTTTGTAGGTTAATTGGCTTAGGTCTGAATACTTGGTACAAGTGTAAATTGTCCCTAGTGTGTCTAGGCTTGTGTTTGTGTGTGTGGGGATCGCTGGTTGGCACAGACTCGGTGTGCCGAAGGGCCTGTTTCCGCGCTGTAACTCTAAAACTAAAACTAAAGCATCCATGTCTTAAGAATATACTAAGACAGACTTGGTAATCTGATTTTTAATTTATTGCTAACCTTACAAGTCCCTCAACCATGTTTCAGCGATGGAAACAATTACATAAACCCAAAAGATAATTAAAGCTCTGAGTTCATCTATTTCGCTCATCATATTCCTTGCTTGTGAAAAATGAGCATCATCCATGTCTTAAAATATATTAAGACAAAACTTGATGATTTGAGATGTCAATCTGACCCAACATGTAGGAGATTGTTTGGCACAGAAGAAATGGCCTCCCTGGGGAAAACAGCACTAAAAGCCCAGATTGGAGCACTATGGTGGGCATTGCTGTACAGAAGGGTGGTGGGACTTCTATTGTAAAGGGAGGCAGCTGGTATTTCTACGGTGGCAAAACAAACTCTACGTTGTTATGTTGTGTTCCTGGTGGTAGGGTCAAAGATGTCTTGGAGAGACTACAGAACATCCTGAAAGGGGAGGGTGAACAGCCAGAGGTCATGATATACATAGTTAGCTAGGTACCCACTTTTTGGAGTCAATGACCATAACTGTATATTGTACAATGTACATTAAAGAGTTGAATTCAAAGCTTGTAATCTCTTGATTGCTTGTGGTGCCACAAACCATTGAGTATTGGATTGGAAGGATACATCAGAGGTATGCACAGCTAAAGAATGGTGCAGGAGAATGGGCTTTGGTTCCTGGATTATTGGAACTGTTTCTGGAAAGGTGGGATCTGTGGGTTGCACCTTAACCAGAGTGGGAGCAAGATCCCTTGATGAGAGGTTTGCCAGTGTTGTGGTGGAAGGCTTAAACTGATTTGGCAGGGGGAAAGAGACTCAGAGTAGTTGTTCAGGTGGAGAGAACATTCACGGAGAAAAGAAACAATCAGATAAATAGGCAGAACAAGCTAAGTGCACAGCAAGGGAATTCAAAGCTAAATTGCATCTATTTTAATCCGAAGAATATCGCTAGATGTACTCAAAGTTTTAAGTAGCATCCTAACCACAACCCTACCTCAGCAACAAACAACTATAGATTATTTATAGATTGCACTACATACTTTGACGCACTGTTAATGTCTGATAGCCTACTATAAATGATCATTTACTGTATTATTATTTATTGCTCTTTATTTGGTGTACTCTTGTGCATGGAAAGCTGCAGCAAGCAAGAATTTTTATGTTCTTTTCCTGGTGCATATGACAATTAAACACTCCTAACTCTTGACGTTTCGAACACTTCAATCTCGTCAACGTAAAGGAGTAGTTTGGGAGTTTGGGAGCATCCACTTGCAGCTAAGTCTCAAAGGAGAAATAACTAGAGATCAAGGCCAACACATTCCTGTCAGAGAATAGGCAGGAGTAACAAGGATAAGGAGTCCTGAATGTCGAGGGATATTGGGAGCTCGAAAAGAGAAAAAAGGAATTGACAGAAAAAGGGAATTCGTGACAGTGGAGGCCCGTCAGAAGTATAAAAAAAGATTAACAAGGATGACTGGTTTTCTCTGGAGCACAGGATACTTGTGGTTGGCTTTATTCTGGTTTATAAAATCATGAGGGGCAGAGTTAAGATGGATTGTCAGTTTTTTTCCCCAGGGTAAGGGAGTCTAAAACTAGATAGTACAGGTGAAAAGGTTAGAGGGGAAAGGGACCTGAGGGGCAGGCAAAAGGTGGTGGGTATGTGGAATGGGCTCCCAGAGGAAGTAGTGGAGGTGGGTACAATTATAATGTTTAAAAGACTGGTATGTGGTAGGAAAGGTTTTAGACAATAGGCGCAGTAGTAGGCCATTCGGCCCTTCGAGCCAGCACCACCATTCAAAGTGATCATGGCTGATCATTCTCAATCAGTACCCCGTTCCTGCCTTCTCCCCATACCCCCTGACTCTGCTATCCTTAAGAGCTCTCTCTAGCTCTCTCTTGAAAGCATTCAGAGAATTGGCCTCCACTGCCTTCTGAGGCAGAGAATTCCACAGATTTACAACTCTCTGACTGAAAAGGTTTTTCCTCATCTCCGTTCTAAATGGCCTACCCCTTATTCTTAAACTGTGGCCCCCAGTTCTGGACTCCCCCAACATTGGGAACCTGTTTCTTGCCTCTAACTTGTCCAACCCCTTAATAATCTTATATGTTTCAATAAGATCCCCTCCCATCCTTCTAAATTCCAGTGTATACAAGCCTAATCGCTCCAGTCTTTCAACATACGACAGTCCCGCCATTCCGGGAATTAACCTAGTGAACCTATGCTGCACGCCCTCAATAGCAAGAATATCCTTCCTCAAATTTGGAGACCAAAACTGCACACAGTACTCCAGGTGCGGTCTCACTAGGGCCCTGTACAACTGCAGAAGGACCTCTTTGCTCCTATACTCAACTCCTCTTGTTATGAAGGCCAACATTCCATTGGCTTTCTTCACTGCCTGCTGTACCTGCATGCTTCCTTTCAGTGACTGATGCACTAGGACACCCAGATCTCGTTGTACGTCCCCTTTTCCTAACTTGACATCATTCAGATAATAATCTGCCTTCCTATTCTTACCACCAAAGTGGATAACCTCACACTTATCCACATTAAACTGCATCTGCCCACTCACACAACCTGTCCAAGTCACCCTGCAACCTCATAGCATCTTCCTCACAGTTCACACTGCCACCCAGCTTTGTGTCATCTGCAAATTTGCTAATGTTACTTTTACTCCCTTCATCCAAGTCATTAATGTATATTGTAAATAGCTGCGGTACCCCACTAGGCACTGCCTGCCATTCTGAAAGGGACCCATTTATCTCCACTCTTTGCTTTCTGTCTGCCAACCAATTTTCTATCCATGTCAGTACCCTACCGCCATTACCATGTGCTCTAATTTTGCCCACTAATCTCCTATGTGGGACCTTGTCGAAGGCTTTCTGAAAGTCAAGGTACACGACATCCACCGGCTCTCCCCTGTCCATTTTCCTAGTTACATCCTCAAAAAATTCCAGAAGATTAGTCAAGCATGATTTCCCCTTCGTAAATCCATGCTGACTCAGAACGATCCTGTTACTGCTATCCAAATGCTCTGCAATTTCGTCTTTTATAGGTTTTGAGGATACATAGATCAAATGGGACCAGCTCAGGAATATATCTTGGTTGGCAGAAGGCCTGTTTCCATGCTGTATGACTCTATGACTCTAAGTGTGCAGAAAGGAAGTTAAGAAGGATAAGAAGGATTATTAAAAAACTACTGTCAGACACGATTAAGGCAAATCTGAGGGTGTTTTAAAGTATATGAAAGGCAAAAGAATAACCAGGGGAAAAGGTAGGGACAACATGCGCGGCACAGAGTTGCTGCCTCACAACACCAGGGACCCAGGTTTAATCCTGACGTGTGCTGCCTTTGTTAAGTTTGCATGTTCTCCCTGTCACAGTGTAGGTTTCCTCCGGGTGCTCCGGTTTCCCCCCACATCCCAAAGATGTGCAGGTTTGTGGATTGATTGGCATCTGTAAATTGCCCCTCGTGTGACGGGAGTGACTACTAAAGTGCGATCACATATAACGAGTGCGAACGGGTGATCGATGGTCAGCATGGACTCGTTGGGCTGAAGAGCCTGTTTTCATGCTGTTCAAACTAAACTAAGCATGGGCATTCTGGGCAGGAGCCAGAAGGTATAGCTGAGGTCCCACATGAATCCTTTCCATTAGTATTCACAAAGGAACCTGACTTTGTATTTGGATTTCAGTGGAGGGGTGGATGAAAGTGTACTCCACAAACGAAGAGGAGATTTTGCATGTGTTCAGAGAGAATATAAGTGGGACCTTCTTCACCCAAAGTGTTAAGTACCTGTTGTGCACTGCCTGAGAGTAGTTCAAGCTAGGGTAGATTCAAGTAGCATTTGGAAGGGCACTTGAATCACCTCATTGCCTAAAAGACTCTGGACCAAGTGCTGGGAAATGGGATTAAATGGAAGGGTGGGTGTCCACTGGTTGGCGTTAACAAGTTGGGCCAAATGGCCCGATTCTATACTGTATGATTCTATGACACTTAATAGATGTCACAATTAATTATATTCACATCGGGCTATCGTATGGCAACAAATTTGCATGGCAAGAACAAAGGAATGTCATGTAAATTAATTTATAAAAGAAAATTATCACCAGGGTTTTTACAGATTTAAGCTTTAGATTTTATGTTGAGTTCATGTTTACGTGTTACGTTCTCAAATTTATCAGATTTCATATCCAGCTGCAGAGAGGGAAAGAAACACCAGAGGGCGCCCTGCTGTGGACTATTATTGCACCCCTTGGTGAATGAAGAAAGAGAAACACAGGTATAAATATTCAGAGTCGGGACTTAAATTTAAACGATCAGGTTCTGCTGCTAACTATATGGAAGGATTTAATAATCTTTTTTTTAAAAATCACGTAATAATATAACTTACCATGGTTGACGGCAAATCGCAGTTTTTGTATAACAGCCAGGTTGCCACTTACTCGATACAGACCATCAACGTTTAAGCCTGATGGAATAAGATGAATCAACATAAACAGGAACAGAACGCGGAGACTGAATTGCAGAAATATAAAATGCTCAATGTTTGAAAATCAATATTGAAAATCATTACTTTGCAAAAAAATGTGATCAGTCTACTTTTAAGATGAAATTAAAAGGATGTATCCACTGAAATATGCACAATTACTCTCATTAGGTGAACAATTCTGGATTCTTTAGAAATTATTCCACAAGCATCGTCCAGGTTTTGGTGAAATAGTTTGTAGAAACAAATTAGACTGCATACCTTCCTTTTCCACGTGATCAATACACATCGTCACAAATTTAGGTATAGTTGTGCCTTCCCTCTGACATAGACAGCTTAAATCGCATCCAAACACTTGATCTAAATAAAAATAAAAGTTATTGGTAATAGTTTTACATAGTGGCCGTCATTTTATGATAAGAATCGTAAGCCTAACAACACTCACACATTGAAGATGCAAATAATATTCATTTGTTCCAACCAGAAAATTTTGGCCAAAAAAAATTTAAATAGCATTTCATATTTGAAATATAATTTAGATGACAAGCTTTTTTTTTTAAAGAAGGCCCTATTATCCAGGAAGCATATATTAAAATGTACATAATATAATATCATATAATGTAACAATAATAACATATATAATAATATATATAACAATATAATATAATGTAACAATTTTATTGGAAAATTATTTAAATGGAAACAGGTTTTTATTAAAGTTTAGTCAGTTCAGCAATATTTTAATAAGAACAGGCAAGGGCCTCCAAGAACCATAATTTCAGATTGATTAGAGTGAAATATATTTACTGCATCATGCACTTTATCTACTCCCCTTCATTCATTTAGAAAATATCTGCGTTTGAACAGTTCCACAAGTTCAGGGCATATTAACAGGAAGCAACAATGACTTTGATTGGAAAGACAAAGGTTGTTTTGCTCACTCAGCTGAACTCCCACATTCTTTTGCAGAGGAAGCAAATTAAAAGGAAACTATGCACTTCTTGTGGCCTGAACAGCAGTTCTGATAAAGACCTATGAAGAAAGCTGCTAGTTCCTGAGCTGCAGGTGGCGTTAGATGACTTGAGCACTTCATGGGGGAAAAAATGGGAGGAGAAATCCACTGGTTTCATTACGTAATAAAAACAAAAAAGTCTACAGCAATTTGTCATATGTTTATATCAGATAAATCTGAAAGTGTTTCACTCGTACTTTGAAATGGACTACTTCAACAAATGTGTAACATGTTTTCTTACCTTTAATATAGCCTTTGTCTCGCACAGCTTGGAGTGTTGGCCTTCGTGTCAGAAACTTTTTCAATTTTGTCTTGGTCTTTTTTTGGTCTGCATTATCTACGTTACCAGAGGACTTATTTGCTGGAACAATAAATATAAAACTTAAACTACAAAACCATTCAATTAAGAGAGGGAAACCTCAATCTCCTCCACCTTCCCAGTTCTCCCACTAGTCTTCCTGTCTCCCACTACATCCTTTCTTTGTCCCGCCCCCTCCCCTGACATCAGTCTGAAGAAGGGTCTCGACCCTAAACGTCACCCATTCCTTCTCTCCCGAGATGCTGCCTGACCTGCTGAGTTACACCAGCATTTTTTGACCTTCGATTTATACCAGCATCTGCAGTTTTTTTTCCGACAAACAATTCAATTAGACAGTCTCAAAATTTTAGAGTTGCTTTGTAAGGAAAGAATGATAGAGATTTTAATATAAACATGATGTAAGATGGTGGATACTTTATTGATTCAGAGGATACTTTCTTATAATATAGATTTCATCGTTTTTTAAAGTCCATTGGTAAATGAGCCTGACTTTACATTTTCAGCGTGGCTTTTAATGTACCAAGTTTAATAATATCCCCACCAAGAATGTTTTCGCACCAAGCAAAATAGTTTCCTCAGGCTGACGTCACATTTGGTAGCAACTGATACTGCTGTTCACTTGATCTTTCTTCTGATCAGAGTATTTAACCAGATTCATTCATAAGAGTAAATCTTATTCCCAATAATTTGATTATCCATGTGATTGTTTCTCTTCAAGTACACTGCAAGCAACTGGTGTACTGGCGCAAAATTCGATGGCAAGCATTAAAAAACATAAATAATGGCAATAAATAATCGCCTGCAGGTTATTCCATTTCCACAGCATTTTAAAGTGATGTTGCAGAGCTATTGCCAATAAAGTGTTGGCTAAAAAAGTTATCAGGGAGAAAAAGGTGAAGAATAGGGTTGACATTGCAAATTCAGGACGTTAATTAAAAAGGCAGGTAACCTGAACCTCACGAAGGGTTTTATTTTCACCATATTTGCAACGAGGAAACAGAACACAAAGTTCTCTGATGCTGGCAATGGTGCATCCAGTGGAAGGGAACAAAGGCATCATTCCCCCCTCTCAAGTGCAGGAAACTATTCATACATTTGCTGACAACCCATCACCAACTACATCAATATCAAATGCAATTTTCTAAGAATAATAATGCATGAAAATAGTTTGATGACCATGATTTAATAAAATAGAATGATTGCTTTTCCGTAATGGGAACAATTCAGTATCAATTAGATTCTAATTAATTAACCTCTTTCTATAACCAACAGTGTCCTCCACTATTTTGTTTAAAAAAAAGCCTTGCAATTATCTCCTGTGGTATGGTCAATACTCACTCATCCTTACAATGCTAGCAACCGGGAATCAATACTGATCTCAGGTACTGTGAGTTTGCATGTTTTTCCTGATTGTGCCAGTTTTATTCCAAATACCAAAGATGTGCAAATTGGCAAGTTTACTGACCTCTAAAAATTGTTCCTAGAGAGTTGATGAGTATGAGAATCGGAGGTGAGAGTTGATGAGTACATGGGGAGAATAAAAATAATGTAGAATTGGTGTATATTAGTTAATGGTGGAAATGGACCTGTTGGCTCTTTCAGTGCTGTGTCCATCTATGACTTCTTGTTTTCATTGCCTCTTCGGACCCTATATTTCTCATACATAAGTGGTGGTAAATGATGTCTATCTCATGATACTTTTCTGTAGCATAGAGCAAACAACAATTTGGAGATAGTTTAGGCAACTGTAAGGAAGGTAGCTGCGCACACTTTCCTGACGGAAGTCATGAGCACCACTGACATAGTCTTACCAACCTATAATTTGATAGCCAGGTACAAAAGAGGAATCCCGTCTGTGGCTATGACAGCAATTAAGTTATGACTGAAAGATCTATGCCGGCGGCACAATGTTTCCTCACACATCCCAAAGACATGTGGGTTTGTAGGTTAATTGGCTTCTATAAATTGTCCCTAGTGTGTAGGATAGAACGTCTGTGCGGGTGAACATTGGTCGGCGCAGACTCCGTGGGCTGATAGGGCTGTTTCTAGGCTGTATCTCTAAACTAAACTATTAATAAAGTTTGAGGAATGTCAAGGAGAAATCCCAACTCTTTGAAGCAGTGCCACTTTTGACACCTATCTGAGAAGCTCCAATTTAACATCTCAACTAAAGCATGATAAACAGTTGGCACCAGTGATCCAGCCTACATTTTTTGTAATTATGGAAAGGAACATGAAAATGCAATCTTCTTATTGAAAAACGATGTTCTACCATTGGGTTGTAACCCGCTTTGAATGGAAAAGATGTAACATTGCTCCTGCAGGAGAAAGCATCAATCACTACAGCATTACAACGGCTAGATGTTGAAAGTTGAGCGTAGCATAATAAATACAAGGGGAACTGCAGATGCTGGTTTACAAAAAAATGACACAAAGTGCCTTTTTGCAGATCGGTCCGCCAAGGCCTGTTGGGTCTCTCAGATGCTAACCATTTTAACTCTCCTTCCGATTCTCCTTTTGACTATTCTGTCCTGGGTCTCTTCCATTGCTAGAATGGGGCCACATGCCAACTGGAGGAACAGCACCTCGTATTCCACTTGGGTAGCTTACAACCAAAAGGAATAAAGATTGAATTATCCAACTTTAGCTAACTATTCTAAAAAACATGCTTCCCCCCCCCCCCCCCATTCCCAGGGAACCACCTGGATTCTCACCCATTTCTCCCCTTCCTCTGGCTTCACAATTCACCCCTCTTTTAGAGATGTCAGAGGTTATGGGGAGAAGGCAGGGGAATGGGGTTAGGAGAGATAGATCAGCCATGATTGAATGGGACAGAAGTTCTATCCTACACACTAGGAACAATTTATAGAAGCCAATTAACCTACAAACCCGCATATCTTTGGGATATGTGAGGAAACGAGTAGACGATGGGCTGAATGGCCTAATTCTGCTCCTATCACATGATCTTATCCTTATTTCACACCTTTTGTCTTTTCATCTCTGCCTTTAGCCCTACCATCTGCCTATCAGCCCCACCCCCTCTCACCTGTATCCTCCTATCACTCACTGGACTTTGGCCTGCCCCTCCACTCTGCCAGCTTTCTCCAGTCACCCCACTCCCATCAGTTTGAAGAAGGGTCCCAACCCAAAACTTCACCTATTCATGTTATCCCCAGATGCTGCCTGACCCGATGAGTTACTCCAGTGTTTTGTGTCTTTTTTTAAAAATAGCATTAAAGTTGTTGGGCATAGTGACTTTGAAAGTCCAGGCAATGCTAGAGCTCATCACAAAAGTTGGTATTACTCACTAACTACCCCTTTGGTGAAGCAAAAGCAGCTTCTGCACTTGGGCTATTAATGAGAGCCATTGTTCCTAACTAACCTTGGATAACAAGTTATTGGCTAGGGAGGAAAGGTTATTAAGTATGAATCAAGTGTAGTGTATTTCCTGGATTTCAAGACTATTTCATTGCAATTTTATTAACATTATTTAGTTAACATTTAACATAATTCATATTCCAAATGTGAATATTTACTAAAGAGTCCTCCCTATTTCCTCATTAAGTCTTGGCTGCCTTCTTCAGAATATAAAAAGCAGTGCCATGATCACAGATATCCTGGACGAGAGAAAGGAGGGCTAAGGCTCACAGTCTGGTGCCTTTACATCCACTTTCTGTACATGCCGGGTTTTAAACAATCTATACCTAATAATTAAAAACTCCTCCAAACCTAGTTCTGCTTCTATCTAATAAGCAAAGAAAAGCAGATAAACTATGTGTTATTTGTCGGTTTGCCCCGGTCCAGTTTCCTCCCACATTCCAAAGATGTACAGGTTAGTAGATTAATTGCCTATTGTAAATTGCCTCTAGCGTGTACAATAGAACAAGTGTGTACGATAGAGCTAGTGTATGGGTGATTGCTGTGGTCGGCGCGGACTCAGTGGGCCGAATGACCTGGATCCGCTCTGTATCTGTAAACTACACTATAGACCTGAACTTAACTCCGTTTCTCTCCACATTGATGCTTTCTGACCTGCTGAGTATTTCCAGCAGTTTCTATTTTTATTACTAATACAAGTATACGGTTAAGGGGAAAATATAATAAATATTAATGATTAATCGAGCTTTTCTTTACCATGGTTGCCATAAAAATTTATGGAGGCCATTGCATCTTTAGTCATAGAAAAATGACACGTATTTTTAGCTCAATTAGTGTAAATCATGTGTAGTTTTGCTATAATGCGCCATTCAAAGAAACCTCATGCAAGAGAAAATCATGTTTTCAAGGCAATTGTGTCATTGGGGGAAAGAGGCTTAGGAGCTAGGGAGTTTCTGACTCAAAAACAAAATTATTTTTCTCCATGGTATTTTCAAAAACAAAGGTCTTTTTAACAGCAATACATTTATCTTTGTTACTGCAAGGTAAACTACTCAAGAGTGTATGTTACCTTGCTTAATAGACTATATTGGTGCACAAGTGTCGATAAAAGCAACTGCTTGCCAATTTCAATGTCCATCCACAGTTTAAATTCAGATTGATTAGTAGGACTGGCCGTTACAATCCCTAAAGTTTTGCACTATAATTGACTGGTGTTGTTCTTGGGGGTGACCACTAGGTGATGTCGCTACCATTCAGACACATCTTCAGTTGTGTACCTCAACGTCACACAAGACATCCTCAGTCGAGGCAGGCCCACCGCAGGGTGATCAGACCTGGGTGTGTGTTTTATGGTTAGCCTCTGGATAGTCACGTGGCTGCCCAGATAGCATCTCTTCTTTTCAGCCACAGCCAGTGACTGCTCCGTTCGGCGGCATTGGCAAGTTCTTTGATTGCCCTCCTTTGGGCCTGCCCTCTGACTCCTACTTCCCTCTGGAGCCTTGCGGTGGAACTGGCTACAAAGCCCCTGCACCCCACCTCCACTCGACGCACCCTTACACTCCAACCTCGCTCCTCTGCCTCTACTGTAAAGTAATAGCCGTGTTCTTAAGAGAATAGCGTCTGGTTACTGTGTGCAGGTTACATGAAAACAATTTTCCCCTCCCCAAATTGTTTGACTCCAAGACAGGTTTCTTTTTGCTTGTCAATTTCCAAAGTAACTTTAAAGTGGTCCTCTGGTTTCCAATCATAGTTATAACTAATTCAGCCCGCTTAATGCAAATACTGTTTCCCTAATTCATCACTATTTTCCAATTTGTGTTATGGAAACACATGTTATAGCAGAACTACTTGTACACATTGAGGACTCACCGACATAATCCAGTGGCTTGAGAATAACAGAGCTTTAGATTGGAACAGTCTTGTGGTTTTGAGTTTACTATAATGAATTAAACTGTTCGGTATGGAAATGTTTTAAACAATGAATAATTTCATGCAATGCAATAATGAATCTGTAACTAACTATTAATACGAAATTCAATCTGTTTTCTTTTTTGAGTGAACATAGAACAGCACAGAAACAGGCCCTTCGGCCCATAATATTCAGTCATAGAGTGATACAGTATGGAAACAGGCCCTTCGGCCCAACTTGCCTACACCGGTCAACATGTCCCAGCTACACTAGTCCCATCTGCCTGCGTTTCATCCATATCCCTCCAAACCTGCCCTATCCATGTACCTATCTGTTTCTGAAACGTTGGGATAGTCCCAGCCTCAACTACCTCCTCTGGCAGCTTGTTCCATACATCCACCACCCTTGGAGTGAAAAGTTATCCCTCAAATTCCTATTAAATCTTTTCCCCTTCACCTTGAACCTATGTCCTCTGGTCCTCAGTTCACCTACCCAATCTATTCCTCTATACGATCATCCCTCATCCTCCTGCGCTCCATGGAATAGAGTCCCAGCCTACTCAACTTCTCCCCGTTGCTTCTGGCAACATCCTCGTAAATCTTTTCTGCGCCCTTTCCAGCTTGACTTCATGCTGAATATGGTGCCAACTTAAACTGATGTCCTCTGCTTGCACATGATCCATATCCCTCCATTCCCTGCATATCCATGTGCCTGTCTAGAAGCCTCTGAAATGCCACTATCATATCTGGCTCCACTATCACCCCTGACAGTGCATTCCATCACTCTGTGTGAAAAACCTGCCCCTCACATGTCCTAAAACTCTGCCCCTCTCACCTTAAAGCTCTGCCCTCTAACCCATTTCCACCCTGGGATAAGGGTTCTTGACTGTCTACCATTTGGTTGTTTACGTCCTGCTTGCAATGAAAATGGCAAATAGGAATCATACGTTTTGCTGAAATTTACTTTAACCGTATGAAATCAATGTACTTTATGACTTACGCCGTGATTTCTTTAAGTCTTTATTATTCTTATCTTTATCATGCTTTTCAATGCCTGGAGACTCTGGCATGTCATCATCAGCAGCTTCATCAGACTCTGTCTGCGATGAAATTAGTTGTGAGATGCAAATTAGTCTTTAAATTTCTTGAACAGCTTCACAGTGATTTAGATTTAGATTTAGAGAAGCAAAGAAAACGATATAGACAGAAATAGAAAGCAAAATGTTCCTGTTTGAATACACACCTGATTACTAATAGTCTCTTCAAGAGCTTTATACCATTCATTGATGAAATTATCATTGTCTAATTGTATCAGTAATTCTGTTCCATGGCGTGTTCTGAGCTGGAAAATGGCAAATTTCCCAATTAATCAAACAGATAATCAAGGAGATAGTCCTTACCACATTCAGTTTTTTTATTATTTAAAAAATTACTTAGCACAACTTAGCCTACCCCGTGTTTTGACTGCATTAGATAATAATCATAAAATGTCACCACCTCTGGTAAAGTTAAAATTCAGTAGAAAAGCCTTTGTCATTGTGCAAGTCAGCATAGAGCTTTAATAATTTATTGCACGTGGCACAATTATTAATAAATATATATAGGTTGATTTTTATAATATTCAAATGCATAACACATTTTGAACAATGACACACTTCAATGCATTAAATTTTAAATATTTAAAGTTACTCTAATATATTTCAGAAACGGAAATGTCACTTAGACTCAATGAAAAATAAATTATCAACAGAATCCTCAGGTGTTTTGGATGATGTCTCCAGCTCATTTGTTTGGCATGTTGATGTGGTAATTAACATTCCCAGGAAGAGACCACATAATTGGACAAGTCTAGCGGGATTTTGTACCTCCATATATAGCAAAATCCTTCTTTCCTGATAAAACACAGGATTACAATATTCCCTGTTATCTAACTTCAAATGCGAAGATAATCTAAGGAGACAAAATTAACTTTGCAATTTAGTATTAACTTTAACAATTAAAGTAGTTCAGGAATTTGCTTATTTCAAATCTCTGCATTATTCATTACGTTTTTAATGTTCGCAGCAGCATCTCTGTTGGTATGCATTTCTCTCATGAACAAGGTACAAAAAGCTACAAATCTGGGTTCACTTATGGTCTCCATTATGGCTTCAAATTCTGCTTTCTTGTACTCAAAGGAATCCATGCTGAAGGACCCCAAAATAAAAGGCCATTTTGAACCGTGGGTTTCATTGATAAAACATGAAAAATATTATTTATTTATGGTTTCTAATGAAGCTAAAGAATTGTCAACACTACAATATGGAATATTCTGGAGAATGGAGTCCTCCTAATAAATTAATTTAGCCTTGTCATTTCTGATTTTCTTTCTAAAGACCCAACCAACATTGTGCCCTTGCCCAGACTTATAGCAACAAAGAACAGCTATGATTTGTGTAGGAGGGAACTATAGATGCTGGTTTAAACCAAAGATAGACACAAAATGCTAGAGTAACTCAACATCTCTGGAGAGAAGGAATGGGTGGCGTTTCGGGACGACCTGAAAAGTCACCCACTCCTTCTCCCCATGAACAGCTATGACTTAATATTGCAAAACAACACTACCTTTATGGAAGTCTGAAGAAGGGTCTCGACCCGAAACGTCACACATTCCTTCTCTCCTGAGATGCTGCCTGACCTGCTGAGTTACTCCAGCATTTTGTGAAATAAATACCTTCGATTTGTACCAACATCTGCAGTTATTTTCTTACACTACCTTTATGGAAATTACTTGTTCAAGTAATGTTTCTGACTTCCACCAGAGACAATGTTAAAAACCTCAAAGTTAATGATATCCACGAGGCATTTCCATCAATAGGTAGAAGCTTGCAATGTCAATTACTGCCCCAAATTCCAAACCAAAAGGAACACGCTAATGTGGTTTGATTCTCATCTCTCATTTGATGCATTAGTCAACGACTGAAACAGGCAATATTTAATCACAAACTCATGACCATGGGTACTTGAGCACACAGGTGAAAATCACCAACCAGAGAACCACAAGTCAGGAACTAAAACGTGTTCAGCAAGTGTTCAGAGCCAAACAAAAAAACGGAGAGCAGAGGGGAAAAGGAGAATGATAAACACCAAGGGAAAATGACAAGTGCAATGATACTGACAAAATAAAAGTCTGATGAGGGGGCTGTGCAGCAGTAGTTACTGCCTTACAGCACCGGAGACCCGGGTTCGATCCTGACTACAGGTGCTATCTGTAAGTTTGCGCGTTCTCCCCATGACCGCGTGGGTTTGCACCGGGTTCTCCGGTCCCCTCCAACATTCCAAATTTGTAGGTTGATTGGCTGCGTTAAAATTGTACATTGTCCCTAGTTGTAAGATAGTGTTAGCGTACGGGGTGATCGCTGGTCAGCGTGGACTCGGTGGGCCAAAAGGCCTCTTTCCATGCTGTATCTCTAAAGTCTAAAGTCTATTTCGCACAATGTACAAAGAAGGAGAATATTTACCTCAATGACATTCTTCTTACTCGATTTATCTTTTGAAGCCCATTCAATTGCAGCCCCTTTTAAATCCACAGTGAATTCAGGTTTAGATTGCGTGTTACCAAATTTCTGAAAAATCAAAAGATAAAGTTGTTAACGTTTACTGATATTATATCCAAAAATGATTAAAACACATGCTGGATCCTTTTTCAACAATCTTATCCACGCTTTTTTAGAAGAAGCATTCCTATGTATGTTGATCACTTTTAGCAGCTTGAAGGATTTTTTTTTTAAATCCATTCGTTTTTCATGATCAGGGAGTGCTGGAAAGACCAAATTTATACCACTGTTAAATAGCTCTGAAGTAGTTTGGTGGGTAGCCAACTTTTTGAACCGCCACAATTCTTCTGGTGAAGGTACTCCCATTGTGCTACTGTTTTGGAAATTCTATAACATGCAACACATAATAGATTGACGATATATTTCCAAATAGGTATAGTGTGTAGCTTGTAGAGGTACTTGCAGGAGGTAATGTTCCTAAGTACCTGAAGCCCTTTCTCTTCTTTGTGGTAGAGGTTGCAGGTGTGGCTGGTACTGTTAGAGCAGCTAGGGTGAGTAAGAGCAGTAGAGTCATAAATAGAGTCGAAGGAAGAGCCATGGAAACAGGACATTCGACCCAACTTGCCCACGTCGACCAACATGCGCAATCCACACTAGTCTCACCTGCTCGTGCTTGGCTCATAACCCTCTAAATCTATCCTATCCATGTACCTGTCGAAATGTCTCTTAAATGTTATGATAGTACCTGTCTCAATGGCAGCTCATTCCATATACCCACCAGCCTTTGTGTAAAAATAGTCACCCTTCATTCTTATTAAATTCCCAGTTCCTCAACTTAAACCTGTGTTCTTGGGTTCTTGATTTCCCCCCCTTTGGACAGAAGACTGTGCATTTACTCGATCGATTCCTCTCATGACTTTGTACACCTCTATAAGATCACCCTTCATCCTCCTGTGCTCCAAGGAAGAAAGTCCCAGTCTACTAAACCACTCCCAAAAGCTCAGGCACTAGAGTCCTGGCAACATCTTTGCAAATCTTCCCTGCACCCTTTCCAGCTTAACAACATCCTTCCTACAACATGGCAACCAAAATTGAACATAATACTCCAAATGTGGCCTCATACAACTGTCACATGACCTTCCAACCTCTATGCTCAATACTCTGACTGATGAAAGCCAATGTGCTGAAAGCATTCTTGACCTCCCTATATACCTATGATGCCACTTTCAAGGGACTATGTACCTGCACTCCTAAATCCCTCTTCCCTTACTATATGCATGTCTTTTAGATAGCTACATGGAACAAACATATTTAAAACGACCTCACCAACTCTTTCTCCGTTACATTGACGACTATACTAGTGCTGCTTCCAACGCTCACCAATTTTATCACCTTCACTACCTATTTGCACAGTGTACGGGGAGGGGTGGGGAAGGGGGGTTGATCGCTGGTTGCACAGTTCTCACGTTCATTTCTGACACCTCTCTCTTTTCTAGATCTGGTCTTTATCTCAGGAGATAACTATCCACTGAGATTTACTATAAACCCACCGACTCCTACAGCTGCCTAGATCACACCTCTCCCCATCCGTCTCTTGTAAGGATGTTATCCCTTTCTCCCAGTTTTTCCACTGTATCTGCTCTCAAGATGAAGCGTTTCAGTCATCTGAAATGTCCTCCTTTTACAGACAACATGGCTTCTCTTCTTACGGAATTGGATTAATAAAGGTAAATGAGACAAACATCTGCACCGTCTGAATTGCAAATCAGTTTAATAATTTTCTTTTTTTTTTTAAATTCCCCATTTTTAAATATATATATAATTTTTTAAACTTAGTGTCACTACAGAGGTCCATGATGGGAGTGAATTATCAGTAAATCGAAACTGCCTCACGAGTAGATTTTACTGAGGGAAATCTGTGATCCCTGATGACTCAGTCCAGTTACACATTTATCAGGTTAATTCAGAGCTATCCTCTGAGAGCCACTTGATTGTTCCAAACTGCAACTGGAAGTAAGTTTTGATAACTTGAAGAGCATAGTTGCCAGATTAGTTTCACAACAATCTGTTAAAGAAGCAGGAAGTAGGAGGAGGAAATAATATTATTGGCTTCTTGCTTTACAATTATGATTTTTAAAAGTCACTTGGGACAGGTACATGAATAGAAAAAGTTTAGAGATATAGGCCGAACACAAAGAAATAGGACGAGCTGAGCTAGGCAACATGATTGGCATGAACAAGTTGGGCCAAAGGGTCTGTTTCCATGTTGTGTAACTATGAGTCTATTCCGTTGCAACTTCCTACATGCAGGAAGGTTTGTTAAACTAGCCACTGCACAAATCTAGGGTACATGTAGAATCTCCACACAAGGAACTCTGTGATGGAAGGCATCACTGTCATGCTTTAGAGTAAGAACTTAATTCTTAAAATGAATCAAACTTGCAGTTCAAAACTTCAAATCCACATGCTCATCTGCAGCAGCAAATTTCCAAACTAATAATCTGTACCCTCATGACATGGCAAAATCCTCATTGTCTTTTCTGCGCCATGCCAAATTACCCACCCCAACATGGAGTTGCACCATGCACATCTGGAAGCAGGCTTCCAATTAAATGAATGAAAATGCAAGCACAAAATTAGGGATGGCCAATTAATGTACCACATGCAAATCTTGAATAAATGTACCAAATAAAGAGAATGCATAAGATAACCAGATCTAAATGCATCCATGCCCAACCATCTAAAGCATTGTGGTCTGCCACATCCAGCTATAAATGGTGATGCATAATTAAGCAATTAACCATATTATCCTGAATTGGAATTGGCACTTAGATGTTAGAGATGAGATTCATGAATGACTTGGATTCTGAGATTGCTTTGCAGGAGCCAGCATTGAACACTGTATCAATCATCATCATAAGATCACAAGTGATAGGAGCAGAATCATGCCATTCGGCCCATCAAGTCTACTCCGCCATTCAATCATGGCTGATCTATCTCTCCCTCCTAACCCCATTCTCCTGCCTTCTCCCCATAACCCCCGACACCCGTACTAATCAAGAACTAATGGCCAAATCCAGGATTTTAAACCAATTCACCTGACATTTCTGCAACCTTAAAATTTACTATGGATGTTGTTTATTGGATGCGCCTTTCCTGCATATGACACATTATTCTTAGTTTAATTTACGTTATGGAGAATTAAACAGTCTTTTCCATCCATTGTGCTGAATATGGAACAGATTGCTTTTCTTAACATTCAATGACGTAAAAATGATTACAGGCAAGTGTCATGTTCAAAGGCTCTAAAAAGATCAAGGCATTCAATACAAACTTTGAAACCAGGGGCTGAATACACCAGAATGCCAAATATGAAGAAAACATGGTCAAACCTAGGTTATTTGTTTGCATTTCAGTAAGAAAACATAATTACTGAGCAGAACAAATGAAGAATATCTTCAATATTCTTATATATAAAATTTATATCCAAAATATATAATTCCAGATGTGTTGGAGTGAGTATCTATTTTCCACAAATTGGGTTGCATAGTAAGCATAATTAAACACTGACATCTCAAAGAGCAGCACAGCGATGCAGCGGTAGAGTTGCTGCCTTACAGCACCAGAGACCAGAGTTCGATCCTGACTACAGGTGCTGTCTGTACAGAATTTGTACGTTCTCCCTGTGACCACATGGGTTTTCTCCAGGTGCTCCAGTTTCCCCTCACATTCCAAAGACATACCAGTTCGTAGGTTAATTGACTTTGGTAAGATTGTAAATCGTCTCTAGTGGGTAGGATTGTGCTGGTAGTGGTGTTGGGGGGGGGGGGGGGGGGGGGAGGAGATGATCGTTGGTTGGCGTGGACTCGATGGGCTGAAGGGCCCGTTTCTGCGCTGTATCTCCAAAGTAGACAGCAGATTATCAGCGGGACCAAGGATTAGGTCCTGCAAAATGAATTTAAGGAGATTGGGGGGGTAAAAACCAGGGCCTCAAAAAATAATCATCGCATATTTACTTCTTGTGCAATGTTGTGCTGGTTACAGTAATGGACCCGTTTAATGTATAGCTGGAGAATTCATGCAGTGAGGAAGAACTTTAGAGACCCAGGACACTGAACAGATTCTGAGGAAAGCTGTTCCTGCATTTGGGGGGAGAACTGCTCACACCCAGGCAAATCTAGAACCAATGTCGTCGTGGGACGTTTTGGAGTTCTGTTAGGGAGGGTTTAAATTAGAATGATGGCTGATGATAACCTCAGCAAGGTGGTAAAGAGAGCAACAAGAACAAAAAAAAGTAGTGCAGAATGTAAATGCAGATCAAGAGGCAAATAAAGCCAAGGAACAAACGAGATAATGTTTAAAAATGGCATACTGATAAGTCTAGAGACTCTGTATCTCAAGGTATGAAGTCTTTGTAAAAAGATAGGTTAACTAACAACAAAAGCGAAAATTAGTATGGTCTGGTGGTCATTAGGGGGTATAGCTACAATAGGATCAAAGATATTTAACTTTTAGGAAGGACACATTGGAAGAAAAAAATGGCGGGTAGCACTGTTTATAAATAGATGAAATACATATAATTGTGAGAGATGTGTAGGAAAAAAAACCGCAGATGCTGGTTTAAATCGGAGGTAGACACAAAATACTGGAGTAACTCAGCGGGTCAGGCAGCATCTCGGGAGAGAAGGAATGGGTGATGTTTCGGGTCGAGATACTTAGATGTGAAGTCATCCCATTTGGGTGGAAATGGAATTTAAAAACCAGCCAGAGAAAGAAATCACTGGTCAGAGTAGTGTGCAGAAATGATGGCCATAAGTTAGACAAGAATGTAAACCAAAAAACAAAAGCAGTATTAAAAAAAGCAGCAAAATAATTATGGAAGAATTTAATTTTCACATAGATTGGTTCAATCAAGTTGGAAAGGGAGGCTGAGAGAGCTTTCAGGTTGGATTTCTGAAACAATACATTATGAAACCAACCAAGATAAAGGATCGCTTGGATCTAGGAATAAGTAATGAGGCTAGTTTAATAAGTGATCTCAAAATAAAAATTACTCAGGGAGATGGTAGTCATAACATAATAGAATTTTGTACTCGGTTTGAAAGTAAGAAACTTGGAAACAGCTTTGTTTAACTTAAATAAAGGGAATGAAGAAATGTTGGAAATGCTCAGCAGGTTAGGCTATATAGGAAGGAATTGCAGATGCTGGTTTAAACCAAAGATAGGCACAAAGTGCTGGAGTAACTCAGCAGGACAGGCAGCATCTCTGGAGAGATGGAATGGGTGACGAGTCGGGTCAAGATCCTTCTTCAGACCCTTCCTCAACACCTGAAGAAGGGTCTCGACCCAAAGCATCACCCATTCCTTCTATCCAGAGATGATGCTTGTCCTGCTAGGCTAGGCTGTATATATGGTAAGAGAAACAAAGATAGAATTGGTTCAAGTGGACAGGGCTGATGGTTTAAGGAGAATACAAGGTTGCCAGCAACAGCGCACACACACAGAAAGGAAATTCAGCCAAGACAAATCCCTGTACGGGGTAAAGATTCTAAAGGAGTGTTGAATCGATCAAGGCTAACCAAGGAAATATAAGCTTCATTTGGAAAAGGCAAAAGTTAGCGGCAGACTGAAAGGCTGGGATAAATTCAGGATCCAGCAAAGCCAAAACAACATAAAGAGAAAAAAAATGAACTAGGAAAATATGGAAAACTAACTCGTTGTTTGTTTTAACATTCCTTCTGAGTATAAAAAGGAAAGGAAAAGTGCACATGGGACCCCTGGAGAATGAGACTGGGGAATATTTGTGTGAAACAAAAAAAATGGCTAAGGAGGTAAACATGGGTTTTGCAACAGAGTTTATGGTACGGACACCCCATTAAAGCTGGGAATAAATTAAATAGGGTTACTATCATGGAGGAACTGTTTTAGGTTAAAGGTTTTAGGTTAGGGGCATCAGTGGCGCAGCGGTAGAGTTGCTGCCTTACAGCACTTACAGCGTCAGAGACTCGGGTTCGATCCCGACTACGGGTACTGTCCGTACAGAGTTTGTACGTTCTCCCCATGACCGCATGGGATTTCTCCGAAATCTTCGGTTTCCTCACGCACTCCAAAGAGGTACAGGTTTGTAGGTTAATTGGCTTGTTATAAATGTAAAATTGTCCCTAGTGTGTGCAGGACAGTGTAAGCATGCGGGGATCGCTGGTCGGTGCGGACTCGGTGGGTCGAAGGGCCTGTTTCCGCACTGTATCTCTAAATTAAACTAACTAAGTTGAAGATAGACACAAAATTCTGGAGTAACTCAGCAGGACAGGCAGCATTCCTGGAGAGAAGGAATGCGTGACGTTTCGGGTCAAGACCTTCCTTCAGTCTGAAGAAGGTTCTCGACCCGAAACGTCACCCATTCCTTCTCTCCAGAGATGCTGCCTGTCCCGCTGAGCTACTCCAGCATTTTGTATCTATCTTCAATTTAAACCAGCATTTGCAGTTCTTTCCTAAACTCAGTTGATATGTTTTCTAGTTTGGATGGCTTTTTCTTAGGATTCTAAAAGTGGCCACTGAGATAGTGAATCCATTGTTTGTGATCTTTCAAAAAACACTAGATTCTGGAGAAGTATCAGAGGACTGGAAAACCGCCATTGTGCCACCCCATTCAAAAAGGGAGGAAGGAAAATATAGTTAACCATGGGATGATAAGCCTAACAACTATTATTGGAAAAAATGTCAGAATCAATTATCAAGGAAAAAACAGTCACATATTTGCAAAATCAATCTAATCAATCTCATCTCTTCAAGAAGAGAAAATGATCTCTGATGAATTTTGAACTTAGAGTAAATTGCAAACATATAGGATAGAGGGTAATGAGTAGATGTATTGTATTTGGACTTCCAGAAGACATTCAGCAAGGTGCCTCAAGAAATTAAGTCACAAAAACTCGTGCTCTGGAATACATGGATCAGGCAGCACATCTGAAAACACGGAGAGGTGATGTTTCAGGACCCTTCTTCAGACTGATTGTGGTCTGGGGGAGGGTAGGGGAAAAAACTGGAAGGGAGACAAGGCAGGACAAAGCCTGGCGAGTGATAGGTGAATACAGGTGAGGCGGGTTTTTCATCGGCAGATGGTTGGACAAAAGCCGGAGACGAAAAGACAAAGATTGTGAAATATTAATAGAAGAGGTGAGAATTGCAAAGCCAGAGGTGAGAATATATGTGAGGGGGGAGAGGAGTAGGTGCGGGGAAATGGAAGTGAATGTGAGTCCAGGTGGGGCACAGGGAAGGGAGGAAGAGGGGAATAAACGTAAATAAGTTGATTTTTGCGGCCACCCAAGCAGAATACGAGGTGCTGTTTTGCAAATTTAGCGCGTGGCCTCACTCTGGCAATGGAGGCAGCCGAGGACAGAAAGATCAGCATGGGAATGGGAGTTAAAATGGTCAGCAACCGGGAGATCCAGCAGGCCTTGGCGGATCGAAAAACCAGGGGCTCATTTTAAGATTGGCAACCTGTGACCAATGAGATGTCACAGGGATCAGTATTATTACAAAAAGAGATTTGGATTGCAAGAAACCCAGAAAGCTTGCACGCAAGTGCAGTAGATGCAGGGAAAGATAATTTAAACATTAGCCCTTATTTCTATAGGATTGAAGTAGAAAAGCAGGGAAATTTTACCGTAACCATGTAGTGCACCAGTGAGCCAAAATCAGAGTTTTAGTTTTCCTACAGAAATAAAGTTATTACTTTATATCAGTTAACGGGTAGTAAATTCAGGGAAAGTTCACGAGGATGATCCTAGTACGTGGAGTTCTTGTCCTACGAGGAGAGATTAAACAGGATAGTATTTTACATTGGAATTTGGAAGAATGAGAGGTGATCTTATGATTCTTAAAGAGCTCAACAGGGTAAATGCAGAGAGGATGCCAGATTCAAGAACCAGAGGACATGGTCTCAGAATAAGGAGGCACCCATTTGAGACCAGTATGAGGAAATATTTCTTGAGGGCTGTGTCTTTGGAACTCCCTGCCATAAAAAAAAACGGGGGGGGGGGGGGAAAGAGGAGGCGTTCTGTGCATATTTAAAGCTATGATGATACATAGATTTCTAATCAGTAAGGAAATCACGGGTATGGAGGAAAAAAGACAGAGACGTGGACTTGAGGAACATAGGAATTAGTCATGTGCCTGGTGAATGACTAAGCAGGTTGGAGAGGCTGAATGGCCCATTCTTGTTCCTACTAGATATGGATAAGGAAGGAAAGCTTATATTCATGTGCATTTTTTTTAAATGACCATTGCCTATGATATGAATACCAGTGCATAACTTTACCATCCATTATGGCAAGTAAAAATCCAGTCTAAACAGAAAAACATTGCAGAACCATATGCTCACATCACAAAGTGCCATTCACGGCAGTCACAAATCAAACGCGTCCTTGGGAAATGTGGCAGTTGTGAAACCATTTTTATCATTTGTCGTAACAAAACAACAAATTCTGTTGCATGTTAATGAAGTATATATTATAGCAAGATAAAAGCGAGTGAAAAGCCTAATGTTTATTCAAGCATTTTACAGCAAGCTATAATGTTGGAAAGTACATAAAAAGTCTTTTAAAAATCCATGCAGTTGTTTAGCAGGGTGCCAAAAAACAAATCAAAAACACCAGAAGCACTCACGCAAACATAGCCGAGAGAATTTCAAGTTAATGCCAGCCAAAATTATTGTAGCACGTAAAAAGCTGCTGGTATGAAATTACATAAGACATTTTTTCATTTTGCCAAGGTACATGCAGAAAGAACATACAGTGAACAGTTTACATAGGTGACTGGAGGTCGACACTTGACAGCAGATTTCCACTCGGCAAGAGAAGAAAGCAGGAGCTATGGGACCGAGGTCCAGTGGAAGAATGACTTGGTGGAAAGAGGGAAGAAAAGTGAAGTCACAAACGTAAAGCACTATGAATCAGCAGCAATAATATTTACTGAAGGCAGACTATTAAGATATCGAAGACAATATTTGGCAAAAATTCTACAAATTTCGAAATACTTCACTGATAAATTGGCTATTCAAGATGCTGTATAAAATCTATCACATGTGTGAAAATAAATCCGTATACATATTACAAAAGCAAAGTGCTGGAGTAACTCAATAGGTCAGGCAACATCTCTGGAGAACATGGATAGGGGATGTTTCGGGTACAAATCCTTCAGACCGATTGTTGGGGCAGGAGGGAAAGAAGAATCCTGGATAAAACGAGGGGCAGGAAACAGGTGGCTATAGGTGAGGGGGGTTGTTGATTGGCATATGGTTGGCAAAGGACAGAGATGAAAAGACAAAGGGTGTGAGGCAAAAGGTTTGAAGAGTTGTGAATTGTCAAGCTAGAGGAAGGTAATATAGGTGGAAGGGGAGGGGGAGAGAAGAAAGAGGTGCAAGTCCTGTTGGGGCACCAGGGAGAGGGGGGAAGGTGATGTTTAAGGCTATCTAACATTGGAATTTCAATGTTAATAGTGTTGGGTTATAAGCTACCCAAGCGGAATATGCGATGCTAGTCATAGAGACATACCGCACAGAAAAAGGACCTTAGATTCAACTTGCCCATGCCAATCATGATGCCCCATCTTGCTTGTCCCATCTGCCTGCATTTGGCCCATATCCCTGTAAACACTTCCTACCCATGCACCTGTCCAAATGTCTTTTAAGGTGCTGTTCCTCCATTTTGTGTGTTGCCCAACTCGGAAATGGAGAAGGCCCAGGCCACTATAGGAATGGGAAGATGAGTTAAAATGGTTGGCAACCCTGTGATCCAGTAGGGATTGGCAGACCAGGCATAAGTGTGCGGTGGGGACGGAGAAATTGAGAGTAGGGGTTAGCGTCTTTACAAGAGGCACGGTGGGAGGAAATGTAGCCCAGATAACTGAAAGTCAGTAGGTTTGTAGCGGATGTCAGTCGGTCGTCTATCCTGTGATAGAGGCAGAGAGATCAAGAAATAGAAACATAGAAAATAGGTGCAGGAGTAGGCCATTCGGCCCTTCGAGCCAGCACCGCCATTCAATATGATCATGGCTGATCATCTAAAATCAGACCCTGCTTTCTCCCCATATCCCTTGATTCCGTTAGCCCTAAGAGCTATATCTAACTCTCTCTTGAAAACATCAAGTGAATTGGCCTCCACTGCCTTTTGTGGCAGAGAATTCCACAGATTCACAACTCTCTGGATGAAAAGGTTTTTCCTCATCTCAGTCCTAAATGGCCTACCCCTTATTCATAAACTGTGACCCCTGGTTCTGGACTCCCCCAACATTGGGAACATTTTTCTTGCATCTAACCTGTCCAATCCCTTAAGAAATTTATATGTTTCTATAAGATCCCCTCTCATCCTTCAAAATTCAAGTGAATATAAGCCCAGTCGACCCATTCTTTCATCATACGTCAGTCCCGCCATCCCGGGAATTAACCTGGTGAATCTACGCTGCACTCCCTCAATAGCAGGAATGTCCTTCCTCAAATTAGGAGACCAAAACTTCACACAATACTCCAGGTGTGGTCTCACCCGGGCCCTGCACAACTGCAGTAGGTCTGCATTGGGAGAGAGGCATCAGAAATAGTCCAAGATAATTTGAAGGCAGGGTGGATGTCAGTGGTAAAGTTATTGAAATCAACGAGTTCTGCATTGGTGCAACACGTAGCCCCAATGCAGTCGTCAATGCAACAGAGAAAGTGTTGGGGGATGGTGCCAGTGTACATTTGGAACAAAGACTGTTCGATGTAGCCGACTAGAAGCCAAGCATAGCTGGGGCCTTTGTGAGTTCCCAGGTCACACTGACTTTTCTGTCCTGGGCCTCTTCCAAAGCCAGCCTGAAGCCACACACAAACTAGAGGAACAGCACCTCATATTCCGCTTGGGTAGCTCACAACCCAACTGTATGATCACTGAATTCTCGAATTTCAAGGTAACCCCAAAAGCCCACCCTCCCCTTCATTCCCAGGCCCCTTTCTGTTCCTCCCTCTCTTCCCTTTATTACTTCCTCGATCTTCATCATTTACAACTCTTCAATGCTTTTGCCCCACATCTTCTTTGTTTTCTTTCTGGCCTTTGTCCAACCATTTGCCCATCAACAACCCCCTCATCTGTATCCACGAAATAACTTTTTCTTACACCCTCCCATCTCTCTCCCCTCCCCCCCCCCCCCCCCCCCCCCCCCCCCCCCCCATCACACACACACACATACACACACAATCTGTCTGCAGAAGGTTCCTGACCCTAAACATCACCTGTCCATGTTTTCCAGAGATGTTGCCTGACCTGCTGAGTTACTCTAGTGCGTTGGTTTTTTTTTTTTTCTGCAAGTCAACATCTGCAGTTCCCTCATAAATATTATCCTTCTAAAAATATACATATTTTAAAACCCAATGCTTTGGGCTTTAAATACAAATATATATATTTTTTTTAACTCCCAAATTGCAGGTGATGGACACTGGAACAAAAATAGAAATACTGGAAGAACTCAGCCAATTAAGCTGCAGCTGTGGGAAGAGAAACCAGTTAACAATTCAAGACTTCCACAGAGTGTGCTAGGTAAGATAGACTATACATATTAGTACTATTGCAGTTAGACCTGTCAAGTGATATTATCATTTTCTGCTTTGGTAATAGAAACCTGAGCAAAACAAACAGGTAGAGGAACTCCACGAGCAGGCAGCATCTGTGGAGAATGTACACGGACAGCATTTCAGGTTGGGATCCAGCCTGAGACTGGTGGAATAAGCAAGTGATAATAAGAGGTTGCATGGGACAAAGCCTGGCAAGTGGTAGATGGATATAGCTAAGGGCGGGGGGGTCAGATTTGGGAATGAGGAGGGCGAAAATTAAGAATTATAATAGTCATAATGCTTAGCTTACAACAGATGCAATATCTGCATTTTAATTTCTGGGGGGGGAGGGGGGGGCGGGGGAGAATCCCTTTCTAAAAGCTTTTAAAACTGGCTTTGTCAGTATTTGTTCCACATCCCAAATTGCCCTGAACTGAATTGTTTGCTAGACTATTTCAGAGGATAGTTAAGTCAATCGTGTCATTAGGCCTCGTGTTACATGTAGAGTGGGCAAGAGAAGGACAATAAATTTCCTTTCCAACGAATTCAGTGAACCGTGAGGGTTTTTACAACAAAAAACTGATGCGTGTGCTCTTCCAATGACATTTTAGAAAACATAGCCCACTTGATCAAATAAATTCTATGTCTGGACAGAATTTCTGTTTCTATTAATGAAGGATCATCACAGATCTATTAAAAAAAGGATCTATTGCACACCAGAACAATGTTAAACATCTCTGCATCTTTTATTACCCAACAGCCTTTTACCTGCTTTTTATCTTTAGCCACCTATTCCACCCATCTATTAATCATTACCCCTCATTTGTATCCACATCACTTGTTAGGTTCCCCCCTCCCCCCCACCTCTATTTTCCAGCTCTTCCCCCCCCCACTTACACCAATCGTCTCAAGAAAGGTCCCAACACAAACCATTATCTGTCCACTCCCTCCACCAATGCTGCCTGACCCATTGATTCCCTCCAGCACTATTTTTTGCTCAAGATTCCATGATCTGCAGCATCTTGTATTATCAACAGAAACTCCTCTAGCATTGATTACCAAGATTCAGCTTGACCTGCAAATATTTAATACTTAGGTGTATAAAATCATGAATAGATCAAGAATAGATTGGGTAGATACACAGTCTCTTGCCCAGAGTAGGTGAATCGAGGACCAGAGGACATAGGTTTAAGGTGAAGGGGAAAACGATTTAATAGGAATCTGAGGGATAATTTTTTTACACAAAGGGTGGTGGGTGTACGGAACAAGCTGCCAAAAAAGGTAGTTAAAGCAGGGACTATCCCAACGTTTAAGAAACAGTTAGACAGGTACATGGATAGGACAGGTTTGGATGGACATGGGCCAAACGAAGCCAAGTGGGACTAGTGTAGCTGGGACATGTTGGCCGGTGTGGGAAAATTGTGCTGAATTTGTATCACTTATGACTAGTGACAATTAACAAACTTTGAAAGAATCTTTCCATAAAAAATGAGTAGTTGGAAAGGAGGAAACTGAAGGCCTGTTTAATGTCTTCAATATTTTGTAGAGATTTAATGTGTTAGGTGTAAGGAAGATGCTTCCACTCCAGAACTACAAACTAATAAAGCCAACAATAAAGTTAGAAAAAGTAACAAATGATTACAATATGAACTTGCTACCAAATTATATAGCCAATAGCATAAATACATTTAAGAGTCAGTTAAATAAGCAGGTTGACCTATTCCTCCATTTAATATAATCATGGTTTATATGCCTCAATTTCATTTGTTTCCTCTCCCTAAACGAATTTTGTATCAATCTTGCCACCGCCTCTTTTGACCAGCTTATTATTTTGCACTAGTACAGTATGCAGGGTAAAGGCATGGAGGATTTCATTATATAGATCAACATTTTTTTAATTAGGCTGATGTCATCTCTATAAGTAATGCCAAAATGTATAACAATGACCTATTCAATTGGATGTTATTGTCCGAAAATACAGACTTGATTCATTGATATCTAAGAAGGCTGAAATTATTTTTTAAAATCTAGAACAGCATTCCTTTATCCTAGTTTTTTCCCTCTTAGATTAAAGAAATTGCCCTTTGTTGCAATAGTTTTACAGGCATACTGTATTCTCTGGTACCCTTTCTGACATGGCATTCTGCAAGGAATTGATAGGATTGATTCTGTGCTTAAACCAAGCAGAACTAAGGGGAAATCTTAACGATGAAGATTTACAAATTAAAATCTTAACAATGTTCTCAGCTTTTAAAGTGAGGTTATTCCATTCTCAATTTCCAGGATGTATTATTGGAGTTTTACTTCCCTCTGGAAATGCTGCATTATGGAATGACCTCAGATGGACTTGACCATAAGGACATCAAATTGAAGCACAGAAAGATGGGCCAATTGCGGCTGCCACTCTGTTACTTTTAATAAAATGCATGAGGCAAGTCTTTTGAACCAAGCTCTGAGGGCCTGGGTCAGGGATATGCACTGATGGAGTCAATGTTACTTGCAGTAGGTACCATAATGAGGCCCATGGAAATTTAGACTTGGTGGCCATCCAAACACTGTAGATAGTGGAAATTGGAAATAAAAGCAGAAAATGCTGCACTCAGCATGTCAGACAACATCTGTAACAAAGTTAATGGTTCAGGATGAGACCCTGACAAATGGTCTTTACATAGATGCTGCATGACCTGCTGTTGAGTTTTCCAACATTTTCAATTTTTGTATTAGAATAACTGTCCATTGATATACCACACAAATAGTGTTGGGGAGCTAATAAATAGGGATACCATTACCTCCAGTTTTATATTCAGCTCAGATAGCTGTGATGGCTGATGCATGCCTAATGGCAAGTCGATACAGAATATTAAAATGCATGGGATCTATGGCGACTTGGTAGCTTGGATTCAGATCAAGCTTACCTGCAGAAAACAGAGTGTAGTGGTGGAAGGGTGTTATTCTGGCTTGAGATCTGTGACCAGGGATCTGGTTGGTTTGTAATTTTATAGACACCAAAATTGGTGGAGTTGCAGGCTGTCAAAGAGTGGATGTGGATCAGTTACAGTTATGAGCAGAGAAATGGCAGATGGAATTTAATCCAAGGAAATTGTGAGGTATCTGTGGGAGGTCCAATGCAAGGGGAAATTATATAGTTAATTGCAGGACCCTTAAAAGAGGTACAGAGAGGCAATGCATGTTGAAAGCGTGGTTAAAAAGCTGTTTGATATGCTGGCCTTCATCAGTCATAGAATTGAGTATAAGAGTCACAAAGCCATGTTGCAGCTTACTAGTCTCAAAGGGTCAAGGCTTCTTATTTTGACATATAAGGCTGTCAATAAGCAAATAGGGACCATACCAGCTCCCTGTAATCTAATTCGTTCTATCCCTATCTCTTTATATCGTTGTTACCCTACAATTTATTCTTCATCAAATATATTAGCTCCCTTTTGAATACTTTGCCACTATCTGCACTTAGGTTTAATTTACAGTAAAAAGGTAAAGTGCTAGAGTAAGTCAGTGGGTCATGCAGCAACTCTGGAGAACATGGATAGGCGATGTTTCAGATTGGGATCTTTCTTTAAAACTGATTGTATTGGAGGGAGAGAGCTGGAAGAGAGGTGGGGGCGGACGGGACAAAGCTTGGCAAGTGATAGGTGGACACACGTGAGGGAAGGTTTTGATTGGTAGATTGTTGGACAAATGGCAGAGATGAAAAGACAAAAAGGTAGTAAGATATGGAGACGGTTTCTCCTGAGATCTTCAGCAAGATCAAGAATAAACTAATTGATCATTTGGCAGAACACTTGCACTCGGACCGCCAATGCCTGCTGGATCTCCCGGTTACAATTTAAATCCCCTTCCCATGATGACCAGTTCTGTCCTGGGCCTCCTCCATTGCCAGACTGAGGTCAAGCTGGAGGGAAAAGCACCTCATTTTTCACTTGGGTATCTTACAATGCAATAATATGAACATTGGTAACTAAACTATCAATGCCCCTCAGCCCCCCCTTCCTATTTCATATATGACCCTTACATCCTTAACTCACCACTTTTTATCCTTTTATCTTTGGCCTTTGTCCAACCATCTGGCAATCAAAGCTCCCTCACCTGCATCCACCTATCACTTGCCAGGCTTTGCCATGCCCCCACCTCTCTTACAGCTTTCTTTCCCACCCCTACTATAAGCAATCAGATTGAAGAAGGGCCTCGATGTGAAAGATCCCCCTATCGATGTTCTCCAGAGATGCTGCCTGGCCCTCTGAGTTACATCAACATTTTGTGGAGCACAAGGTGAAAATCCAAGGACATAGCTCCTTGAATAAAATCCTAAACTACACTCCAGCTACCATCACACCAATGTGTTGTACATTCATAAACTTATCAACTTTTGTTAACTTTATCTTTCACATACAACGATGTTTCGATTATTCTGCTTTGCAGTATTTTGTTGTAAACAATGTTCTATTTTCTATCTATAAATGCCACAATCATACACTTCTTGTGCAATGGGATTGTTTAACCAGTGATTACTGGAGGAAGATAAAACAAACACATATTTCAGCAAATACTCAAACATTTTTTAAAATGCAGGTGGAACAGTTTCAACTCCCATACTTGTAAACCTAAAAAAAATGCAATAATTTCTGGTATAAAAATAACTGACATTTTCATATATACTCATTACTGACATGCACCTCAAATTAGAAGACAGAAGTTAAAAAAAAAGGAAAATAAGCAGTTGAGTGCACTGCAAGTTATCCACCTTTAACACTTCTATGACAACAAACCAATAATTTAATATAATTGGATATGCGTAACTGTATCATACAAATGAAATAATCATTAACAGCACAATTTAAAATTTGTTTATCACTGTATGTTAACTCACAAATTACACTTACAAAAAAGATCATACAATAATGCCATGTTTCAGCGATGTGAAGAATTCACCATAGCGTCCAACATCCAATTAGTCTGTCACAGTCCTAGTACATTTTGTCTACACTGTTTGCAAACTATGTTTGCATCCTATACACTATATCAATGTTAATTGCTTACATTCTGTACCAAATAGCAAAGAAATATACATTTAAAAATTAAATATAGTGACTTACATTCACTAATAAGTTTACTTTCCAATGACTAATGATGATCTTTGTGCTTATTTTATTTATTGCATATTAGCGATGCATATTGATTTAATGTTTTGAATAGTTTATAAACTATTCAAAGTAAAATTTATCTACTTATATGTAGATGCTATGTTGCATACATTAATATAAAAACATTACCCATGCAGTTGAACTGCCTTGATTTTTAGCGAATAGCAAAGATGAACCTTGCAAGACTGTCCAAGATGATGTCCAATTCTTTCTGTGATATTAAAAAAAAAAAATAATAATCGTAACTATTCAAACTAAAAAGTACAATTAAAAACTAATTTACTGAATAAAAAATACTTGTATTATGCACCTTGGTTTTAAGAATTATAGATGATACAGATATACATAAAATGAAATGAACAATTTTAACAGTCATAACGTTTACTCATCTTGTAATAGATGCAATCTTTCAATTGCTAGTAAAAAAATATTTTTTCAAATTCATTTATATGTTGTGGAGGTCACTGACTATGTCAACATTTGTTCTTTATCTCAAATTGCCCTGTACTGAATAGTCTTTTGGGCCATTTCAGAAGACAGGTCAATCCTGTTGTTAGGTCTGGTGTCACATGTAGTTGGCAAGATAAGAACAGTACATTTATTTTCCTCAAGAAATTTAGTTAACATTAAGGGTTTTACAACAAATAGCTAGTCTTCCAATTATATTTCAGAAAAAAACTATTGCCCTTTCGATCATATAAATTCTAGGTTCACTAAATTCCTTGAGGAAAAGAAATGTACCAGAACCAGAGGGCACAGCCTTAGAATAAAAGGCTATACCTTCAAAATGGAGACGAGGAGGAATTTCTTTAGCCAGAGGGTGGTGAAACTGTGGAATTCATTGCCACAGATGGCCGGGGAGGTCAAGACATTGGGTATTTTTAAGGCAGAGAATGATAGGTTTTTGATTAGGAAGGGCATCAAAGGTTATGGATAGAAAGCAGGAGAATAGGGTTGAGAGGGAACAATAGATCAGCCATAATTGAATGGCTGTATAGACTCGATGGGCTGAATGCCATAATTCAGCTCTTATGTCGTATGGTCTTGATAGCATTTTTGTTTATTTTATTGGAGATCGCATAGTCCTATCAAAGACGACCACAACTGCCAGGACAGTTTTAAACGTCTCTGCATTCTACTTCAACCTCTATCTCACCCTTTATTCCGTTGTCCACTGATGATTGAAGCCACAGCCTCAGCATCTACAACCACCCTATGGTTCAGCATAGGGCTTAGGTTTGAGCCAGTTTCTTACTCCCATTCACTACTCAACATCCTGTGGTACTGCAGCTGCAGTCACACTTGTACTTTCCATCAGCAACTCCAACCTCAACTTGTCTGATGGAAATAAATCTGCTAAGACAAACTAAGCAAGGACTTTTCTGATCACAATGGCAGAGGAAAGAGAATTCTTGGCATAAAAAAATAAATCAGCTTAAAATCTGCAAAGTTGTAAGTCTTTCACAATGAAGCCCTTCAATTTTGTAAAGTAGCAGCAGCAGCAGCAAATGCCAAAACGGTGCCAGCAGGCTATTTTGTTTGACTCCCTCCACTCCACCCGAACCTGTGCCTACTACCAACCAAGAATCAACCCTCACCACCAGTTCATCTTCACCTATGTCTGAAGCTCAATTTCAATCTGTGTCTCTACACCACCTTCCACAGATTTCCAGTAATCCTCATTCCTCCAATCCACACCTTGTTGAGTGTACATTTGACTCACTAATTAATACAACACAAGAAGCTACCATTCTGCTGTAATGATTATTTGAAGCAGCTAACCAAAGTAGTCTTGTTTCCTTACCTTTTTTGTACTGCCTTAATACTGATCTAATGAATTACAGTCTGGAATGCAGTATTGTAAAGGAAATGGAAACAGTTTCAGGAATATCTTTCAACAGGAAATTGGTTGTGTTATTTAATTATTTAATAATATAACCAATTCCCAGTTGGAAGGTATTCCTGAATTTGTTTGCACTTCCCTTACAATACTGCATTCCAGACTGCAACTCACTGTATAATAAATCTTTCATCCTACTTTCAGTTCGCTCTTCTCTGGCTACTGTCTAGAAATGTCTCTGTATTCACTCTTCTATTATTTTTCATGATATTCATCAACTCCATTAAATCTCCCCCTTAATTTCTCTGCCCCAATTATCTCACAGTATGCTTTGTATCCTGATGAAGTTCAATTTTAACAATAGAAGTAGTTTATTGTGGGGGTATTTTGGCAAATGTTTAAAAAGTCAAAGGAACTCTAAACGGACACAAGGAGCTGCTGCTGCTGGATAACAAAAAAGGCACAAATTGCTGGAATAACTCAGTGGGTCGCGCATCACCTCTGACCCTTTCTTCAGATTGATTGTAGTTGGGGGGGAAGGAAAACTCAATGCTTGATCCATCTGGGGAGGGGGACGGTGTGGGCAGTGAGAAAACTGTGTGATACAGAGGAAACGCAGGTGACGGATCCATCTACATCAGCACGTTTACTAAGGAAAGAGGACATTTTGGATGTCCAAGAGAGGAAATACTCATGTTGAGAGCAGATGCAGTGGAGACAGAGAAATTGAGAGTGGGGGATGGCATCTTTGCAAATTGCAGGGTCGGAGGTGCAGTTCAGTATGGGAGTCAGACATTATTTATGAGCATTTAAATTAGAAGCAGAAACAGAGTATTTAGCCCCTCAAGCTTGCTCTGTCATTTGATAAAATTACAGCTCATCAGATTGTAACCTGTAATCCTCGTTCCCATTTAGTCCGAGTTACCTTTCTACCCCATGTTTATCGAGTATTGATGTAAATATTTTAAAAACATATTCCATGATCCATACCCCTTTGCCCTTATGTTCTCTTCAGCTCATTTACATTGCAAATTGAGGTCACAGCACTGATCCCACACATTGTATATTGCCAGCCAGAGAAAGATCCATTTATGCTTACTCTGTTTCTTGTTGGCCAGCTCATCTTTCATTCACGCTAATATGTTTCTTCCTACATAGGAGTGGGTAGTGTCTATGTGGATTTTAGGATGGTATTTGATAAGGTCCTTGATGGTTGGCTGATCCAGAAGATCAAGATGCAGAGAGTCCTTTGCATTCTGAAATGGTTTACTGACTGCCCCGACCGCGGGAGAATAAAGAGGGAAGAAGTTTGAACTTTATTGCCTTCCATCACAGCTAGGAATGTGGGGAATCCACTATGGTGGATGTTTATGTTAACTTTTATGTAGTTGTATATCTTGTTGCTTTTTTAAAAATATGGCTGTATGGTAAATCGAATACCACTGTGCCTTAATTGGTACACATGACAATAAAAGACCTTGAACCTTGATAGAAGATAGAGGATTGAGGCGGAAGGGCATTTGAATGAGAATGTACAAGGCATGATTAGCAGGTTTTCAGATGACACTAAAATGGGTGTCTCTGTAATGGCTATCAGATCATATTTATATCTATTTGCATTCTTAGTTCACCTGTTTTTTTTCTTTAAATGCTAAACATGCATTTAAATACCGAGCTTTTGATTTGGTCCTTTTTATTATTTTTTTATAATCTGCAGTTTGGCTATGGATTTATTCCTAGAATGGTACCTTTCTCCTTCTTGTCAACAGGCTGTTTCATTTCCTATTTTTATATCTTGTGGGACACTGATGTTAAAAATTATCCTGGACAATGTTTTGTCAACTATCTTCAATGATTGCAGTCTGTGTGTCATGAAGTCCACAAGTTGGGACTATCCCAACATTTAAGAAACAGTTAGCAGGTACATGGATAGGACAGGTTTGGATGGATATGGACCAAATGCGGGCAGATGGGACTAGTGTAGCTGAGACATGTTGGCCGGTGTGGGCAAGTTGGAACGAAGGGCCTGTTTCCACACTGTATCACTCTATGACTATCGTTCTAGACTACTTATCCAATCAATACTGCCTGTTATTGTATGTTTTTTTGGCATGCATAAAAAAGGGATAAATAGTTTTGTTTCTCATTATCTTAGTATATGCCTCCACATCTGACATTAGGCTGAATGGCCTACTTTAATGTGGGTTGGACTTTTTTCCATTTCTCGGTTAGCAACATTTACAATTTTCCAGTCCACTGGGTCTAGTCATTTCTTCCAAGAGCATCCCAAGATTTTAGCCAGAGCCTCCACTATCTTTATCTTTGTCTCTCTGAGCAACCTTGAATGCATGTTACCGGTTGTCCCTTCTTTCTTTCAGTGTTATTGAACAGTTATATTCCTTAAAAATATAATGTATATACTCAACTTATAATTAAAGTTTGGTCAGTTTTGTTGTGCAATGTCATACTTCTCATCCAGAAAGCATCATTGGCGCGGAACACTCAACCATTTCAGTATTCAAACTGAATGCCCATGCCTCAAGTACTTACCTAACTTTTTTACCATTCTCTGTGATTTTCGTCATAAAAAGTAATCCATATTTTTCCGAAACCTACAGATTTAATGAAATAAACAGGTGTTCATTGTAAAACAAAAATAAGCAATGAGATTGGATTAAATAATTTCCAGTTAAACCAATTCAAAGCCATTCCCATTCACTGAAAATAAGATCACATTATTTCCTGCAGCAAATGCCTAGAACTATTTTGATAGAATTGTTTTTCACTTAAGGTATACTTACAGTTGGTGATGGCTGTGGACTCTTTGGTGATGAAGGAGGCTCATTGTTGTTGTCATGAATTAGCTTCGGACTAGTTGCAGGTTCCTGAGTGGGAAAAAAAGAAATGCCATTTGGGTTCAAACCACAAGTAGCATTCAATACCACAGTAAATCCCCAGGTACAACAGGGTTCCACCACTGAGAACAGTTTGTTACACGAACTACTCATAAGTTAGATATGAACAAAAAAAAAAGCGTGGAGAGGCTCAAAGAAATAACTGACAGGAGAGTGAGCAGGTGTGAGAGGAGCATCCACCAGCCAGCCTCACTGACTCGGTGAGTGTGCGGATGAGTCTGCTCAGCACTCCTAGCATAGATTAGTTCGACCCAACCCTTAAATGTTGGGGCTCAGGTAGTGGGGAAATGTTCGGGGAATAAGACATGCAGAAATGGCCCTTTAACGCTCTGCAGAAAAAGCCTGCAGCTGGCAAATCCATTCCCATTCATCTCTAGAGACTCCCAAATGCCAAATGCTTGATTCTAGGCATTGGGTGTCCATAGGTTGGAAGTCAGTAACCTGCAGAGGACCTGCATTTAGTTATATTAAATAATAAACTACAAAGAAAATCAAGATGAATGTTTTTTTAAAAATCAAATTCTCTGCAATTCCTTATGAACTAACCATTCTATCTCACAACCGACAGATATTCGAGTGACAATAAGCTGCTTGATAAGATTTGCAAAGAATGGTGATAGAACTTAATATTGATAATTCTGTGGTGTGGCATGCTGGGAAGATAAATAAAAGTAGGATTTACATAATGAATGGTAGAAACCTCGGAAATACCGAGGTACAGAGAGGCTTGGTGTACAAATTCAATACCCTGAAGGTGGCAGCAAAGACAGATAAGGTGGCAGATGGGATACTTGCCTTCGTTAGCTGGGCTTCTGACTATCAGAGCAGGGAGGTTATGTTACAACTTTATAAAACATTAGTTCACCACAGATGGAATACTGGGCAGATTTATCTCCACACTACAACAAAGGTGTGATTGCACTGGAACAGATACATATGAAATTCACCAGGAAGATGCCGGAGATCGAATGTACCAGTTATGAGGAGAGAATGGATGGGCTGTAATTGCTTTCCTTGGAGATGAGGCGGAACAAGAACTTGCAGGAGGTATACAAGATTACATGGGGCATAGATGGCAGGAAACCTTTGCACAAGAGCAGATGTTTAAAACTTGAATCAATGGTTTATGGCAATAAATTTAGCTGGAATCTTGAGGAATAATCTTTTGACCTAGAATATGATTGGAATCTGGAATGCACTGCCCAAGTTGGCGATGGAGGCAAAGATTCAACATTTACCACAATTAATTATCTAGATGAGTACTTGAATCATCAAGGTACAATTGCTGGTGAATGGAACGAGTAGAGCCGGAAACATTATGGTCAGCAGAGACATGGTGGACCAAGGCTGTAATGGTCCAAATCGCTTAACAGCATTGATGTGCAGAGGGAGAGAGGGATTTAGGAGTCCAGTTCATATAACTCACTGAAGGTGGATGTGGAAGTTGAAGGAACTTATAAACAATCAGGCCATAAAGGACCCAGAGGAGAAATGATGTTCATCAATAGCAAACATTTCAGAAGAAGGGTGGAATCAATCATTGTGGAAGAAAAGAAATTTAGGAGCCGAGAAATATTCTTCAACATTAATATCAGAAACGTTGAAACAATGTTCCTCTGCCACAATCTTACTCAGGCAGGTAGTCATTTGATTGATTCATAGGCATTCATTTGGTGGTGCAGAGAATTAGAGCTTGGATCATGTCAGAAGAGGTATGGATGATTTGAAGGAGCAGGGGGGAGGGGAGTGGGTGGGGGTGAAGTGATTTGCTATGCAAAATCTCTTATTCACATCATTACGCCTACACTACAACAGCTAAAATGGAAGCTCTTTTATATTTGTGGGATTGCATTAGAAAGTTATCTAACAGTACAAATTTTGAATGCAGAGAAAATGCGTGATTATTATTGACAGTGGAGTGAAGAACTCAAGAACAAATCAATTCGATGTTTGCTGAGATTTTTTTTTAAACCACAACTTAGCGATATTCACATTAATTGTTCTACTACACAATAAAGATAATTCACTGGCATAATTTAAACTATCATGGTTTTAAATGACACATAAATGTTAGGTAATGATATAATAAATCAAAATTTCATACATGTATAAAAACAGGTGTAAATACATTTGGATATACAAATACAATGTGTTATCAACAGCAAAATAAAATTAGCTTCAACCACAATGTACATTCCCTAAACTTTCTAGTTCTTTCAATATTGAATGAAACTTGTAGCAATTATATGACGACCTGTCACTGAAAGAAGAACAAGCATGATTGCGATCTACAAAACCTATAACCAAGAAATTCAATCTGAAAAATGAAATAACAAATATGGTGCAATGAACTTCAGAAATTAAGTCTACAAGGAGTCAATCCTAATCACGCCAAATTGTAACAAGAAATATCCTTTCATAATTTAAATGTCAGAGCAAACCGAAGAGCTACCAGAACAGGTGAAAGCTTATCTTTGAAACAAAGCATCACTCGTGAATTGTTATTAATCTTACAATTAAGCTCTAATTAAAATTAATAGTCAATATAAATTTAAGTGATATGTTTGCACCAGGATAAAGGGAAATTATTTGACTGATATTTTTGGATAATTTGTATTAAAACAGTAAAAATACTAACTTGATCGGGGTGCTGCGACAACAAACACGAAGATGAAGCAGAGAGATGTTCAGAGGAGTTGCGCTTGTGCTTTTTGGAAGTGAACTGGAAAAATCAAAATGTTTACTTATTGGTTATTCATTTATCCTTTTTTTTGTTGCTTATTGTATATTATTCCAATTTATAGTGCTCATTCATTAAACAGTATTTACTCGTATTTTCTCATGTTTTAATTGTTTGTAAAGATGATTTTTTCTTATTCCTTTCCTCTCGAGATGCTGTCTGATCTGCTGAGTTACTCCAGCTTTTTGTGTCTATCTTCGCTTTAAACCAGCATCTGCAATTCCTTCCTACACATTTGTACACCAGTATCAGGCTTCCTGATTATTATGGAACCATTGTCTCACTGTGGATCAACTTATCTCAGACTGCCAAGCAGGTGTTATCAACCAGAGAAGTCTGATATGAGCTGCAGCTACCAAATTTGACTTCCTGCTCCTCTGCTGAACTTGCTATTGAGCCGAGCAGAAGACTGCCAAGCTGCAAACAAAACTGGAAGCTCTTAGTAACTGATCCCCAACTTTGTGCCAGGGAAGGTGGGTCACAGTTAATTCTGCTCATGTGATATTATACATTCCCACAAAACCTTGTGTTATAAAAAACTGCCATCAGCGGTCTTAACGACTACCGTCCGGTAGCACTCACACCGGTCATCACAAAGTGCTTCGAGAGACTGGTCCTGCAGCACATCAAAGCCAGCCTCCCACCCACCTTCGACCCACACCAGTTTGCCTACAGAGCAAATAGGTCTACAGGGGATGCCATCGACACTGCTCTTCACACTGCACTGACCCACCTTGAACATCAGGGGAGCTATGTGAGGATGCTCTTCCTCGACTTCAGCTCTGCCTTTAACACGGTCATCCCGAGCAGACTGGTCACCAAACTTTCCGACCTTGGATTTTCCCAAACCATCTGCCAATGGATCAAGGACTTCCTGACCAACCGCCCCCAGACCGTCAAAATAGGCCCTCACCTCTCCTCCACCATTACACTGAGCACCGGCTCACCACAGGGCTGTGTGTTGAGCCCCATCCTTTACTCCCTCTACACTCACGACTGCGCCCCCACCCATCCCACCAACACCATCATCAAGTTCGCGGATGACACGACTGTGGTTGGACTCATCTCAGAAGGAGATGAGACAGCCTATAGGGATGAAATCCAAAGGCTGGCAGCATGGTGTTCAGTGAACAATCTGGTCCTGAACTCCTCCAAAACAAAGGAACTTATAATTGACTTTAGAAAAACCAGTGGAGATTACGACCCACTCTACATCAATGGGGTCTGTGTGGAAAGGGTACCAGCTTTCAGGTTCCTGGGTACGCACATCGCAGAGGATCTTACCTGGTCTACCAACACCATCACCACAGTAAAGAAGGCACAGCAGAGACTCCACTTCCTGAGGATCCTCAGGAAAACCAACCTGCAGGAGAAGCTCATGTTGTCCTTCTATTGCTGCTCCATCGAGAGTGTGCTGGCATACTGTATAACCACATGGTATGCCAGCTGCTCAGAAAAGGACAGGAAGGCCCTTCAGAGGGTCATCACGACGGCCCAGAAGATCATCGGCTGCTCACTGCCCTCCCTGGAGCACCTGTTCAGCCTACGCTGCCTCAGTAGAGCAGGCAAAATAATAAAAGATCCATCCCACCCCGGCCACCGTCTGTTTGTTCATCTGCCCTCTGGTCGACGTTTCAGGTCGATCAAATCCCGAACAAACAGACTTAAGAACAGTTTTTACCCCAGGGCCATACGAGAACTGAACACTACCTTTGCACTAGGCAACACCGTTAAAAAATCTTGTACTTAATATAATTGTATTTAATTGTATTTATGTATTTATTTGTTTTTGCATTTATTGCATATATGTTTGTACGCACCGTCAGGATTGGCTATTTTTTTAATTTCGTTGTACTCGTTGCAATGACAATAAATGAATATTATTATTATTATTATTATTACTACAGTGCTGTCGAGTCAGAGTCAGACAGCACAGAAACAGGCTCCTCGGTCCATTTTGTCCATGCAGACCAAGATGCCCAAACTACACTTGTAGCACCTGCCCACATTTGGCCCATATCCCTCTAAACCATTCTGTCCATGTACCTTACCAAATGCCTTGTAAATGTTGCTATAGTACCTGGCTCAACTACCTCCTCTGGCAGCAACATTTGTGCCATATACCTACCACCCTCATTGAGAAAAAGTCACTCCTCAGGTTCCTATTAAACCTTTCTCCACTCACCTAAAACCAATGTCTCCTGGTTATTGATTCCCCTATCCTAGGTAAAAGACTGTGCATTTACCCTATCTATTCTCCTCACGATCTCATACACCTCTAGAGGATCACCTCTCAGCCTCTTGCTCTCTAGGGAATAAAGTCCTAGCCTGCCCAACCTCTCACCATAGCTCAGTCCCTCAAGTCCTGGCAATATCCTTGTAAATCTTCTCTGCACTCTTTCCAGCTTCAGTTTGCAATTCACATTTAAAGTTATTTTTCCCGCTGAATTTTCAAAAATAAAGGTAATTTCAATAGCAATAAATTTATTTGTACTCCTGCAAGCTAAAAATATTTACAAGGCTGTGAATAAGTATGAAATGATCACCTGCGCTTAAAGTTGGAACTGTGTTCCTAAGAGACAATAGTGTCTGATCACTGTGGGAAGGCTGCATAAAAACATAGAAAATAGGTGCAAGAGTGGGCCATTCGGCCCTTCGAGCCAGCACCGCCATTCAATATGATCATGGCTGATCATCCACAATCAATAACCCGTGCCTGCCTTCTCTCCATATCCCTTGATACCATTCGCCCCAACACTCTCTTGAAAACATAGACATAGAAAATAGGTGCAAGACGAGGCCATTTGGCCCTTCGCGCCAGCACCGCCATTCATTGTGATCATGGCTGATCATCCACAATCAATAACCCGTGCCTGCCTTCTCTCCATATCCCTAGATTCCACCAGCCCCTAGAGCTTTATCTAACTCTCTCTTAAATCCATCCAGTGACTTGGCCTCCACTGCCTTCTGTGGCAGAGAATTCCACAAATTCACAACTCTCTCTCGGTGAAAATGTTCCTTCTCCCCTCAGTTTTAAATGGCCTCCCCTTTATTCTAAGACTGTAGCCCCTGGTTCTGGACTTGCCCAACATTGGGAAAAAATTTCCTGCATCTAGCTTGTCCAGTCCTTTTATAATTTTATATGTCTCTATATGATCCCCTCTCATCCTTCTAAACTCCAGTGAATACAAGCCTAGTCTTTTCAATCTTTCCTCATATGAAAGTCCCGCCATCCCAGGGATCAATCTCGTGAACCTACGCTGCACTGCCTCAATTACAAGGATGTCCTTCCTCAAATTAGGAGACCAAAACTGTACACAGTACTCGAGATCCAGTGTACAGTGAACAAAACATCCAGTGAATTGGCCTCCACTGCCTTCTGTGGCAGAGAATTCCACAGATTCACAACTCTCTGGGTGTAAACGTTTTTCCTCATCTCAGTCCTAAATGGCCTACCCCTTATTCTTAAACTGTGACCCCTGGTACTGGACACCCCACCCCCCACCCACCCCCACCCCACAACATCAGGAACATTTTTCCTGCATCTTTCCTGTCCAATCCCTTAAGAATTTTATGTTTCTATCCTCCTAAATTTCAGTGAATATAAGCCCAGTCGATCCATTCTTGTTAAACAGGTTTATTCTTTCTATCCTGTTTAAATCCAAGACAGATTGTTTATTCGCTTGTCAATTTACAAAGTAATTTTTAAATGGTTGCCCGGTTCATGATTAAAATATCGTTATAGCCAATTCAGCCTGTGTAATGCAAATTATGTTCCTTAATTCATGACTCTTGTTATATCTAATTGATCCAATTATAGCAGAACTATCTGTCATTGTGTATCCTGTGGAGAAAAATGGTTACGTCAGGGCTAGTAGTTTAAAATTTACTCTCCTGTGTTTAATAATTGGTATCAAGTCAACGTGCTTTGAAATATAAAAAAATTGTTAAACTTAGCAATTTTAATTTTAAACTCATATATTCTTAAACTTATTGATTTTTAATTTAAACTTACCTGTTCTTATATCTAAATTATTTACATAGCTATCAAAAGTTTTTTTTGTGGTTTTTTGGTATTTGTGGTACAAATGCTTTTTTGTGGTTTAGCACATCTTATTTTTTGTACTCTTATGCCTCTCTAAAAACACTTGATTGCGTTACAAGAGACATACAGCATAGAAACAGGCTTTTTGTCCCACCACATTGAGGAGCATCCTTTGAGAGCGAGATTAAAAAGAATCCAAAGGTATTTTGGACAAACGAGAGAGTAACTAAAGAGGCGGTAAAAGCATTCAAGGACAAAGGGGAGGATTTATGCCTGAGCCAGAAGTGGGCAAGGTATTAACTTTGCATTGGTATTTATCAAAGAGAAAGGCGTGGAGGATAGCGAGATCATAGAGGAGAATGCAGATATTCTGTCACACATTGACATCAAGCAGGTTGTGTTGGTTTTGTTTAAGAATGTTAAGGTGGATAGGTACTGAAGGGATCTGTCCGAGATTATTCAGAAAGAAAATATTGTTGGGGCTCGACGGAGATCCTTGAATCCTCATTAGCTACAGGCGAGGATCCAGACGACTGGAGAATGTTGTTCTTTTGGGAACAAAGTAGAAAATTATGGACCGTCGGTGTAACTTGAATCAGTGTTCGGAAAACTATTGGAGAAGACTCCTAGAGATAGGATTTACTCACATCTGGAAAAGCAAGGATTAATTAGGGATAATCAGAAGGCTTTGTGCAGAAGAGGTCATGTCTCATAAACTTTATTTTGTTATGAGGTCACACCGATGATTGATGAAGATAGGGCAGTGGATATTGTAGCAAAGCATTCATCAAGGTCCCTATGACAGGTAGATCAAGAAAATTTAGGGTATTCAATTCAATTCAAAATTAAAGTAAATGTGATCCACGGAAACTAGGTAGATAGAGTTCAAAATTGGCTTTGCATTACAAGACAAAGGAACGTTATTCTGACTGACTGGAGGTCTGTCATCAGCTGTGTTTTGCAGGATCAGTGCTGGGACCTCTGTGGTTTGTGATATATATATATATAGAACACAGTACAATACAGCACAAGAACAGGCTCTTCGGCCCACAATGTCAATGCTGAAAATGGTAAAACCATCGCTTATCCACCTACTCATAACCAATATACTTCCCTTCTCTGCATATCCACATGTCTATCCAAAAACCTCTTAAATGCCACTATCCTACCTGCCTCAGCTACCAACCCTAGTAGCGTGTCCCAGGCATTAATCGCCTCTATATTAAAAAACTTGCCCTGCATGTCCCCTTTAATCGTTGCACCTCTCTTCTTAAAGCTGTGCCCTCTAGTATTTGATTTTCCATCCTGGGAAAAATGTTCTGACTGCATACCCTATCAATGCCTCTCACAATTTTATATACAGATCCACCACTGATTTTCCTGCACCCTTGGTTCCAGAGCCTTGCCCGACCAATGGAGATCATGTAATGATAATTCAGGCATGGGACCCTCTTCATAAAGCTGTGGGGAGAAGCGTACAATTATGTACAAATTATGGGGAAGGTGGGTTATAATAGAAATGGTGAATGGATTTGTGGAACAACAATTTGTGGAATATTAAAGCCTCTAAATAGTGTCTGGACATTGATGTTTGGGTGAATGAGCCCTGACCACAGGCAGTTACATTGGCGGTGACATGGTGCAAGTTGCTTGTCTCCTTACATGGGCGGCATTGAAGAGGAGAATGGTGAGATCACATGGGGCTGCAGGCGTGGAAACTTGTACCGAATGACTTGGTCATGGTTGACTAAGTCTGAGATTGAATGGTGAGTTGGATGGTGTTGAGAACATCGTGGGTTGGATGGCACTGAAAAAGAGTTGGAACCATATTTTCCAGGTGCTAAGCGAACAGGAAACGCCGCCTTAATGCCTCAGGGGGAATGGTTAGCCAAAGACAACTCAGCACACCTCAAGAATGCAGGGTTTACTTTTTTAATTGGTTCCTTTGATTCACGTCCAGAAGATCTTTGCTTGCGTTTGGCTCCATCGCAGCAGATGATGCCATGAACACAGTCACATAATTACCCGCAAACTAATTTAGTGAATGTTTGTGGCTTTTATTCTACGTCCCTTTCCCATTCGGAAAACACCACCCACCCAACAGGGTTTCCCAGTACCAACACCACACTTACACCAGACGCATTCTGCATTTGTAAGAGGAAAGAGCCTTTACAGAGAAACAAGGAATTGCTGATTCTGGTTTACCAAACAAAGCACACACAAAGCATTAGAGTAACTCAGTGGGTCAGGCATGAAGCTGAAGAGTTCCAATCTTAAATGTCTCCTCTCGATATCCTCCAAACATGATATCTGATCCGCAGACATACTCCAGCAGTTTGTGTTTTTTTGTAAAGAGTCTTTATAAATATGAATCGTTGGCAATTCATTCCAAATGATGAATGTTTACTTGTGCGATCCTTGATCCCCAGGTAGGAGCAGGCAATATAATTACGGGTAAAGAAAGATGGCACCAATGTTAAAGATCTGGAAAACGTGCTTCCCTCAATCGACACAGATGATTTGAACCTCCCATCTGTGATTATGCCGAGATGCCCTGTCCGAAGGGAAGGCTACATTTGACCAATGCAAAGCGCACTGGGTCTCGGGCATATCACAGGCGGCATAAATGTACATTTTAATTATTACTTGTTAAAACCAAACTGACAATATATCATATAACAGTTAAATTTTGTCCGGATTAAAGAATGTGCCAGACTACCAGTTGCCTGAAAATCAGTGATATGCATGTACTTCTAGCAGAACCCTCTGCAACCTCCAGCGTTCCAGAGCAAACAATCCAATCTGCCCAACCTCTCCCTGTAGTTAATACCCCCCAATCCAGGCAACATTCTGGTAAACCTCCTCTGCGCCCTTTCCTAAGCCTCCACATCTGTCCGGTAATGGGGCAACCATGCAATATTCCAAATGTGGCCTATCCAAAGTCCTATAAAGCTACATCCCAGGGCCATGGGAGGTGTTGCTTAAATAGCAACATTTAAGAGGGGTTTAGAAAGTCACATGAATGGTGGAGAGGTATAAATTAATCATATGAGATTAATTTAAATTGGCATTTTGATTAGCACAAACATTGTGGGCCACAGGTCCTGTTCCTATGCTACATTGTTCTATAGTGCCCTCCATAATGTTTGGGACAAAGACGTTTCGGGTCGAGACCTTTCTTCAGACTGAACCCAATTGAGCATGCCTTTTATATGCTGAAGAGAAAACTGAAGGGGACTAGCCCGCAAAACAAGCATAAGCTAAAGATGGCTGCAATACAGGCCTGGCAGAGCATCACCAGAGAAGACACCCAGCAACTGGTGACTTCAAGCAGTCATTGGATGCAAAATACTAAGCATAACTACTTTCATTTACATGACATTGCTGTGTCCCAAACATTATGGTGCCCTGAAATGGGGGATGATGCATAAACACCGCTGTAATTTCTAGATAGTGAAACCAAAATGTATAAAAATGGCCTTTATTAAAATCGGACAATGTGCACTTTAACCACATGTGATTTTTTCTATTTCAAATCTCAAATTGTGGAGTACAGAGGCAAATAAATAAATAATGGGTCTTTGTCCCAAACATTATGGAGGGCACTGTGTGCTCTGAGTCTAGGCCCTAATCCTACTATTTTTTCCACTCTCGCACTGCGGTCAAATCCCTCTGATTTTCTGCCATCCACCTTCACGTTGGAGAAAATTTATAGTCCAGAAGCCAATTAAGCCAGCAATCAGCCTGTCATTGGCATGTGCATCAAAAGTCGGTTGCCTAGGGGAAACCGAGGCAGCCACTGGGAAAAAGTATAAACTCCACTTGGACAACAAGAAGGTCAGGATCAAACCTGACTGCCTGGAGTCATATGGCAGCAGTGCTAATTGTTGCACCATTATATGAACTATTGTATCATCATCATCAAACATTGGTAGATCTTGTGCATTATCCACCCTCTCTAAAATAAAGTTAAACATTTATTAACCTTCTTCATGCTTCACTTTACATTTTCTTACACGGAATTACATCTGCCACGGATCCACTAATTTCACATCTTCAGAAATTTACTGCACTTTCTGTTTATTGCAATTTTCTTGCCCTGCAAATTTTGAAATGGCAATCTCTATTTCAACTATCAAAGACATTAATGGGTCTCAAAAACAGCACCGTTCCTTGTAATGAATAACTGGCTACTTTATTGTAGAAAATAAATTTGGCATGTAATTTTTAAAGAGATACAACTGCAGCCCTCTAAGTGAAGATCAAGAGAATGGGACAAGCTGGATGCTGCTTTTATCTCAAGCTTTATTTCTGTTACTGTGCCCAATGTGTGATGGCCTGAATTGCCATTTGAAAGTCCATCTACGCTTCAACTGCACTGCCACAAGTAACTGGGAACTATACTGAAGAAATTGTATAGATTAAGCCTTAGCAATAAAAAGTTGAACGGTATCTAGAAATTAAACTCTAGTTGTACTCAGAGCATGAGGCAAGCAAATGTTTTTACCTTTAAAAGTTCTACCGTACATGTATTAAATCCTCTTACAATACTCTCTGCATTTATAAAATATTTAGATTCAATTAGACATATATGGTTGTGTTTGAACTCAAAGGATACGTTAGTCAAATTTAATCAATTAAACATACATATAAAACACCAATAAAAATTCATACAATAATCATGGTTTGTTATAATCTGTCATTCAAAAAAGAATATTTTAAACTATAGTTCTTGCAAGACCTATAGCAAGAACTGGAAAGAGCAGGATAATGGGACAAATTGCACATTTCTTTCAAAATTGTGCAGGAATTGGAAACCATCATCAATATTATGTTTCAAACTAAAATATTAATGGTTTCATAAATTTTGCAGACTCAGTATTTTCATTAAATTTTACTTTATTCTCCCAGCTATGAATTTTTCAGCTATCCTTAATCAACATTCAATTTTGCAAAGATGGAAATTCATGCAATATAGTGCAGTGAATTGCCATCATACACATTGCAGCTACTGATGTCATTTTCATTGTGGGTACGAGCACTCCATTTCATAGAATGTACGTAACTGCATTTAGGTTCTCAGACCTAAATAAATTAAATTTGATTCATGAAATACTATTGCAAAGAAGTGTTCTTAGACAACTAGTACGAAGTCAGAAAAAGCTGAAGACACACTGATCAGGCAGCATTCGTGAAGAAAGGAACAAAAAGTAATAATTTATGTTTACAAACTTTAAATCCTGGCAAATGCTCTGCAACCCGAAACATTTCTCCAACATTTTCCGCTTTAATTTCAGATCTTCAGAACATTGATGAAGCTTGAGACTTTTCTACCAAAAATTTCAGGTTGGAGGAGAAAAAGCCATTTACATAGTTCTTTACCAAATCCTTCTGATATCCAATATGAGCATAATAACACTTCTCAAACAGTAAGCATATTATGAAGTTGCAGTTCTCTGAATTATCCACCACATTTGCTGATGACGTCTACTTTACAATATTTTTACAGGTTGCGATTTAAGTTGCAATTTCTTACCTTTTCGAGGTCCGATTGACCAACACCATATGTGCTGTGTCGCCAATTTGTCAATACTAAAGGTTCTGGCTTCCTGTCCAAGCTTCTGCTTTTACTAAGAACATCTTGTTGTTTTGCTGAGAAGTTGTGCTATCGATTGAAAACAAAACCAAAGTTAACAACATACTTCCCGATACACCAGCGCTAGTTAAAATTGATCAACAGCTTTAATAAACTGACACGGTAGAAAAGATCAACTCAATAGTAGCCCGAATGGCGGCATACGATGGAAACAATGATAATATTGATGGTAAAAAGTGCGATCATATGAAATTTGTGTCTTCGTCTTTCCTACTGCCACTGTGTCCTCAGGTCCTTGGATGCAGCTACTGGAAAAGGAGAAGTCACTCTCAAAGATGTAATAAGGGATATTCTTGGCCAGCTGCTGCATCCATTACTTGATCATACCTTGTAATTCCAGCTTAAACTCTGGTACTTGCAGGGTATTTTTTTGACTTTCTGCTTGAACTCAGACGTGCTACAATAAAGGATGGTGGCAGCTTTGCCCACAGTACCCCACCTATAACACCATGAAATTGCAAGCCTCCTGGTGTTAGTACTCGGGGAACAGAGACACGTCATCACCAGACCTCCCAACATTTGATTTTACAAATTCAGAATTTTGATGTCCAAAATTCAGAATTTTACATCAAAATTCATATGGCGCGTAATGCAACTTTTCAGCAAAAAAATGTATGCACGCCAAATGCGCGTACGCGTTGCGCTACATTCACGTGTGAAAAACAACTATTATTTCCAACAGTCTGTAGTTCTTAGACTACATGTACAATGTCAGGCCTATCATGAGTATATTCTACTATTATAGAAAGGTTATTGAACGGAAATATTTTTATAATAAAGAAAAAATTGTTTTGTTTGCTTTTTTCTTACACATCCCAATTCTCTTGGTATTGAATAAAAGAACAAAGGTCATAAAATTATGACTGTTATGAAGAGTTTAATTAAAAAAACTCCACATACCTAATTTAATTGAAGACATACTTGCTCCAACAGCAAATCACAACGGTCCATATCCCTCCCAACCCTACTCCCTCCCCCACCCTCCCTCTCCCCCCCCACCCCCTCTGCTCCCCCTACCCCCCAACTCCCCTCCCACCTCCACTCTCCCCTCCCTTCCTCCACCCCCCCCACCTCCACTCCCTCCTCCCACTGCCCCCCTCCCCCACACCCTAACCCCCTCCGCCCATCCCCTCTCAACATCAACGGGCCTCACGCTCCGCAGCGAGGCGAGGCCAGCGGCGAGGCCAGGCCAGTGGCGAGAGGCGAGGCCGGGCCAGCGGCGAGGCAAGGCCAGCGACAAGGCGAGGCCGGGCGAGCACAGTGGCGAGGCGAGACCAGCGGAGAGGTGAGACCAGCGGCGAGGCGAGTACAGTGGCGAAGCGAGACCAGCGGCGAGGCGAGGCCAGCGGAGAGGCTAGACCAGCGGCGAGGCGAGTACAGTGGCGAGGCGAGACCAGCGGCGAGGCGAGGCTAGCGGAGAGGCGAGATGAGTACAGCGGAGAGGCGAGGCGAGTACAGCGGAGAGGCGAGGCAAGGCTAGCGGCGAGGCGAGTACAGCGGCGAGGCGGGGCCAGCGGCGATGCAGGGCCAGCGGCGAGGTCGGGTCAGCGGCAGGGCGGGGCGACTCCAGCGGCAAGGCCAGGCCAGCAGTGGGGCGAGGCGAGGCATGTGTTTTGCGGAAAAATGTGAGGTGAAATCGGAATGGCAGAAATGAAATAAGAAAGCGGAAACTTTCCGCCAAATTCGGAAGGGTTGGGAGGTCTGCATCCCCATCAGTAGATTTTTTCCTTCCACTTCTGATTTACTTAGCATCAATTTATTTGCCTCAATTAGTGGGTCAACATGTGATGAGCTTTTGACGGCACTGGACCTCGACTCGCTGGAGTTTAGAAGGATGAGGAGCGACCTCATTAAAACTTACCGAATAGTGAAAGGCCTGGATAGAGTGGATGTGGAGTTGTTGTTTCCACTAGTGGGAGAGTCTAGGACCAGAGGTCATAGCCTCAGAATTACAGGACATTCCTTTAGAAAGGAAATGAGGAAGAATTTCTTTAGTCAGAGAGTGGTGAATTGGTGGAATTCATTGCCACAGAAGGCTGTGGAGGTCAAGTCAATGGATATTTTTAAGGCAGAGATAGATAGATTAGTACGGGTGTCAGGGGCTCTGGGGAGAAGGCAGGAGAATAGGGTTGAGAGGGAAAGATAGATCAGCCATGATTGAATGGAGGAGTACATTTAATGGGCCGAATGGCCTAATTCTGCTCCTATAACTTATGAACATGAATTTATGAGTCTCGTTATATCCAATTGCTGCTACGGAGAAAATTGGCAACTAAAAAGGCAATAAGGGGAAGAAAAAAATATGAAGGAAAGCTAGCCAATAATATAAAAGAGAATACCAAAAGTTTCTTCAGATATATAGAGTACAAAAAAAGGATACACAGTTTATACAGTAGTAATCATAGAATGTGGGTCATGTGAAACGCGCACATTTTGCAGCCTATTCCTGCTCATATTTTCTTAATTTCCTTGCAAATCCAGGCCAATAAGCACTGAAACACTGGATAATTGCAAAGCATTATTTCATCATATTCCTTAAACTAAGTTGCCTGGCAGAAAAATAAAATTGAATGCATGGAATACACAATTAACAGAATACACTTCTGCTAAAATAAATCTTTAGAGATAGCTGTAAACACAGTATATCATCATTACATCTGTTGCTTCAGGCATTTAAGGAAACACAATTAGCTCTTTCTAAGGAGACTCAACTGTAACATATGAAAACAAATTATTAGTTTTTTCTAACAAAGCAAACATCAAATTAATTCGCCATTCATTTTGTTCTTGTATATGTCCAGCCTTACAGCCCCTATACACGAGGACCAGGTTTCGCTAGAGTTAAATTGGTGAGCAGGTAAGAGCATGAGCCTTTCACTATTCTGTACATTTCAATGATGTCCCCCTTCAATTTTCTAAACTCCAGCGAGCACAGGCCCAGTGCCGATAAACGCTCATCATAGCTTAACCCAATCAATCCTAGGATCATTCTTTTAAACCTCCTCTGGACCCTCTCCAGAGCCAGCACATCCTTCCTCAGATATGGTGCCCAAAATTGTTCACAATATTTCAAATGCAGCCTGACCAGTGCCAGATAGAGCCTCAGCATTACATCCCAGTTTTTGTATTCCAGCCCTCTTGAAATAAATGCGTTTGCTTTCTTTACTTCTGATTTGACTTGCAGATTAACTTTTTGGGAATCCTGCACCAGCACTCCCAAATCCCTTTGGACCTCCGATTTCTGGATTACCGACTGCCCCGACCGCGTGAGAATAAAAAGGGAAGAAAAATGGACTTTATTGCCTTCCATCACAATGAGGAATGAGGGGAATCCGCTGTGCTTGATGTTTATGTTAACTTTTATGTAGTTGTGTGTCGATTTTTTTTTAGTATGGCTGTATGGTAATACAAATGTCACTGTACGTTAATTGGTACACGTGACAATAAAAGACCTTTGAAACCTTTGAATTTAACTGTTTGGGAATTCTGCACCAGCACTCCCAAATCCCTTTGCACCTCCGATTTCTGGATTCTCTCCTCAAATAGAAAATAGTCTATGCCTTTATTCCTACCACCAAAATGCATGACTCCGCACTTTGCTACACTATATTCCATCTGCCACTTCTCTGCCCACTCTCCCAACCAGTCCAAGTCCTTCTGCAAAGTCCCTGCTTTCTCTACACTACTTGCCCCTCCACCTATTTTCGTATCATCTGCAAACTTGGCCACCAAGCATTCATTCCCCTCATCCAAATAATTAATATACGTGAAGAGCAGCGGCCCCAGCACCGAGCCCTGCGGAACTCTGCTTATCACTGGCAGCCAACCAGAAAAAGCCTCTTTTACTGCCACTCATGTGTGGCCCTTATCAAATGTTTTCTGAAAATCTAGGTAAACAACATCTACTAACTCTCTTTCGTCTGTCCTGAAATTTCAAAGAATTCCAGCAGATTCATCATTTTATTGTGAACTTCTAAGTACTCCGTAACCGCATCCTTTATAATGGACTTTAAAACCTTACCAACCACCGAGGTCAGACTAACCGGCCGATAGTTCCCACTATTCTGCTTTGCTCCCTTCTTGTGTAGCAGGGTAATATTGGCAATTTTCCAATCGTCTGGAACCACTCCTGACTATTGATTCTTGAAATATCACTATTAAGGCCTCCATAATCTCTAAAGCCACCTCTTTCAGAAACCTAGGGTGTAGTCCATCTTATGGACTTACCCACCTTTAGCCCTTTCAGCTTCCCAGGCACCTTCTCCTTAGTAATAGCCACTCCACTAACTTCCACCACCTGACTCTCTTGAATTTCAGGCACGTTGCTGGTGTCTTCCACTCTGAAGAATGATGCAAAAAAGTTATTCAACTCCTCTGCCAATTCTTTATTCCCCATTAACACTTCTCCTGCATCATTTTCCAACGGTTCAGCATCCACTCTTACCTCTTCTTACTCTTTATATAACTGAAGAAACTCTTGCTATCCTCTTTTATATTATTAGCTAGCTTACCTTTGTATTTCATCTTTTCTCCCCATATTGCTTTTTTAGTCACCATCTGTTGTTCTTTAAAAGCTTCCCAATCCTCTGGCTTCCCACTAATCTTTGCAATGTTATATCCTTTTTTAGTTTTATACTGTTCCTGACTTCCCTTGTCAGCCACTGTCGCCTCATAGAAACATAGAAAATAGGTGCAGGAGTAGGCCATTCGGCCCTTCGAGCCTGCACCGCCATTCAATATGATCATGGCTGATCATCCAGCTCAGTAACCTGTACCTGCCTTCTCTCCATACCCCCTGATCCCTTTAGCCACAAGGGCCACATCTAACTCCCTCTTAAATATAGCCAATGAACTGGCCTCAACTACCTTCTGTGGCAGAGAATTCCACAGACTCACCACTCTCTGTGTGAAGAAATGTTTTCTCATCTCGGTCCTAAAAGACTTCCCCCTTATCCTTAAGCTGTGACCCCTGGTTCTGGACTTCCCCAACATCGGGAACAATCTTCCCACATCTAGCCTCTCCAACCCCTTAAGAATTTTATATTTTTCAATAAGATCCCCCCTCAGTCTTCTAAATTCCAGCGAGTATAAGCCTAGTCTATCCAGTCTTTCTTCATATGAAAGTCCTGCCATCCCAGGGATCAATCTCATTCCCCCCTAGAATATTTCTTCCTCTTTGGAATGAAGATCATAGAAACATAGAACATAGAAAAATAGGTGCAGGAGTAGGGCACTCGGTCCTTCGAGCCAGGCACCGCCATTCAATATGATCATGGCTGCTCATCTAAAATCAGTACCCTGTTCCTGCATTTTCCCCATATCCCTTGATTCCTTAACCCTAAGAGCTAACTCTCTCTTTAAAACATCCAGTGAATTGGCCTCCACTGCCTTCTGTGGCAGAGAATTCCACAGATTCACAACTCTCTGGGTGAAATTTTTTTTTCTCGTCTCAGTCCTAAATGGCCTACCCCTTATTCTGAAACTGTGACCCCCTGGTTCTGGACTCCCCCAACATGGGGAACATTTTCTCTGCATCTAGCCTGTCCAATCCTTTAAGAATTTTAGATGTTTCGATAAGATCCCCTCTCATCCTTCTAAATTCCAGTGAAAACAAGCCCAGTCGACCCATTCTTTTATCATATTTTAGTCCCGCCATCCCGGGAATTAACCTGGTGAACCTACGCTGCATTCCCTCAATAGCAATAATATCCTTCCTCAAATTAGGAGACCAAAATTGCACACAATACTCCAAGTGCAGTCTCACCACGGCAACTGTACAACTGCAGTAGGACCTCCTTGCTCCTAAACTCAAATCCTCTCGCTATGAAGGCCACCATGCCATTAGCTTTCTTCACTGCCTGCTGTACCTGCATGCTTTTACTTTCAGTGACTGATGTGCAAGCACACCCAGGTCTCATTGCACCTCCCCCTTTCCTAATCTGACACCATTCAGATAACAATCTGCCTTCCTGTTTTTGCCACCAAAGTGGACAACCTCACATTTATCCACATTGTACTGCACCTGCCATGCATCTGCCCACTCACCCAACCTATCCAAGTCACCCTGCAGCCTCATAGCATCTTCATCGCAGCTCACACTGCCACCCAGCTTTGTGTCATCCGCAAACTTGGAGATGTCACATTTAATTCCCTCGTCTAAATCGTTTATATATATTGTAAATAACTTGGGTCCCAGCACAGAGCCTTGCGGCACCCCACTAGTCACTGCCTGACATTCTGAAAAGGACCCGTTAATTCCTACGCTTTGCTTCCTGTCTGCCAACCAGTTCTCAATCCATGTCAATACCCTACCCCAATACCATGTGTTCTAATTTTGCACATCAATCTCTTGTGTGGGGCCTTGTCAAAGGCTTTTTGAAAGTCCAAGTACACCACATCCACTGGTTCTCCCTTATCCATTCTACTTGTTACATCCTCAAAAAATTCCAGAAGATTAGTCAAGCATGATTTCCCTTTCATAAATCCATGCTGACTTTGACCGAGTCACTGCTTTCCAAATGCGCTGCTATGACATCTTTAACAATTGACTCCAGCATCTCCCCACTACCGAAGTACGGCTAACTGGTCTATAATTGCCAGTTTTCCCTCTCCCTCCTTTCTGAATCCTGCATCTTCCAAATTATTCCCAGAAATTCTGCCATTGCTGTTCCACCATCATCCCTGCTAGGGTCCCTTTCCAGTCAACTTTGGCCAGCTCCTCCCTCATGCCTCTGTAGCCCCCTATGATCAGCTGCAATACCAACACATCCGATTTCACCTTCTCCCTCTCAAATTGCAGGTTAAATCTTATCATACTGCGGTCGCTACCTCCTAGTGGTTCCCTTACTTCGAGTTCCCTTATCAAATCCGGTTCATTACACAACACTAAATCCAGAATTGCCTTTTCCCTAGTAGGCTCCACTACAAGCTGCTCTAGGAATCTTTCCCGGAGGATTCCAAAGTGCTAAAAATCTAACTGGAAATAAAACTTAGAGGGAAGGGAACACATGTTTGGGGTCTCTAATTCCCAGCAGTAAAAATGGAACGATGGATAGTTAGTCCAAGTCAACAAATACACAAAAACTTAGAAAACTTTTGTTTAACCAGTTTGTATGTATTTTTAAGATGTCCTGTCAATGTAAAGCAGCAATAAACCACATCATGCATTTTAAGGCAAAGAACATTTGGCTTTGATAATAACCACAGGAAGGACAGATTACTCTGCATGCATAAATGCATGTTGAAGTGGGGTGGGGGGGTGGGGGGGGAGGGCGGAGGAAGAAAGAGTTTTCTCTTTGATTTGGGACTATCGCAGTGGCTGATACAATCCAAGAACATTATCTTTTCAGGATGTTTGACTAACCGGTTGCTGTGGCATTTGCCTATCAGCTCTCTGACTGATCTCCACACATGTTGCCTGCAGGAAATGCCTTTCGTCTCTGAATAATACTTTTCTCCAATCCACACATGTCCAATCTTTATATTTTAAGGCCCACTGGTATCATTTCTTATAAGCTGGGGTTTTTTTTTCTCACATGTCTCCTGACTAGACAAGCGACTTCAATGAGAAGTCAGTGCATGGTTCTTGAGCGTATTGTGACTCCCACTGCCCCCAAAACACTTTTCGCAGGGCATTGCTTGTCTTTCTCGGATCCTTCTTACTTTCCCAAATCAGCAAGGCTCATCTCTCCGCATTGTTAGGCAGCTCTGGAAGGTTAGATCGCATGGGATCCAGGGAGAGCTGGCTAACTGGATACAGAATTGGCTTCATGGAAGGAAGCAGAAGGTGCTGGTGGAAGGTTGTAGTTGATGCCTGCAATTAGTGGGATTCCACAGAGATTGGTGCTGGGTTCATAGCTGTTTGTGGTTTACATCAATAATTTGGACTTGAATGTACATAGCATAATTAGTAAGCTTGTACATGACTCTAAAATAGGTGGCATAGTAGACAGTGAAGGTGGTTCTGAACAATTACAACAGGATCTTGATCAAGTGGACACGCACGCTGAGGAATGGCTAATGGACACGAATACAAATAATTGCGAGGTGTTATATTCTGGGAAGTTGAACCAGGGGAGGACCTTCACAGTGAATGGCTGGGCTTCAGGGAGTATTGTGGAGCAGAGGGATCTAGGACTACAGCTACTGAAAGTGGCTAACTTCTCACAGGAGAGGAGATAGTAAAGAAGGCTCTTGATACATTGGCCTTCATCAGTCAGGACACTGAGTTTAGAAGTTTGGATGTTGCGTTTCAGTGGTACAAGACGTAGGTGAGGCCACATTTGAAATATTCCGGTCACTCTGCTATAGGAAGGATATCATTAAGCTGAAGTACAGAGATACACAAGGATATTTCCAGGACTCAAGAACTTGAGCTATAGGGCGAAGGTTGGCAGGCTAGGACTAATTCTTTGAGCACAGGAGGCTGAGGACACAAAGTGCTGGAGTAACTCAGCAGATCAGGCAGCATTTCTGGAGAACGTTTCTGTTGATGTTTTGGGTTGAGACCCTTCTTCCAAACAGTAATGATTTAAAATCATCTTTTTTTTCTCATGACACTTTTTTTTTTTTTACGTCCTTTAGAAACACCCCTTAACTTAATGTTCATAATCATAATACTTTATTAGTCAAGTGTGTTTTGCAACATATGAGGAATTTGTTTTGCCATACAGTCATACCAATTAAAAGCAACAGAACACAAAAATACACTTTAACATAAACATCCACCACAGTGACTCCTCCACATTCCTCACTGTGCTGGATGAAGCCTTTTGCTCAAACAGCTCTTTCCCTAGTGAGGAACATTTTAAAACATCAAAAACAGAGAAGCTACAGACACAACTCATTACCTTCCACACATGGAACACTGTAAATATCTGGAACTAGTTAAAAATATATTTTATAAATGCTGCCTGCATGCTATGTCAAGCCTTAAAAGTCAAAGCAATAACTTGAATTCCATTCTGAGAATTATAAACATATTTCACATAAAGGTTGGCAAGAAAACAAAATCAGGAAACATCTGTTGGCTTACACCACTACCATTTCAACAATGGAACCACGTAATAATAGATGATTGACTGGATTCATGGATATTCAAAAGAGCAATTTTGTCAAGCAAAGGAATCACCACCAAAGTTTGTGTGCAAGGAGTTTCTGGATACGCTCCCCCAATTATCTGTTTTACTTTCCGTATTTTTCCCTTTCCAACTTTTCATCTCTCCCTAATTCCCTATTAACAGTCTCTCGTTTAGTCAATGAATTCTTAACCAAAATGACAAGCAATCAATTAATTAGATTGAGGTGTTTAAAGATCAAAACTTCAGACCTGACATGGAAGCATGGTCCATTAGGCAGCAGTAATCCCTATATGCTTTTGAACATGGATTAGACACTACAGGCACCAGAAGGTAGTAGAAAGATATCCCTAAAATGTTCCCAATGCTTTTGGTTAAGTGAACCAAGGACAGTAGCCTCTCATGAGCTAATACAGAGGGCTCAATTAAATGCAGCCAGCTACACTGGCCAGCTAGCCCTAATGCCAGACCTCCAAAACTGACACAAGGAAGTGGTTAATTAGATGAGCAAAGGAAAACATTCATGTGTTCAAATCCTCCTTGAAAGGAATGTAATATTCTCATTGTAGAGAATCCCCAGCACATAACCATTTCAAATAGTGAGGAGCATTTGGAATATCATTGAAAACTCGAAGTCCATGCACTCAGAGCAGACAGAAACCCTGCATTCACAATCACAGCAGCACACAATCTCTCAAACTGCCCAGCTGCCTGGCCAGGCATCAGTGGAAGAGTCTGCAGTTTATACAACATCAACTTCAAACCAAAAATGGAAGGAAGTCCTCCCTGATCCCAGGAGCCTTTTTATGGTGTGATTTTCAGTGCAGAATCACTAATTGAAAAGAATTTTTTCAAAAGTGATAATACAGAATTGATCGAACTTTCTAAAGATGTAAGAGCTTCAAACACAAAGTCCTAAACCAAGTGCAAACAACTTGAGAATTATTGCATATTCTTTGCTCATGCTCTGTTCGGTTTGGTTTAGTTCATTGTCACAGTGAAAAGCTTTTGCTGCGTGCTAGCCAGTCAGCAGAAAGACAATACATGATTACAATTGATCCATTGACAGTAGTATAGATACATAAGGGAATAACATTCAGTGCAAGGTAAAGCCAGCAAAGTCCGATCAAGGAAAGTCTGAGGGTCACCAAAGAGGCAGATAGTAGTTCAGCCCTGCTCTCTGGTTCATATCATCTAGTTGGGAAGGAGCCAGAACGAAGTTGACAAATTAGAACAATGCTGCAGTTCTTGAAGAAAGTTTAAATGCAGTAGCTTGAGAAGTGTAGAAAGAGCACCAGGTTTGAACAGGTCCACAGACAATTTGAATTTATAGCTTTCATCACATAAATGAGAGAAACGCAAGAAATAGCAGGGAGTTCAATAACATAGTGGAAAATGGAGATACATTGGGGGGCTCAATAGTTAGATGATGCGAGTTACTGTGATGTCACCTGCAAACCTGGTTTGCAGGTTTTAAAGCATCTTGATTAGAGTGATGGGGTTGCAAAGGTCAATGATATAGCCTGTATTCTGAAGGTTTAATTTACAAGTTTGAGCAACTCTTAAATTTTGCAGCAAGACAGTAGATTAGGAACAATAAGAACATCAAAGAAATCAATACATCGCTAAAGAGGATTTCGGTTTGAATATTGGCACCAGTTTTTGAAGGAAAACTATGCCACCAGATCTGAACAAGGAAGGCATATGCAAAACAACTAAAAGTAGAAAGTATTTTAACCAGAATTGTGGGTGGGGAAATAATACTAGAAACTCTCATAATAAAGAATGGGAAAAAATTGGAATAATCATGCTAAAAACAATTTGTGAAGATTTTTCTGAAATAGAGAAATTACATTTGTTTATCAGTAGAACGGAGATGAGGAAAAACTTTTTCAGTCAGAGAGTTGTAAATCTGTGGAATTCTCTGCCTCAGAAGGCAGTGGAGGCCAATTCTCTGGATGCTTTAAAGAGAGCTAGATAGAGCTCTTAAAGATAGCGGAGTCAGGGAGTATGGGGAGAAGGCAGGAACGGGGTACTGATTGAGAATGATCAGCCATGATCACATTGAATGGTGGTGCTGGCTCGAAGGGCTGAATGGCCTACTCCTGCACCTATTGTCTATTGAGATAAATGTACTGGGTGGTTTGCATGAAGCAGATGTGCAAGAGAAACGTATGGGTAGTTGAATTCCTTGACTGGAAAATTATCCTATTGAGAATCCTTGCGTCTGGTCAGTCAGAGAGGTTATTTCATTGCTGATCTAATTGACATGGATAGTATATCATGAAAGTACAAGCCCATCTCCATAACAATGTGACAATGGGTGTCCAAGCCATTACTTCCTCCAGGGAGCTTGGATCCGACAGAAAACATAGGATTTGAGATTACGGTAACATAATGTTAACCCAGTTTCCATTCTGTTCTGAAATATATTATTCCAAATGAACTACAATCAGAATTCATGTCACTGGATTTTTCTATACTATATTCACAACCCTGTAAAATATGAATTTGGTCAAATATTTCCCCCTCGGCAAGTTTTGCGATATATGGTGACCTCCGCACATAGTAGTGTAGGGGTGACTGCATTGGCAACAATAAACGCAGGTGCAAATGCAGCAGGTCGTGGTGCTGTTACAGGTAGACAATACAGACCATGGACCAGGCCAACCCCTACTTCATCAAACCAGTGTCGATAGGACAGCAGGCCTTCAAGAAAGAAAATAAGAAATGCATGTCTTCTTACGCCAGGATCAGACTTGATTTCTTGAAAGTTTCAAGATGGCGCCGTAATGTGGCAATTCTCTGCTTGTTGTCCCCTAAGAGGATCTACTATTATCCACAGCACTGTACTCATGGTATGATTTGACTAGATAGCATGCAAAACAAAACTTTACACTGTATGTGACAATAATAAGCAAAACCAAAACGAAATCAAATCAAGTTTATTGCCAAATGCAGAAGTACATGAAGTACAGGTACAATACTAAATATCTCCCAAGCAAAGAAAGATCATTCATTTATAAATGATCACAATCACTTGATATCGCCCAGGAATAGATGGCAAAAAGTTCATATGTGTCCGTAGCTATACTTTAATTGCTAACTTTCCCCCTCTAAGACTAATCATGATAAGTAGAGACACACGAAGCTTCAAAGGCTGGAATCTTGAGCAAAATACAAAAGACTAGAGAGACTCAGCAAGTCTGGCAGCATCTGTGAGGGAATGGACAAACGACACTTACGAGCCTTCTTCAGTCTGAGAAAAGGGATCCTGCTTTTTGTAGTGGCTGAAACTGTTTTCTGTGCTATAATCTTGACTACTTAATGATAAAATGATTTCCTCCACTGAGTTCCTCCAGCCTCTAGTGTTTTAATCATGTCAAATGTTGTGCAAAATATTCAACAAAATGCCTATACATAATTCAGAATTTCACAATTGCATTATGGATCAAGCAGACAAAATCCACAATTGAAAACATGAAAATCCTGCCATTCATTGGATACCGTTAGGAATAACCTGAGTTATCACCAAGCATTCATAAAAGTGACAAACTCACCTGAGGCGGAACCGGAGGCGGAACCGGAGGCAACTCCCATTCCGATTTGGATCCATCAGCACGATAATAATATGGTCGACCTTGTTCATCAATATGTTTCATCCACTGAAAACAAAAACATGCTCACATATGCTTGCAAATGTATTCAGAGGATTCATCATAACTATTACATCAAATACATATAGGAAAATGGACCCGCAGCTGTTACTTTGCAAGATTATATCAAAACTTTACTGAAAACTCCTAATGGCTGACTGAAAATACTAAAATAGATACAGAAAATCACAACACCAAACATTATTGTATTCTAAAGGACTTCAGTTTTAAACAAAAAAACATCTATAATCGCAAACGCAGAACATATCTATTTCTTTACCAAATATTAACTTCTCTGAAAATATTTTACATGAAATGCTTAAATTTAATAATATAAATAGCTGTTATATCTTTCAATCAAAACAGGAAGCTCTTTATACCAAATAGGAGTGTACACATATAATTGAATCCTCTACAAATCTAATCAATTTCACTGCACATCATGTATGTGTATGTGACAAATAAACTTGACTTGACTTGAAGCATTCAGATTGATTGCTAAGAATGTTTTCATTTACTTGCATCTACTCTAGCAGTCTATTAATTACCACAGAATTTGTCAGAGATAGTCAATCTCATCCAATTAAATTTTCAATGCATTATCCTCGACCATTGTAACTTACATCAGTAGAAAGAGCTGTACAAAAGAAGAGCAGACAGATGCAAAGCAAATCAACAAGAAAGAAAAAAAAATCAAAGTACCTTTTCATTAGTATATTCATTAACATATAAAGTTTGGCCTCGATCGTCCAATTCTTCTGACCACCCACGTGGTGGTAAATCAAACTGATTATCAGAATGGCTTGAGTAAAAGCTGCGACAGTTCTCCTCTGTGATGAGATACTGGAAGCATTTAGAGAAGTAACATGTTGTGCTTTATGTGTCTGATTATGTAAGCTTCAGGCATTTGAGAATGCTGTTACTGTAAAAATACAGAAGTAGATGCAGATATCCCTTTGGCATAAAGTATCCCCTTAACTTAATGGCAGAATAAATGCAAACATTTCAGTCCTGCCATCACTACCAGGAATCACAACAATTATCTCTCGTTTTTCTGAATAAAAGTAGGTTCCTTTAAATAAATCTGCTGGTACAAGAAACAGCATCATTTTATACCCCATCAATTTTGCCCAGCATCATGATCATCGTTGTTCATCTAAACTGTCACCTGATCCCTAGTGCCACAAATTTTAATTTCTTATCTTTGTTAGAATCTAAAGTCTCACCTTCACACCCCTTTTACTTCTCGTTTCCTCCCAAAATGCTGCAATTTTCTAACTATAGCGTATGCTTGGCATGTTACTGTCTTCATCGTCCTCAGCCATCCTCTTTACCTACATTCTCTTTAAAACCTTCCTAAAAATTCAAGATGTCATGCCATCAAACTTAATCTTTTGACCTTGTCCCTTTTTGGCTGATGATACTTATAAAGAGCCCTGGGACATTTTATGTTAAAGGCGCCAAGAAAAAGCTGTTGCTTAACTGGCTGCTTTTATCACAAGCCCGCAGTGAACATTTAGAGAAGTCAGAAGGCAGGAGCACTATATAAGCAGTACCACTCGTAATTTCTCTGTGAATCTCAAAGCATTTCACAACTAAAATTAAAAGATCAGGGAACAGAAAACAAATTATTGACCTGGTTAGGAGGTAGGAGATGGAAGAGAATAAGAATGAAATGTAGAATTTTCTTCAACAATAATAGATCCATCAGTGCTGCTCCTGCCAGAGATCTCTTACTGACAGAGATTAAATCGCAAGGTCTTACCTAGAGAGTAACACAGCAGTGGCTGGAGGAGGTCAAATGTCTACTTCGGGACTGGCTTGAGTCAGTGGACCAGAACATGTTTAACACCACTTTATCCAGCCGTGTATACCTCAGTCATCACCAACTTCATAAAGAAATGTGTGGACGACTGAGTTCCAATAAAGACAATTAGAGTCTATCCTAACCAAGGAAACCTTGGATGAACAGGAACATTCACCGTCTGCTAAAGTCCAGATTCAAGGCTCTCAAGACAAATGACCCCATGCTGATCTAAAGAAGGGATCCGACCCGTAATATTGTCTGTATATTCCCTCCACAGATGCTGTCTAAGCTACTGAGTTCCTCCAGTACTTGTTTTGTGCTCAAAAATCCAGCATCTGCAGTATCTTGCGTCTCCATAATCTCTGTAAGGTTATCTGGGATGCCAAGAAAGAATTCTGGAACTAGGTAGAGGCTCAATTCAATCAAGCCGATCTCAACAACTGCTGCATTACAGGCTACAAGCTGGAATCAGGTACAATCTCGGGCAGTGACGCATCTCTATCAAACGACTTCAATGCCTTTGATGTTCATATTGAATAGGCAAACAAAGTTCCACCACGATGCGTCCTCGTCTCCTGCTGGATCTATCCTGTACATCTCGGTGACAGAAGTCAGATTTGCTGTCATGACAGCAAACTCTCAGAAAGCAGCCGGCCTGGATGGAGTCCCTGGACGATTTCTGAAATTGTATGCCAATCAACTGGCCTCACCGATATCTTCAGCCTCTCACTTCAACAGCCCACTGCCCCATCTGCTTCAAGAAAATATTCATCTTCCTGTCCCCAAGAAAAATGAAGCGATCTGTCTCAATGACTACTGCCCAGTTGTTCTAACATGAAGTGCTTCAAAAAATTAGCATTGGCCCACATCAGTGCCAGTCTCCCGGACAATCTAGACCCTTTGCAGTTTGCATACATGATAAATAATTTTGCAGAGAACGCCACCTTTCATGCACTACATTCAGCCATTGACAATAAAAACACCAATGGCCTACTCCTGCGCCTATTGTCTATTGTCATGATGCTGATCATTGGCTACAGCTCAGCTTCAATACCATAATACTGATTAAGTTCATCTCTAAATTCCTGGACCTTGGGCTTAATGGTTCCATCTGCAACTGGTTCCTGAACTTCCTGATCTTAGTCAGTGTGAACTGGTCGCATTGTTTTTACCCCGACCCTTCACACTGGTGCTCCTCAGGGTTGAATGCTCAGTTCTCTGCTCTATTTCCTGCACACCCACGACAAGTACAGTGACAACTCTTTAATCATTAATGTTTGCCGATGATGGCACTGGTCAGCAATAGATCAATAACAATGATGAGATGGAAAACAAGAAAGAGATCACGAATCTTGTGGCTTAGTGTCAGAAAAACAACCTTGCCCTTAACATCAGCATAATGCAAAAAGATTGTTGTTGACCCAAGGATGCCAGGGGATGCAACAGGATGAGGGATGAACACAACCCTGTCCCCATCAAAGGAGCTGCTATAGAGAGGGCCAACAGCTAAAAGTTCATAGCCATCATATCACCAGCACCTAACCTGGTTCCTTCACACTGATGCAGTGACCAAGAAAGAGCATTCTTATATTTATTTTCCAAGGGGTCTGCGAGGATTCGGCACAAACTCAATGATCCTCTCAAACGTCTACAGGTGTACTTTATTAAGAACTCTGATGGGATGCATCTCAGCCAGGTAAGACCACTGCTCTGTTCTTGACTGCTTGAACCTGCAAACACTGGTGAATAAACCCCACTCAATCACAGGCTCATCACTTCCTTTCATCCAGTCCATCTTCACAGTGCATTGCTTCATGTAGGCTGGAAGACCAGCCCCCCCCCCTCCCCCCATCCCTTTCCCCTCCCTCCTCTCCCTCCTACCTTGAGGGAGAATATACAGGAATTTAAAGTCAAAGACTTCCAGACTTAACAATTTCCTCCCCATTGCTATCAGACTCCTGAACCAATCAACTCTTTCATACCCCCTTCCATGAGGCGTTGCCATGCACATTGTCATTCTATTATTACTTTAGGGTTTTTTTGCACAACTTCTGATTGCATGACAATCTTCACACCATTATGCTGTTTTGCACTCACCATTTGCTGTGCATACTGTTTATTCCACGAGCTACATGCGAACAAGGAATTTAATTGCATTTGACAATGAACTAATCTGAACCTAATCATAATTTGAACATATTAACGCTCAACCAAACTAACATACTATTTACTTATCAAGATTATAATATATGCAGTCAACAAATGAAGGAAGAGGTCACCTGCATTCACAAGGACTCATTATATGGGGAACTAACTCAATGGGGTGAATGGACCAATGCTTTCATGCATCCAACTTTACCAGACCGTCCAACAATGAGCATATTCCTGTTCTTATCTAACATTTACAAGCACGAGCATCATCTAAGAGATCACAGATTAGTAACTGTGAGCAGGGTTTCGAATTCTTACTAACCACTCTGCTCCAGGAAAAAAATATAATGATAACTGAAAAAAACCAAGATAAATCTTGAACTTTATTGAAGTTGTGACCCATATTTTGAATTAACATTTTGAATATAAATTGGGACTGTAGAGTTAGTGTGGATGAGTTATTTTGGCCAGCATGAACGCAGTAGGCCAAAGAGCCTATTTCTGTACTGTATATCTTTATGACTATCTAATGTTTAAGTATTAAATGGTTTCAGATTCTTTATGCACATGCACGATTCAAAGGGGTAGCATGATTATATTGAGCACTGTTGCAAATGTGCAATCACTCGACTTAAAGCACCAACATACAACAGTTATAATAACATTGCACATACAAGCCAATATGTATCCCATCATTATTTACATCAACTGCTTGGCACTAAATCTACTGCACTGAATGCAAGATATAGTAATGCTCTACATATAACTTTTCAAAAATGTAGTTCAAAATTCAAATAATTTCCTTTAGTACTTCTCTCTAGTACTGCAATCAATAGTAAATGACGATTCTTTAGTCTTCTGATAAGTTCTAAAATGTATTAACTATATGATGTTAGAAATGTTGAGGAATCTATGAAATTATCATAGTTTTGAAAGTTCCAATATTGTGGATTGGAATATATACACCTGAACCAATATTTAACACCATAATGGAGTTTATTGATAGTTCAAAGGGAGTGGAAATAATTGGGTGACTGATAATAAAACTGTATTCATATAAACATATAGAAACTAACCCATAAAAAAAATAATGCACTTAAAAAATTTCAGTCAAAACAAACTCGCTTGAGATTAATAGATTAAACATTTGATGGGAAATTGAGTTCTAGATCTATTTTTTTACACAATATATTCCGCACTAACAACCTGGAATTAAAATATAAAAAGAGTGGTTTATTTATTTTAAAAATCCTCCAGGAATATAGGGACTAAACCAATGCTGAGAGAATTGTCAAGCCCTCTCAGCGCAAGACTTTTGTGCTTAGTGCTGAGTCCAATAGTGGAGGAAGAGATCACATGCATGAACATCGGGCCATACATGCTCAAGGGAACTCTTAGTTGAAGATAACTTCATATTTCTCAGGATTAAATTCCATTTGCTATTTTTTTATCCAACTGACAACACCATCTATATTTCCCTGGAGTCTACAAGCTTATGCGCGAATTAAAAACTGAAAAGCCAAATTTTGTACCTTCTTCAAACTTCTTTCTCATGCTCTTTACTTTTACATCTAATTTATTACCATGTTACAAATACCATGAGGCCAAGGACTGAGCATTATGCAGCTCCACGAGTAACAGTTTCCAAGCGTATAAAAATAGATTACTTATTCTCTGTTTGTTTTAGTCTGGACACTTTTGGCAGTCTTCCCTATTTTCCTCTTCTTTCATTTGTATAGACTGACCTGCTGGACATGTCCCAGAGGCCCAGATCATAGAACATTAGCAACAAGATTTACAGACAGTGGAGCTTAATTGTCCTTTAACATACATACTATTTCACCTTATTAAAGAATTTATAGGAGGCAGAGGGAGTGTTAGATGAGTGTTTATCACAATGGAAGTCTGTAACATGAGGCCTACCACAGGTAAAGATGCAGGGATCTTACATATTACGCAGATTTTGCAGGGGCCATAGAAATAGGTACAGCTTTAGATAATTAAGAAGGATATTTAAGGATACAGCCAAACACAGATCAACTGGAAAGTTCAGCTGAGCAGTGGCAAGTGGAATTTAATCCAGTTAAGAGTTTCAGAGTCAAATCCTGTAGGACATCAAAGAATAAAAGGCAGGAACTTTAGGAGTGTTGATGTGTGGCCTGCAAGTCTGTTGTGCCTAAAAATGGTGACGCATGCAGATAGGGTAGAGAAGGCATTTAGGAAGCTTGCCATCATGTGCCATGGCATTGAGTACAGGCAACTTGGGGAGGGGTTGTTGGGTGATTTCCCAGCTAACAAGCCATATTGCGATTTCCTCCAACTTGAAGCCACATCATCTGCACGTGCGTCAAGAAACAAGAGTTAATATAAAATAAATTGTGATTTATTTATTTACTCCCCCCCCCCCCCAACACATAAATTGCACGGGAGCAAATTTTAACCCACATCTCAAATTTTTGGGCAAGTTTGCGAACTCTGCAAGGAGAAATTTCCATAACCCAAATAGTCATAATGTGGGGGTTGTCTGTATTAGATATGGATTGCATGTTGCAGCTGTACAAAACATTGGTTAGACCACACATGACGTATCATTTACAGTCTGGTCACCATACAATAGAACAGATCTGACAGCAATGGAAAGATTGCCGAAGAGATTCGCTAGGATGTTGGCTGGAATGGAGGACTATGTTTGCAAGGAGAAATTGGATAGGCTAGGTTATGCTCACAAGTATATCGGAGACTGGAGGGTGACTTGAGAGAGGTTTTTAAAATTATGATTAGATAGAACAGATGGCCAGAATTTTTTTCCAGAACAATGGAGTCAAAAACTAGATGCAACAAGTTTAAGATGAGAATGGAGAAATTTAAAGGAGATCTCAGGGGCAAGTTTATCCACACAGGGGGAGATGTTTGTTCTCTCTGCATCCTAAACATCATTCTACAGTGTCACCTTGGTTGAAGGAAATGAAATTCTCATTCCCCTTGCTATCCTCAGGTAAGTTTATTCCTGCTGAATACCACTTTGTCAGCTGATGGAGGATTACAAATGGTATTCAGCTGGAAGCATCCTCAAACTTAATGAAATACGAATAGTAATTTTGTAAAGATAACACCACAGCCATCTCGAATACAAAATACAATACATTTTTTTAAGTACATCTACTTACTCCATGGTTTACAGAATCTCCTTGGTTATCAAACTCTTTATTTACGGAATCTCTTGTCCATCGAGGAGGCTTCCAACTTCTTTCTTGTGATCCCTTGTGATAATAGAATGTGCGCCCTGTGGTATCTTTGTGCACCTCCCATTCACCATGTATTTGCATGGGAGGGCTATTGGGAGCAGGGGGTAGGTTAGCTTGAGATATTTTCAGATCTTGCAGATTTGCATATACTGGGGATTCTGACCTCACAGGTTGTATCGTCTATAAGAAAGAAAGAATAAATATTAAGATATAATTCTATTACCCAAGCTGTTTGACATTTTTTTTCCATTGGGATCATAAATATGGGAATCAAACAAAAAAACAGCCTTTCTTTTCTGCTGCACGCCTCTTCAAATTGTGCTTTCATCAAACACATATTATTTCATAAAATTACATCTTTCAATTTGATTGGTTGAAGTGGCTGATTTGGTGGCTTGGCCTATTCAGTGAAACCAATTAAAAGTAGCAAATGCAACATTCCAAATGTTAATAATAAAAAGCTACAACAAACTTATATAGGCTTACAAAACAAAACATTTTTAAATATTGCAATACTTCAACAATTTTAACCACATAAGCTACACAGTGATTTTGTTTAATCAACAGATACTTTGAACATAGAACACGACAGCACAGGAACCATGATGCCTGTGCTGACCATAATGGCAATTCCTAATCAGTCCCTAATCAGTCCTTGCCTTTCTAAATGCAAATAAATCCTGTCCCTCAAGCCCCCTTCCAGTAACTTTCTCACCACTGATGCAAGGCTCAGCAGCCTGTACTTGAGCCCTTCTAAAGGCCAAACATTAGGAATCCTCTAGTCTTACAGTGAACTACCAATGACTAATGAAAATTAAAAAATCTGTGCCAGTGACGCAGCAAACTCCTCCCTTGCTTCCTACAACCTCCTAGATACTCCTGGTCAGGCCCACATGATTTATCCATCTTTATATATTTCAAGATCTCCAATACCTTCTCCTTTGTAACATTGATATGCTTCAGAATATCACTGTTCTGAGCTTCCATGCCCTTCTCCACCTTAAACAGAGAAGAGAAATATTCATTTACGACCCCATCCATCTAACTCAATACAAAGATTACCACACTAATCGTTAATGGGATCTACAGTCTCCCTTGTGATCCTTCCTCTCTTAATATATTTATATAATGATTTACGATTCTCCTTTTCCTTATCTGACAGAGATATCACACGGCTCCTTTTTGCCCTCCCGATTTTCCTCTTTAATGTCCTCCAATATTCTCTTCAGGTTACTCACTTGACCCTAGCTGCTTATGCCCGACATATGCCCCCTTCCTTTCTCATACCAAAGCTTCAAATCCCTCAGCAACCAGGTTTACTAATTTTGCCAGCTTTGCCCTTCACTAATAGGAAAATGCCAGGCTTCATCTCCACCTATCTCACTTTTAAAAGTCGAGGCAAATCAGGTTTATTGTCATATGCACAGGTACAGTAAGGTACAAGTACAATGCAAATCTTGATTGGTGTCAGGGTCACACAGAACGGAAACTCGCCCATGGCCACACAAGATGCCCTATCTAAGCTGGTCCCATTTGCTGTTATTTGGCCAAAGATAGGGAACAAATCATCCTCTACGATAATCTTCAACACTGGTGCTCCACAAGGATGTGTGCACAGCCGTATTCTGTACTCCTTATATCCCCACGACTGTACAGCCACATACAAATCCAATTCAATCCACAAAATCGCAGCACCATCGTTGTGGGCCAGGTATCAAATAATGACGAGACGGAGTACAGGAAGGAGACCGAGAACGCCGTGACCTGGTGTCATGACAACAACCTTTCAATGTCAGCAAGACAAAGGTGATAGTGATCATCTTCAGGAAGTGAAGCATACCCTGGAATGTATTGACTGCGCCGCTGTAGAGATGGTTGGAAGCTTTACGTTCCTAGGAGTAGATAGAACATAGAAACATAGAAAATAGGTGCAGGAGTAGGCCATTCGGCCCTTCGAGCCTGCACCGCCATTCAATATGATCATGGCTGATCATCCAGCTCAGTAGCCTGTACCTGCCTTCTCTCCATACCCCCTGATCCCTTTAGCAAAAAGGGCCACATCTAACTCCCTCTTAAATATAGCCATTGAACTGGCCTCAACTACCCTCTGTGGCAGAGAATTCCACAGACTCACCACTCTCTGTGTGAAGAAATGTTTTCTCATCTCAATCCTAAAAGACTTCCCCCTTATCCTTAAGCTGTGACCCTTGGTTCTGGACTCCCCCAACATCGGGAACAATCTTCCCGCATCTAGCCTCTCCAACCCCTTAAGAATTTTATATGTTTCTATAAGATCCCCCCTCAGTCTTCTAAATTCCAGCGAGTACAAGCCCAGTCTATCCAGTCTTTCCTCATATGTAAGTCCCGCCCATCCCAGGGATGTCACGAGTATTTTGTCCTGGACAACCCATATCGAAGCAATGGCCAAGAAAGCACACCAATGTCTCGACTGCCACAGGAGGATTAGGAAATTCAGCATGTCCCTGAAAACTCGCACCAACTTCTACAGAAACGCCTTAGAAAACATTTTATAGGGATGCATCACAGCATGGTTTGGGAACAGCTCCATCCAAGACTGCCAGAAATTGCAGAGGGTTGCAAGTCTGGAGGATATTACACCAAAATAGGTTGAACCCTGAGAATCTAAACAAAAAGAATATCTACAGACGATGTGTACAGAGCTTCACAAACTTTTTTTTTGCTAGGTCAAAGCATGAATATCACCGTGCACAAGAAAGTCTTGACAACCCTGGTGACACAATGTCAAATGTCGCAACCAAAAACGTTAAATTTACAAATGAATTGGGAGGGAGAGTGGTGGCAAAAGGAAAGCAGTTAACTGGACTAAGCCTTTATATTATCAAGTGTGTTGTACAGCTTCAGATGATATACACAAATATTCGAATGAGATTTCAATCGATTACATTTTACCAATATTTAACATCAATAGTTTTAGTGAAACATAGTAAAAGGTTGCTCAACTGCAAAGTACACTTCCGATAGTAAATGTTACTGCATATTGCTACACTACACCAAGTTGAAAGTCCTAAATCCATCTGACGCAACTTTATCAATGCTGCAATGCACCAACAGCAATTTAAAATAGAACCAGTAATATAGAATAAAACAAAATATGTTTGCATTGACATAGCTTCACACATCATCTTAAATTGCTGACTATATTTTAAACTTATGCAAAATTAGCAGAGATATAAATTCCAGGCAACTTTTCCACATAACAGAAGCGTCGAAAACCAGAGTCTGAAGAAGGGTCTCGGCCCGAAACGTCACCCATTCCTTCTCTCCCGAGATACTGCCTGACCCACTGAGTTACTCCAGCATTTAGTGTCTATTTTTGATTTTAACCAGCATCTGCAGTTTCATTCCTACGCATGTCTCCAAGCGGTTGCAGAATATTCTCAAGGGGAAGGGTGAGCACCTGGAATTCATGTGCACATTGGCACAAATGATACGAGTAGGAAAACGGACAAGGGAACATGGTTGCAGGAAGAACATGACGGCAGCTCAATGTTTTGGGGGTTTTGATGTTTCAGACCGGAGGGAGACAAAAGAGGTGAAGGAGGTGCACTACTGGTCAGGGAGACTGTCAAGGCGGCACTCAGAGGACATACTGGAGGGATCGGCTTTCTATTTATTGATTTTTCCAGTCAATACAATACAACAGATTGACCATACAGTTGTGAAAGTTAAAAAGTGCAAAAATCATTGTATCAAAAAAAAAAACAATATAATCACACATGATATTTTCTGACCGAAAAATAAAGGTGTAGGCAGTAGCCAAAGCTTATTATGCCTACCCTTAATACTTAACAAAATATAATTTTTAAAAAACCACAACATCATAGGTCAGAAGCAGATAAACAAAACATAGAGAGAAACACAAATATCGTCAAGAACCATCATTTCTATCACGTCAGTCATTTCTCAGTGCTGATCACATATTTTGTATCTTTCAAATATAATATTTTTGAACATTTTCTTCAATTTACACATATTACTACACTCTTTTAATTCATTGCTGCAACTATTCCATAAATTGACCCCTTTAACAGTCACACAACTATTTTTCACATTTGTTCTTACCCTCATTTCTTCAAATATATAATTACCCCTGAGTAGATACCTGCTCTCCCTCACTGAAAACAAACCTTGAATACAGTCAGAAAGTGTTCTTTCTTTTGCTCTAGACATTATTTGTAGAGTTTTAAAGTCTACTAGGTCCATAAATTTTAGGGCATATGATTTCATAAATAATGGGTTGGTTGGATCATTATAACTTTTCTAATTTTTTTTGAGAATTGAGGAAGCAAAGATATCGATCGGCCTGTGATTTGAAACTAAATGTCTGTCTCCATTCTTGCAGACAGGAATGACTTTCACTATTTTCATTTTGTTGGGGAAATATGCCTGTGAGGAAGGATTGATTGCATATATGTGTCAACGGTTTTACTATACATTCAATAATATTTTTGACTAGTGTCATATCAAGGGAATTGTAATCAGGTAGACTTTGTTACTGTATTTTTTAACAATATCAATGACTTCATTTTCGTGTACGCCACTGAGGAACATGGAGTGTGCATTTCTATCAGAGCTCTCATGTTCTAGACCTTCCTTGCTGCTCGGTTTAGTAATCTCATTTGTTAAGGTAGGCCCAACTTTTACAAAGTAGTCATTAAATTCATCAGCAACCTCTTTTATGTTATTTATAGTTGTATTATGATTTTTAACAAAGTTGGGTAATCTGCTTTAATTATGTTGTTAATCACTTTCCATGTTCCCTGAATATTACTTCTATTTTTTTCCAACAATTTGCTATAGTACTCCTTCTTGTTACATCTCATAATGCTCATCAATTTATTTTTATCTCCCATATTTATTTTCTGAAGGGAGTTATACAGACTTCCAAATAGCGAATAGTAGTTAGTAGAATAGTTAGTAGAATAGTAGTTAGGGCACAAATTAACTAAAGAAATAGAAAATGCATGTCAGAAATGCATGTTACAGTGATTATGGGGGAATCTCAATATGCAAGTAGACAGGGAAAACCAGGTTGGTACTAGATTCTAAGAGAAGGAATTTGTGGAATGCCTACATGATGCCATTCCACAATACCCTTAGAACAGTTTGTGGTTGAGCCTACTAGGAAAAAGGCAATTCTGGATTTGGTGTTGTGCAATGAACCAAACTTGATTAGAGTCTGACCTCTCTGTCATGGGCCTCCTCCAGTGCCATAGTGAGGCCCGCCGGAAATTGGAGGAGCAGCACCTCATATTTCGCCTGGGCAGTTTGCAGCCCGGTGGTATGAACGTCGACTTCTCCAACTTCAGATAGCTCCTCTGTCCCTCCCATCCCCTCCTCCTTCCCAGATCTCCCTCTATCTTCCTGTCTCCACCTATATCCTTCCTTTGTCCCACCCCCGACATCAGTCTGAAGAAGGGTCTCGACCCGAAACGTCACCCATTCCTTCTCTCCCGAGATGCTGCCTGACCTGCTGAGTTACTCCAGCATTTTGTGAATAAATTGATTAGAGACCTCAAGGTGAATAAACCCCTAGAGACAGTGATAACATGATAAAATTCAACTGCAGTTTGAGAAGGAGAAACTGAAATTGGATATATCAGTATGACTGAGTAAAGGTAACTATGGAGGCTTGAAGTAGGAGCTGTACAGGTATGTAGGTTAATTGGCTGGGTAAATGTAAAAATTGTCCCTAGTGGGTGTAGGATAGTGTTAATGTACGGGGATCGCTGGGCGGCACGGACTTGGTGGGCCGAATAGGCCTGTTTCCGGCTGTAGATATATGATATGATATGATATGATATGGAAGGAGAAAGTTAACTGGAAGGAGACCATAGCAGAAATGATGGTGGAGTAGCAATGGCAGGAGTTTCCGGGAATAATTCAGAAGACACATGATCTTTGCATCTCTAAGAAGCCGCAGGTGGCTGATAAAAGAAATCAAAGATAGCATAAAATTCGCATTGCTGATGAAACCACAAAAAAAGGCTCATCAATGCCTAATCTTCCCGAAGTTTGAGGAGATTCTAGAAATGTAGTCAGGAGCTTACTTATTGGTTGCATCACGGCCCGGTTCGGAAACTGGAATGCACCACCATGGTCGGGTTTATAGAATAACTGATAATACATTGTATACTTATTGCTGTTGTTGTTGCTTCTAATGTACCTGTAAAGCTGTACAAGAAAGATTCTCATTGCTACATTTCACATCTGGTGCACACGACAAATACTCTCTTGACATGTCACTTAATGTGTGGTCTAATATTTAACTGTCACCATAACCTGTTTTGGCTCATTTACTGTTTTGGTTTCGCACTGTAGTTAATCACTGCTCTTCAATAGGTCCTTTTTTTAATGCAGAAGACAGTATTCAACCACAGGATTGGCCCCAAATATTTGCAATATATTTTAATTTAGATGAGGGAAGTAAATATAATTTTCCTCAGTTTACAACATGGGAATGGATGGGGGGCGTAGAGTTACGAAGAGGATACAAAGTGGCTGTAAGGTGATTTTGACAGATGCAGTATAATATACATACATGTGATGTTATTCACTTTTCAGTTCAAACAATAAGGCAAAATATTATTTAATAGTGGTCAATTGGAAAATGTTAATGTACAAATAGATCATGAGGAACACGAGATAGAAAATCAGCCATGATCACAGTGAAGAGACAAATGGCCAACTCCTGATGTTTTTATGTTCAGTATTATATCTACTAAGATCTTTCATATCATCCTTAAACTACTTCAACATTATTTATGCCCTATTTGCTATTTCTTCCTATTGTAGTAATTTGCAGCATTTCCCATTTTCCTACCAATTTATCATTTTATCCAACTTGTTTCAACTTCTGTGGTCCAATTCCAGCTCTTCTCACATTTTAAAATTTAAATATATATTCCCACAGCCAGCACTTTTACCATTAAATTAAATTCTGTAACAACTACAAACTATTGATGAAAAGTAACTGGGAATTAAGTATTTCTTTTTTTTTGCAATGCACCAAAAATACCAAAGAAATCCAGGTGGCTGCATAGACAATTGTAGATATAGATTAATGAGATAGATTAATGCTTAAACAAAAACAAATATTATTACAGCTTCCCTATTTTTTTTAAACAGGAACCAACTGGTTCCATGCATAGGAAGGAACTGCAGATGCTGGTTTAAACCGAAGATAGACACAAAAAGCTGGTGTAACTCAGCAGGTCAGACAGCATCTCTGGAGAAAAGGAATAGGTGATGTTTCTGGTCGAGACCTTTCTTCAGACTGGTTACAAGCTGACTGCATATACTGTTAATTAACTATCTGCATGAATATTTCTACAATTTAGCTTTTAGTTAATATTTTATATTGTTTCTTTAATGGTTGAGAGGTGGAAATAATTAAGCATCCACCAAGCATCAAAAAGTGTTCTAAAAAAATCCTCAATTGTGTTATGAAGAGAATTGCTGATGCAGTGATGGAATTTCCTACAATTTTTCGTTTAGTTTAGTTTGGAGGTACAGCGCGGATTCAGCCCACCAAGTCGGTGCCGACCAGCGATGCCTGTACACTTTCAATATCCTACACAAACTAGGGGCAATTTATCATTTGACCAAAGCCAATTAACTTACAAACCTGGATGTCTTTGGAGTGTGGGAAGAAATCGGAGTACCCAGAGAACACCCACGCAAGTCATGAGAACGTACAAACTCCATACAGACTGCACCCGTAGTCAGGATCAAACATGGGTCACGGGTGCTGTAAGGTAGCAACCCTACCCTCGCGTCACCCAACATTTCTACAACATTTTTATTAGAAATAAATTATAACAGATTTGATACAAATTTAACTTTTACTCAACTGTTAGGTATCAACAATTGCTGTAAACAAGACTGCAGCATATTTTTCCACATCAATGAAAATACAGAGTACATGCAGCCAAGTTGAATTGTCAGCTGGGCACTGTCTGCTTTCTAGATAAACTCATGATCTGTTTTTATCATACAGTCCAGGTATTCAGTTAGACAGTACTGGATTTTAAAATAGTATATGTCAAAACATTCAAACTTTTTACAAATTTCACAATTTTAAGATGACCATTTTCTGTTTTGTAAGATGAAATAACACGTGAATTTAATCCCAAATATGTCATATAGATTTCAATCCTATTGCATAGAATATCAAGGGCTTTCTGAAAATACTGTGAATTTTATGCAAAATTTAAAAAAATTACAACATTTTAATTACAAAGTTCCTCTTCAGTCTTTGCATGATGAAATCCAAAATACCACGTAACCCATTTATTTTGCAAAACAGAAAACGAAAAGAACATTTATATAGAAGAAAATTACTTTGAAACTGACAGAAAGACTGATTGAAATAATTTTTTTAAATATGCACAAATTACAATTATTTTTAAGTATTGCTGTACAATTAAATTTTGTGGGTAAATGCATCGTACGAACACAAAACAGAGGTTTACACATAAATGCTGCAGCCTAACTTTGGAAAGTTTTTTTTTAAACCGTACCTTTAAAGGTGAACTTAAGATGAAAACATCATCTTCCTCCTCTTTGCTGAAACTCCTAAATGGAGAACACTGCATCATTACCTCCTCAATGCTAATTTCACGTAGCAAAATAGAATTAACACCCAAATAGTTTGCGTGCAGGTTATGACTTGGCAAAAATGGTCGATTTCAGCAATGCATAGCCAATGAAAAGCTAGCTGAAATGTGCAATTCTGAAAAAGCTGTAGCTTGATCCCGTTTACCACCATGTGAATCAATTAATTGGAAGAGAAAACACCCAACTGTAAAATTGAAGGCACTTTATAAACTAGATTACTAGATATAGGCAGTCCCCAGATTACATAACGGTTCCGTTCCTGTGACGTACCTGTAAGTTGATCTATAAGTAAGACAGCAACTTCCATTTTCTATAGTTACCCATATAGTATTGTTCTAATACACTTTGCTGTTTGAATCAAATAATACAATCAAATAATTATTCATTTCTTACACTGCACTGTAACTTTTATGCTTGTATTTTATACCTGTCTTATTCTATTTTTAGCTTGTTTTCATTTTCTATTCTCTTTAATGACTGTTTTTAATTGCTTTTAAGTGCTCTTTAATGTTTTATGTAAAGCACTTTGAATTGCCTTGTTGCTGAAATGTGCTCTATAAATAAACTTGCCTTGCCTATAGTTCATTGAATATTCACACAAAACGCTACTCATTATTAAACTAATGGAATACATACTGTACCCAATCATGAATGAGTACCATAAAAAAAAAAATTATTACCATTATGAAAATGTTTTTAAAATATGGGAGAATTTGCATATAGTCAGATTTCCATAGATCAGGTCACATAACCTGGAGATACCCTATACCTGCTTTTATATTTTAAAAAAACATTTACATTCAAATATTATAAATGAAGGTACATTGACAAATAGAAGATGTGAATGAAGGTGCCGAGGGTGTCACACCGGCAAAGCTGGTAGAGCTGCTGCCTCACAGCACTAGAGACCCAAGGTTCAATCCTGTCCTGTCTGTGTGGAGTTTGCAGGTTCTCCGTGACAGCATGCGTTTCCTCCATGTACTCTGGTTTCCTCCCAAATCCCAAAGATGTGCGGGTGTGTAGGTTAAATGACCTGTGTAGTGTACTGTAGTGGCCCCAGTGTGCAGTGAGTGAATGTGAAAGTGGGATAACAGAACTAGTGCAAACGGAAAATTGATGGTCATTCTGGACTCAATGAGTCGAAGGGCATGTTTCCACACTGTATCTCTAAACTAAACTAGAACGGGAATTGACGCCGAAAAATGTCATCGATCCCAAGCGATCACTTAAGGCAATTATGATAGCCTTTGCTAATGTTCAAACTATTGCTTCAATACAATATTATCAATAGCTTGTAGAAACAAAGAACTGTAGATACCTGTTAATATGCAAAAGGACACAAAGTACTGGAGTAACTCAGCTTTGGGATGATGAAATACAACTAACTTCAATCTTGTTTGCAAAAGCTGTTATATGATTTCAGAGTGAACACACTTGTCTTTGGTCAGGGTGCGAGATCATCTTTCCAAAAAAAATGTTAGAGGGAAATCTTCATCAGCTGTTATTGTTTCTTAATGGGTTTTTTAATGTAAACCCTTTTATTTAAGTATCTCTTCAGATGTTTTCATACTTACAAGCCACATCATATCTCCTATTTTCATTGTTAAAGTCTGTAACTCTGTACATAACTAATTATTTAGGCAAAATATTTAACCAATGAACATGTTTATGAAATGAAAGAAATATTCGATGCACAAGTCGGGAAAGTGCACAAGTCCAGAAAGTTACAATTAAAAGCATCAACCTCAGGTCTGCTGGAGTAAGATAATGCAGAGGATAAAAAGACCTGTTATATATTTAAGATTTAAAATTCTAATTAGATCTGATCAACTCAGCAACAAAAAAAATGATGATCCACCTGACTTACAACATTGTGAAAATTCCAGAATCCACAGCATTACACAAATGTGTGACCTAAAGCACAGTGCAATTGCTGGCCCACTCAACCCCTAACACATTAACACCAGCAGGAGAATGGAGGGAGGGAGGAAGGAGAGAGGAGAGAGGAAGGAAAAGGCAGAGGGGGGAAAAAGGGGGTTGGAAGAAAAGACAGAGGGAATTTAGGAACAAGAGGCTTGTAAAAAGCAGAGAGAGAAAGATGGGTGATTGACTGAAAGATACAACATGGAAACAGGCCCTTCAGCCCACCGAATCCACACCAACCATCAATCACTAGCTCTATGATATCCCACTTTCATATCCACTCCTTACACTTAAGGGGTAATTTACAGAAGCCAACTAACCTACAAACATAAGCTACAACTTGGTTGATGTTTAAGAAAAGACAGCAGCTGATTCTTAACAGCTGCCACAAGACAATATTGCCAGTATAAAATGGTTTTAAAAAATCCTTGTTTATGTTCCTCTCTTTTCACACACACCATCCACAGAAATAAATATGCCTACCGATGTTTGTAAAATCATCACAATAATAAAAAAGTATTTTACTTTTCAGCAATTCTGTTTGCCTTGCCTACAACTTAACAATCGAACATAGAAAAGTACAGCACAGGAACAGGCCCTTCGGCTCACAATGACTGTGCCAAACATGTCAAGCTAAACTAAGCTCATCTGCCTGCATATGATCCATACCCCTCCATTCCCTCCACATCCATGTGCCCATCTCAAAACCTTTTAAATGCCACTATTGTATCTGCCTCCAACAACACCCAAAGCACCCAATCTCTGTGTGCAAAAAAGCATGTCCCATGTGTGTTCTTTAAAACTTATTCTACAAACTGGGTAGGGCTGCACCAATAAAACCATTCCAAATTCTGTCCCTGGAGAGACTAATAGTGATGTAAATGAACTCAGTAAGCAGGATACTGCCGCTGAGATGGCAAGAATTTGACTGCATTGTGCTGTTGGCGCAATAGCCAATAATCCACATCATGCCAATGCAGCAAAAAAAACTACTTAAATCATTGCATAATAACATCCTAATCAGCATTTGAGGGATCAATCTAAACTATAGGCCTTTAGAAAAATGTTTAATCACTGCAAGAATCAAGTAGCTGGATCACATCAATAACAAAATTGCCAAAATCTCTATAGTGCAGTTCACTTTTTTGTAATTGGTTTAGACGTCTTCATAATAGGTTCAGTATGTGCAGTAGCTTAAGCATTATGCTACCACATCCTAATTTAAAAGCCCCAAATTTAATATATCAACAAGACGTGCTGTGCCACCAAAGTCCAATAACCAATACACTGAAATATTACTGTGTATCTTTTTTGAATTGCTACGAGGCAGATGATCCTAAAATGGGATGGAGGGGCACAATTACCAGAATTTCAGTGCCACAGGCAGGATGTTAGACATGTCCAGAAAATTCTTCAGAGCTATTCATACTTCTCTGATGCTACTTCATTGTATGTTTCATGGAAACCACCTGCTTCCAATAAAGTACTGTAGTGGGAACAGAGCCAAGGAAACAAGACTGCATTAAACAATTGAAATTTGACAAATCATAACCAACTTATTTGAATCAGTAGACAATGCTTAAATAATCTCAGTTACAAGCTTGGTGTACATTAATACACAAGCAATCATGCGAGGCACTGGTTTCAGTAAACATTGTGCAAGGATATGACAGTTTAAAGGGACGGAATGGTGCAATGATTCCTCTTTAAATTGCCAGTTCGAAGAGTTTGCACACACACACACAACAGCAAATGGAGTTCAATAGAAATGGCAAATAGAATTTGATTCAAATAAGTATGCGTTGCAGTTTGAGAAGTCAAACCTGGATAGGACCTTCAATGTGTTCGGTAGGGCACTGGGGCGTACCAAAGAGCAGAGTGATCGAAGGGTACAAGTATCTATTTCCCTGAAAGTTGCATCACGGGTAGATAGGGCAGTATTGGAGGCTTTTGGTTGCACTTAAGAGTATTGGTCAGTTTCGGTCACTCTGCCATAGGAAAGCTGAAAAGAGTGCAGAGAAGGTTTACTAGGATGTTGCCCAGACTCGAGGCCCAGACCCATTGGGAGAGGTTGGGCAGGTTAGGATTTTATTACTTGGAGCACAGGAGGCTGAGAGATTATCTTTATAGAGGTATATAAAATTATGACGGGAATAGACAAGGTGAATGCACAGTCTTTTTCGCAGGGTAGGGAATCAAGAACTATAAGGCATGGATTTAGGAGGGGAAAGATTTAATAGGAACCCGAGGGAAACAACTTTTTCACACAAATGGTGGTGGGTATATAGAACGCGCTGCAGAGGAAGTAGTTGAGGCAGGTACAATAACAACTTTTAAAAGACTGTTGGATAGGTCCATTGACACGGGTGCATGATTTGCATAGATTAAAAGGAGATGGCTCAAACGTGGCAGATAAAAAGGGCAAGCAGAGGTGGCCATCTTGGTCAGCATGGATGAGATGCGCAGGAAAAAAAACTGCATATGCTGGTTTAAATCGAAGGTAGACACAAAATGCTGGAGTAACTCAGCGGGTCAGGCAGCATCTCAGGAGAGAAGGAATGGGTGACCTTTCGGGTCGAGACTCTTCTTCAGACTCCGAAGAAGGGTCTCGACCCGAAACGTCACCCATTCCTCCTCTCCTGAGATGCTGCCTGACCCGCTGAGTTACTCCAGCATTTTGTGTCTACCTTGGATGAGATGTGCCACATGGCCTTATTTCATAGTATGATTCTCTGACTTTCTGACTTGTACGATTTTAAAGATCCTGGAATTGTTTCATTGGTCTGTCTTTAAAAAAGGCTATTGACGCAAACAGATATTATCTCCATTATTGATAAGTTCCGGTGCTCAACTGTAAATCCATCAACCACTCTCCGCTTTTCAGGTCTTCTCACCAGCTAGGATTTGTTTCTATGAACAAAAATAAAACTTTAATTCTGGACTCTTTTGTGCTTGAATTCACGTCTAAATTACAACTGTGCCAAAGATCTTAATCTAGTCTAGTCAAGTCAAGTCAAATTTATTTGTCACATACACGATGTGCAGTGAAATGAAAGTGGCAATGCCTGCGGATTGTGCACAAAAAAGAATTATAGTTACAGCATATAAATAAAGTTAATAAGTTACTATAGTGTAGACAAAAATTTAGTCTCTGGGGTTGTAAAAGTTGACAGTCCTGATGGCCTGTGGGAAGAAACTCTGTCTCATCCTCTCCGTTTTCACAGCGTGACAGCGGAGGCTTTTGCCTAATCGTAGCATCTGGAACAGTCCGTTATTGGGGTGGCAGGGGTCCCTCATGATCTTGCTTGCTCTGGATCTGCACCTCCTGATGTATAGGTCCTGCAGGGGGACGAGTGTAGTTCCCATGGTGCGTTCTGCCAAACGCACTACTCTCTGCAGGGCCATCCTGTCCTGGGCAGAGCTGTTCCCAAACCAGACTGTAATGTTGCCGGACAGGATGCTCTCTACAGCCCCAGAGTAGAAGCAATGAAGGATCCTCAGAGACACTCTGAATTTCCTCAGTTGTCTAAGGTGGTAAAGGCGCTGCTTTGCCTTACCCACCAGTGCGGCAATGTGCGTTGCCCACGTCAGATCCTCTGTGATGCGGACTCCCAAGTATTTAAAACTGCTCACCCTATCCACAGTAGACCCATTTATCTCCAGTGGCGTGTACGTCCTTGGATGTTTAGCCCTTCTGAAGTCCACAATCAGCTCCTTCATTTTAGTGACATTCAAGAGGAGGCTATTGTCCTGACACCAGAGTGCCAGATCAGCCACCTCCTCCCAGTAGGCCTTCTCATCGTTGTTGGAGATCCGGCCCACCACCACAGTGTCATCAGCAAACTTGATGATGGAGTTTGAGCTGAACCTGGCCCCACAGTCATGTGTGTACAGGGAGTACAGTAGGGGGCTAAGGACGCAGCCCTGGGGGGATCCTATGTTCAGGGTGAGGGAGCTAGATGTGTGTTCCCCCATCCTGACCACTTGGGGCCTGGCGGTGAGAAAGTCCAGGACCCAGGCACACAGAGGGGTGCTAAGCCCCAGTTCCAGCAGCTTCTCAACCAGTCTGCTGGGGACTATTGTGTTGAATGCTGAACTAAAGTCAATGAACAGCATCCTCACATAGCCCCCCTGGTTGTCCAGATGAGAGAGAGAGCGGTGTGTAGAACCTGGGAGACCGCATCACCCGTGGACCTGTTCGGACGGTATGCGAACTGTAGTGGGTCCATGTTGCGAGGAAGGAGGGCGCAGATGTGCTTCTTGATTAGCCTCTCAAAGCATTTCATGACAACCGAGGTGAGGGCCACCGGTCGATAGTCATTTAAACACGCTGGAGAGGCATTCTTTGGCACCAGTACAATGATGGATCGTTTGAAGCATGCAGGGACCACGGACTTGGCCAAGGAGAGGTTGACTATTGTGGTGAGCACTGGAGCAAGCTGAGTAGCACAAGACTTTAGCACTCGCCCAGATATACCATCTGGGCCTCCAGCTTTCCTCGTATTCACATGCGTCAGAGCCCACCTCACCTCATGCTCGGACACCGAGAATGTGTGCACATCCCCGGCGGTGGATCCCCCTCCAGCCTCGCTAGCCAGCGCCCCTTCGGTGCTGTTTTTAGAGGGCGAGCTGGTGGTGTTACCCATCTCAAACCGTGCATAAAAAGAGTTCAGGTCATCAGCTAAGGAGGAGCCGGCACTTCCATGCATAATATCCGTAATATAAGGCACTTCGATTGACTGACTAATGCATAATATCCAAGCAATTCAGAGACATATCAGTCATGAACGACAGACATACAAACATCTGCACACGCTTTGACAGGTAGAATGCTAACGTGCCTTTCTGGGCCCCCATAGCCCGCGATGGTATTACAATCTCAGTCACAGAGGCCGACGTCAGAAGATCCCTAAGGAGGGTGTACCCTTGGAAGATGTCTGTACCTGATCGTATTCTTAAAACTTGTGCAGACCAACTGACTGGAGTTTTTGTGGACATCTTCAACCTCTCATTATTGAGGTCTGAGGTTCCCACCTGCTTTAAAAGGGCACCAATAATACTGTAAAAAGAGGATGATGACTTGCCTCAATAACTATCGACCAGTGGTACTAACATCCGTAGTCTGAAGAAGGGTCTTGACCTGAAACACCTATTCCTTCTCTCCAGAGATGCTGCCTGTCCCGCTTGTTGTGTTTATCTGTGGTGATATAGTGCTTTGAGAGGTTGGGGGATCGATTGACTGACCAAATGGTACTAGAACAACAACATTGCTCTCAACGTCAGTAAAACCAAGGGACTGATTGTTGACTTTGAAAGAAGGTGGTCACAGATCCGCAAACCTGTCTTCATCGACGGGACGGTAGTGGAGGGAGTCAAAAACCGTAAACACCTGGGCATGCATATCTCTGAAGATCTGTCCTGGACCCAGCAGATTGTGGCCATGAGGAGTGTTTTAGAGCAATGGTGAAAGTGGCAGGGCAGGTAGATAGGATGGTGAAGGTGGCTTTTGGCATACTGGCCTTCTTCAGTTTGGAAACAGAGCATGGATCTTGGAACACCCTGTTTCAGTTGTAATGTTATAGTGGTAATCTTATGCAGGCGCATAAAATCTTGAGGGGAATGGAGGGAATGCAGTCTGTCTCCCAGAACTAGGCGCCATAGGTTTATGGTGAGAGAGGAAAGATTTAATATGTTATATGTTATTGAAACATATAAGATAATTAGGGGATTGGACACATTAGAAGCATGTTCCCAATGTTGGGGGAGTCCAGAACAAGGGGCCACAGTTTAAGAATAAGGGGTAGGCCATTTAGAACGGAGATGAGGAAGAACTTTTTCAGTCAGAGAGTGGTGAAGGTGTGGAATTCTCTGCCTCAGAAGGCAGTGGAGGCCAGTTCGTTGGATGCTTTCAAGAGAGAGCTGGATACAGCTCTTAAGGATAGCGGAGTGAGGGGGTATGGGGAGAAGGCAGGAACGGGGTACTGATTGAGAGTGATCAGCCATGATCGCATTGAATGGCGGTGCTGGCTCGAAGGGCTGAATGGCCTACTCCTGCACCTATTGTCTATTGTCTATTGTCTATTGGAACCGGAGGGAAATCTTTTTTCACACAAAGAGTGTTGGGTACATAGAACGCGCTGCCTGAGGAAGTAGTTGAGGCAGGTACAATAACAACATTTAAAAGACATTTGGACAGGTACACGGATAGGAATGGTTTAGATGGATTTGGGCCAGGTGCAGGCAAATTGAACTAGCCTGGATAGCACATCTTGGTCAGCATGGATGAAATGGGCAGCAGGGCTGTTAGACTCTACGAATCTCTATGACTATACTTATTCAGTACTTATGCTACACTGCGGTTGAATTAGCGCAGCGGTAGAGTTGCTGCTTTACAGCGAATGCAGCGCCGGAGACTCAGGTTCGATCCTGACTACGGGTGCTGCACTGTAAGGAGTTTGTACGTTCTCCCCGTGACCTGCGTGGGTTTTCTCCGAGATCTTCGGTTTCCTCCCACACTCCAAAGACGTACAGGTATGTAGGTTAATTGGCTGGGTAAATGTTTTTTAAAAATTGTCCCTAGTGGGTGTAGGATAGTGTTAATGTACGGGGATCGCTGGGCGGCACGGACTTGGTGGGCCGAAAAGGCCTGTTTCCGGCTGTATATATATGATATGATATGATATGATATTCAGGTCAGAAATAAGAAACTAATACTGGTGTACTTCATAAAACCTGAGCACCTAATGTTATAATGGGCTGTTCAAAGAGAGTGCAGAAACCCTTTTGCTACATCTGATTCATTCTTCATGGCGAGCCACGTGGCCCGTGTGCCGCAGAAGGCTCCCGAAGTGCGGGTGGGCCACCGAGAGGGAGGAAGGGCCAACGCAGCCCAGAGGGGCGACTGCCGTGAATATAGGGAGACCTGCACCGTCGAGAGAGAGGAGGGTCGTCGAGAGCTTTGGAGGACGCTCTGTCGAAAGTGAGGGCTGCCAAGAGCAACCCAGTGGGAGGGTGGGGGGGGGGCGGGTGCTGAGAAACGTAGGGAGGCCTGGCGGGGGGGGGGGGGGGGGGGTGGCAGAGATAAAAGCAGTGTCAGACCCAGTTCGCTGCTGCAAGTAAATATAGACTGTTCAATTAACTTTTTGTAACTTTGTCGGCGCCAGAATCGTGGCAACTCTTTGTGTACTGCCTAGTTGAGGTCCACTATCTGCTTTTACTGGATTGCATGCAAAAAAAAGAATTTCACAGTACTTGTGGCAATAAAGTATCATTGAATTGAATCATTGAAAATTAGAAAAATAAAGGGTTTTTTCATTCCCAGACAATATCACTTCTTCATTTTACTAGCCACAAGAATCAAGGGCTGATTCTGATTGTATTAGTTGGTGATTATGCAAGTTAAAATTTTATAAGCTGAAGGGAACAATTGAATTTAAATTCTAGGTAAATCGAGAAAATAGGTAGCAGCAGTAATAAAGTTACTGGGCTGTGTTTTTAAAAAAATCTAATTTATATCACAAACATCCTTTAGGGAAGGAAATTTGTCATCCTTTCCTGTGTGCAACTACAAAGGTACAACACGTCACTCAGTTCAAGGAAAAAAAAATCGGAGATGGATAAGAAATAGCTGGAACAGCCAGTTGTACATGGCTCATGTTACAATGACAATAAAGGAACTATTCTATTCTATTCTATTCTAATGTCCACTTTCCATTAATTAATTAAAATAGGTTCCACTGTGGAGAAATGCAAGCCTTTGTCAAAGGGCCTGAAGATGCAATTCTTCTCGTCCTGCACGATAATAAAATCAATGATTAATTGCCTGGGAATCACTTTGGGATATGGTACAGCATCGAGAATGTAAATGCCTTTTTTATTTCACAACACTTGAACATTTTAAGATTAATTAATAGTTATATAGGATCCAAGGAGTACTCTGTAGCAATTTTAATACTCTTAAAACATAACTTCATTTTAATTGAACTTTCCAAACCCTACATGTTACTTACTTCTAGTTTGATACTTTTATCCTTATAATAGATTCTCCTCGAAACTTGTTTTACAGAAACCTAATCACATAAGACTATTTTTTATTTTATTTTTCAAAATCATAGATTATGTCATATTACACTAAAAAATGTATGGGTCTTAAAAGCCGTTAGGAAGATAGCTAGTTTCCTAATATCTCAGTGTTTAATTGCTGCCTTCCGCCCCTCCCTCCCCCCAGTGCAGCAGCACAGTTCAACAATTGTTATAATTGCTTTGTTGGTTTCCTATGCACATGGAAAATGTTGCACCAGGAACACAAACTGGACACATAGGAGTTATGCTGCAAACTCAAACAATGCCTAGCTTCCTTTTACAAATCGTAAATTTAACAATACTCCGCACTGAAGGAAACAAGACGGAAACAGCATCACGACCCCAAAATAAATGAAGCATTCCGTTTGAAAACATTACAAAAAAGATCAGCTGCCATTGCTAAGAACCACCATAAATTGAGCAGCAGTGTTTCAGTACCATTAGTCATTCTTATTAACATACCGGAAAATTCAGATTATAATAGTAATTCCCAACAGATGCAAGTAGTTTTGCATTTTTTCCCCAAAATCTTTCAAGCAACTTTGTTCGAGATGTATTTGGCTGGATTGTATACGTTTGAAACTCAATTGTTGAAAACAAATTAATGATTTTTCAGTTCCTGAATAAACTGTACAAGTAGTTTATTGCAAAACAATCTCTTGGGAACTACTAACATAGGACATGAAGTAGAGTTGTATCGCAGACTCTCCCCACTACATTTTATTCTGTTAATCAAAAAAAATATTAATTACAGCCCAAACACAAATATCCTACCAATTATATATGCTACAATTAATTCAAGATAAGTAGGAAATTAATGACATGTAGCATTTTGAATCAATAAGGTAAATTAATTATTGGTGGTGGAAGTGAGTTGTCAATCTGTAATCTATCATCTAGTTCATATGTCACCATTCACAGCACGTCTTATCATTTGCTTACAAAATTTACTTTATATCAGAACACTACTCTTTCATATGCATTCCATGAGCAATAGGTCCGAGAGTTCTTGCTTCACCAACACTGGTTCCTACACCTCAGTATGCAAAGGCAAAAGGGTCTTAAAACATCTAGCCTGTGTGTGGCTCAGTCTACTTTCAAGTGCATCCTTGCAATGAAAAGGCAGCAATTTCCAGCATGACCTAAATGGCCTTTCAGCAAGTTGGTAATCTTCCAGCAGTAGTTCATGTTCATCCCCAGGGACAGATGTGTTTGGTTTCTGCTCAGAATGAACCACAATGAAGACCAGTGCAAGTCTTTCCAGACCTTGAAAAATACTCATTCCAAAAGGCTGAACAAACACACCAACAAATTCCATCTCAAATGCCTCAAGGGCATCTTGTAGTGGTATTGAGACACCAGATGTGCATTAAGGAATGCACTTCCACAGCAAGGTCTTGGTACTTGTTTGAAAGTTATGATCAGAAGACATTCTGCCATAAGCATGTGGGAGCATCTCAAATTATTCACAAATAGTATTATTATTATTATAACATTGTGTTATATAGTGATATAGTACAAATCCAGGCAAATGGGACTAACCCAGAATAACAGTATAACAGTATAACAGAGCTTTATTTGTCATTCGGTACCGAGGTACCGAACGAAACTACATAGCAGTCATACAAAAAAAAGAACACAAGACACATAACCCCAACACAAACGTCCATCACAGTTATGCCAATATGTTCAGCATGGCTAAGGCGGGCTGAAGGGCTATGTAGCTCCATGGCTCATCAGAAGTGTAACTCAGCCTCCTCTTTGAGATAGCAAGAATTTAGAAAAGATAGTACGTCTATAAAGGGTAAGAATGAGGCAAGAGTGGACATTGGACCGCTGGAAAATGCTGGAAAAGTGATAATGGGGAATAAAGAAATGGTAGATGAATTGAGTATGTTTTTTTGCAGTGGAAGACACCAGCAACATGCCCAAAATTCAAGAAAGTCAGGGGGTGAAAGTTAGCGGAGTGGCTATTACTAAGGAGAAGGTATAAGAAAATAAAGAAGTCTGAAGAAGGGTCTCGACCCGAAACGTCACCCATTCCTTCTCTCCTGAGATGCTGCCTGACCTGCTGAGTTACTCCAGCATTTTGTGAACTAAGGAGAAGGTGCTTGGAAAGATGAAAGGTCTGAAGGTGGATAAGTCACTTGGACCGATGAACTGCACCCTAGGGTTCTGAAAGAGGTGGCTTCAGAGATTGTGCAGGCATTACTTGTGATCTTTCAAGAATCACTAGTCACGAGTGGTCCCGGGGACTGGAAAATTGCAAATATTACCCCGCTCTTCCAGAAGGGAGTGAGCAGATGAGTGGAAACTATAAACTGGTTAGCATGACTTCAGTGGCCAGGTAAGATTTCAGAGTCCATTATAAAGGATAAGGTTCCTAAGTACTTAGAAGCTCATGATAAAAATAGGCCGAAGTCAGCATGGTTTTGTGAAAGGGAGATCTTGCCTGACGAACCTGTTGGAATTGTTTGAGGAAGTAAATAGCAGGATAAACAAAGGAGTCGGTGGATGTTGCTTACCTGGATTTTCAAGTCTTTCATAAGGCGCTAAAGAAGATGAGAGCCCATGATATCAGAGGGAAGATACCAGCATTGGCAGCAGGTTGGCTGGATGGCAGAGGGCAAAGAGTGGTAATAAAGGGGGCTTTTTCTGGTTGGCTGCCAGTGACTAGTATTGTTCCGCAGGGGTCAGTGCTGGGGCCGCTGCTCTTCACGTTTACATCAGTGATTTGGATGAGGGAATTGAAGTTTTTGTGGCTAGGTTTTCAGATGATTCGAAGGTAGGTGGAGGGGCAGGTAGTGCAGAGAAAACAGAGACTCTGCAGAAGAACTTGGACAGGCTGGGAGAGTGGGCAGAGAAGTGGCAGATGGAATACAGCGTAGCAAAATGTGGAGTCATGCACTTTAGTAGTAGCAATAAAGGCATAGACTATTTTCTAAATGGGGAGAGAATTCAGAAATCAGAGGTGCAAAGGGACTTGAGTACTTTGACCCAAAAGTTAATTTGCAAGTTGATAGTAAGGAAGGCAAAGTGAAATGCTAGCATATATTTCGAGGGGACTAGAATATAAAACAGGAATATAATGCTGAGGCTTTACAATGCACTGGTCAGACCGCATTTGGAGTATTGCGAGTAGTTTTGGGCCCCATATCCGAGGATGGATGTGCTGGCGTGGAGAGGGGCCAGAGGTTTACGAGATTTATCCCAGGGATGCTTAGGTTAACATATGATGAGCATTTGACGGCACTAGGTCTGTACCCACTGGAGTTTAGAAGAATGAGGGGAGACCTCATTGAAACTTCCTGAATAGTGAAAGGCCTGGATAGAGAGGATGTGGAGAGGATGTTTCCACTAGTGGGAGAGTCTAGGATCAGAGGACATGGCCTCAGAATAAAAAGACGTACCTTTAGAAAGGAGATGAGAAGGAATTTCTTTAGTCAGAGGGTCGTAAATCTGTGGAATTAATTTCCACAAAAGGCTGTGGAGGCCAAGTCAACGAATATTTTTAAGGCGGAGATCGATAGATTCTTGATTAGTACGAGCGTCGGGGGTTATGAGGAGAAGGTAGGAGAATAAAGTTGAGAGGGAAAGATAGATCAGCCATGATTAATGGTGGAGTAGATTTTATGGTCCGAATGGCCTATTTCTGCTCCTACACCTTTGCATAATAAGCTGGAGTAACTCAGCATCTCCCTCTGTCACACCCAAAATGTCTACACCCCACAATATTAAGATGCCAGTCCTACCCTTCACTCCATGATATTTCCATGATAGCAATATTATAATTCCATGTGCTAATCAATGTTCTAGGCTCATCTGACTTACTTGTGAAACTCTTTGTATTAAACTAAATGCAGTCGTGCAAATCAGCATTCCCCTGCTTTCTAACTGTCTCGTCTGCTTTGCCCTCTGGGTTTGCTCGATTTGAAATTATTGTAATACTGAAAAAAAAGCTGCCAATTTGCTTAGAGAAATAAGCATGCTGAAATTTCTCAAATTATTCAAAAATAGTATCTTTGTTGAACTTGAATCTCTGCAACTGGATCCTCTGCATTCTGACCAATAGACCACAATCAGCGAGGATGGCAGACAAATCATCCTCTACGATAATCCTCAACACGTGCGCTCCACAAGGATGCATTCTCAGCCAACTCAATTTACAAATTAGTGGACGGCACCACCATGTGGGCCAGATATCAAATAATGATGAGACGGAGTACAGAAAGGAGATTGAGAACCTTGTGACCTGGTGTCAAGACAACAACCTTTCTCTCAATGCCAGCAAAACAAAGAAGATAATGATCCACTTCAGCAAGCGAAGCAGTACACATACGGTATGCATGACAGCGCTAAAGTAGAGATGGTTCCTAGTTCCTAGGAGTAAATATCACCAGCAACTTGTGCTGGACTAGCCATATTGAAGCAATGACCAAGCAAGCACAGCAAAGCCTTTACTTCCTTAGAAGACTCAGAAGTTCAGCATGTCCCTAACAACTCTCACCAACTTCTACAGATGCGCCGTAAAGAGCATTTTATCGGGATGCATCACAGCATGGTTTGGGGACAGCTCCATCCAAGACCGCAACAAATTACAGAGAATTGTGGACGGAGCCTATGCCATCACACAAACCAACACCCTTCCATTGACTCCTCTACATTTCACTGCCTCGGCAGGGCCACCAGCATAATCAAGGACATCTCACCCGGTCACTCCCTCTTCTCCCCTCTCGCATCAGGCAGAGGTACAGAAGTGTGAAAACACACACCTCCAGATTCAGGGACAGCGTCTTCCCAGTTATTATCAGGAAACTGTATCATCCTATCGCAACTAGACAGCGGTCCTGAGCTGTCATCTACCTCATTGGAGATACTCAGACTATCTTTAATCTGTCTTGATTGGACTTTATTTTATACTTAACATTATTCTCTTCATCCTGTAAAAGTACTTATGGATGGCATGTATAGTTTTTCCACTGACTCGATAGCACACAACAAAAAAAGACTTTTCACTGTACGTGACGATACGCTAAACTGAAAACTAAATTAAACTTAATCCTCTACATTCAGGTCAATCTCCCCACCTGTCACACTTCTACGAACTTACCCCACCATTCCCCTTCATCAAATTAGTTTAAACACTACTAAGTAGTGTGATACAAAACTACCATATCCTTCCAATATGCAAGGATATTGGTCCCTCTTCCAGTTGATGTAATCTGCTCTTCATGTACCCCAGAAGCAATTCCTAACCACCCTAGTATCGAAAGCCCTTCCTCCTGCACCAACTCTTCAGCGACAGGTTCATTTGTCATAACCTATTATTATCCTCTCCAGTACGTGGCACAAGCAGTAGTCTTGAGATTATGACACTAAAGGTCCTGCTTCCACCCAACTCCCTAAATTCGCTCATCCCTCTTTCTACCTATTATTCTCCCACTCAACCACCGTTAACTCTCCTCTCAAATCTTTATAGAATTTAGTGTTTCGAATTAAGACAACACATAATTCTCAAACATAATCTAAAATTCTATGTTATGTTCAGTCTTCCAAGTAGATGCCCTGAACAAGATCAATCATCCTATTCTCATTGCGCAAAAGGAATCCACAAGCTTTACAGTAGATGATTCCAATTAACGTAGAAAAACAGCTTGAATACATTTCATAAGTCATAAGATCATAAGTGATAGGAGTAGAATTAGGCCATTCAGCCCATCAAGTCTACGCTATTCAATCATGGCTGATCTATCTCTCCATCCTAACTCCATTCTCTAGCCTTCCCCCCATAACCTCTGACAACCACACTAATCAAGTATCTATCTCTGCATTAAATATATCCACTGACTTTGCCTCCACAACCTTCTGTGGCAAAGAATTCTGCAGATTCACCACCCTCTGACTAAAGAAATTCCTCGTCATCTCCTTCCTAAAAGAACATCCTTCAATTCTGAGGCTATGACCTCTAGCCGTAGACTCTCCACATTCACTGTATCCAAGCCTTTTACTATTCTGTACGTTTCAATTAGGTCCCCCCTCGTTCTTCTAAACTCCAGCGAATATAGGCATCTCTTACAGCATCTCACCAGCCATGCCATCTGCTCCATACATTTAGTTCTATAGGTTTTAGCTCATTGCACTGAGAAATCGTGAGAAACTACAACCTCAAATAAGCTCTGAACTACATAGATTATTATTGCACTAAACTTTTTTTCCCTCTCTCCTTTATTGTATTGTTTACAATGTATTGTGTTTACATATTCTGTTATGCTGCTGCAAGTAAGAATTTCATTGTTCTCTCTGGGACATTTGACAATAAAACAGTCTTGACTCTTGAGTACTTTCTTTGAGCGTTTTTCAAAACCCTCATCCCCTTTTCTACCTGGTGTGGATGTAATCAGCATACACATACTTGGTATCTTGTGGATATATCAGCAAAGTTCACTATGTAAATGAGAAGCCTGCATAAATCACTGGAGGACGCCAACGATAATTTAAGCATGAAGGAAATACACTGTAGGATATTATCTCGGACCACTTAAAATGGAATGGAACTAGACAGAGATACTCCACTAAGCTAATGTATAGAAGTTCTAAAGGGAGATTGTGTGAACCACAATTTCAAAGGCTGGAGACAGGTTGAGAAGGACATGGAGACATTGTGCATGATACACGTTGTTAAAATGGATGCAAATTGTGAACTCCATGACCTCTCTCAGAACAGCTTGAGAGAATCTTCAGCCTGCTCAGTACTGCCTGATATCAGCAGATTGCAGTCACCTTGTGCTCTCAGGAATATCAATGTGTTCAGACATACAATTTTGCAGTCGATGGTGATAGATTCATCTGTGATACCATCTCAGTCAGCAGCCACTTCAGCTTACACAAGATTGAGAGCTTTGAGGCAGTGTAACTGCTGGGACTGGGAGAGAAATCAAGGAGCTCCGCACAGTCTTTACAAACAAGCGTGAGAAGGATCTCAAAGCTATTTATAGTAAATAAATAAAAGTAAAGTCATGCATTCTAGACTCTTTTGTATATTAAGTGTCGATATGAAACAAATCACAGGAATGACCATAAATGAGTCAAAATGGTATTTGGATAACAGAAAATAGGTGCAGGAGTAGGCCATTCGGTCCTTCGAGCCAGCACTGCCATTCAATATGTTCATGGCTGGTCATCCAGAATCAGTACGATGTTCCTGCTTTTTCTCCATATCCCTTGATTCCATTAGCCCTAAGAGCTATATCTAACTCTCTTGAAAACATCCAGTGAATTGGCCTCCACTGGCTTCTGTGGCAGAGAATTCTAGATTCACAACTCTGAGTGAAAACCACAGATTCACAACTCTCTGGGTGAAAAATAACAGTTAAAGAAGATTAACATCTCCAGAAACGATGCAATGAGAAAGCCAAATAAAGTAAGAAAATACAGCTATGAAGGAAGTTATTTTATGGACTTTAAAAAAAATTGTGTTGCAATATAAACCCAGATAAACAAACAAATTATTTTGTAGCTCTTCAAATAATGTGGTGTCAAATATTTATGTGAAGAAATGCAAAACTAATATCCATAAAGTCATGAAGTGATTTAGACAAGGAAATCAATGGAATGTTTGGCAAAAGATCAAGACAGAACATATTTTAAATCTGAAGCATTGGTGACAAGAAGCAATTTCAAAAGAATTTATTTTAATTACAAGCAGAAACTTGTCGAATACAGCTGTGATCGATATACCTAAAGTACGGAGTCATGGAGCTGAGACGGGAAACATTTTCCAATACACTGTAAATTGTGTTACCATATTCAAATCACACAAATGTTGATCTTAAAAATATTAAAAAAGGAATCCCACAATATAATCAAATCAAGGACACTTTGCACAACTTAAAAATATTGGGCTATCCCAACATGAGCAATGACATTGCTGCAATCGAGTTCTATGATGGCTTACTTGTCAGCTTACATACTGAATGTGGTCTGATTGTTGAACTACAGCAGGAAACTCTTTTTATGGATTTGTATAACATGATTGGAATCTACTCCACTCATCTTTGGGGCGGCACAGTGGTGTAGCGGTAGAGAGTTGCTTCTTTAGAACACCCGAGACCTGGGTTCGATCTGGGTTCGATCCAGACTATGGGTGCTATCTGTATGGAGATTGTACATGCTCTCTGTGGCTGCGTGAGTTTTCTCTGGGTGTTCAGATTTCCTCCAACATTCCAAAGACGTGCAGGTTTGTAAATTAATTGGTTTTGTGTAAAAATTGTCCCAGTGTGTAGGATGGAACTTATGTATGGGTGTTTGCTGGTCGGCATGGACTCAGTGTGCTGAAGGACCTGATCCCTCACAAAACTGAATTAAACCAAATGGGAAATGTGCAAAGAACAAAATAGTGAGAGATCACAAATTGTATATTGTATATTTATATGGCACACATGAAATAACTAACTCTGCTATTTATTGCACCTACTAATCAGTTTAGATTAAAGTGAAAGAAATTCCAAGTTGTTATGATGCTGATATTTAATAATTAATATTTTATGTTTGCGACAGTTACATTTAAAATAGTCACTGGTGTGTTCCCTTGGGACATGTTTGAAGAACAGTTCTCATTATGTTAGCTATGTTTACATATTTTTATTTTATGTTGCCAAACATTTAAGGTACTAAATATACACACGTATTCTTCCGACGTGACCACCATTCAATCTTTATATACCCATAAAGTTATCAATTGCCAAAGTCTAATGGTTCACAGTTCACAACAGAAGAACCTCTCTCAATGAATTTCCCATTACTTCATGGAGTATCAGAATCATTTGTAGTATACTATCTGTGACACACTGACTGAATGACTTGTGTTTCAAATTAGAGCTCATAACAGGACTATTGTAGTAAAATGCTCAAGGCGCCAAAAATCAGAAATTTAAACAGAAACTGCCAGAAATTAGACAGTGTCTATAGAAAAAAATGTTAGCAATACACAGCGATCATCTTTCATTAGCACATGTAAAAACTAAATATAAAAAGCTTAAAGCAGGTACAAAATCGGCAAAGCAGGAAGAAATGGTAATTCTGTAAAAGAATGGAAAGCAAGTAGAATTAAATAAAAAGGGATTATGATCCAACAAGAAAAGGAACTGAAATATGAAAAATAGCAAACGTGGCCCAACTTGCGTTGGGAATGAATGTGAATAACAGAATTATCCAAATGAATCTGAAAGGCTATTGTGTACCTAATCCAAAGAAGAGTTATTGCTCCTTTAGATTCAACGGAAAAGTATGAGGTTGATGTCTGAAATGCCAGAGTATCACTGTCTCCGCCACATCTATTCGCAAGATGAGAATTTCCATTCCAGAACTTCTGAAATATTCCCTTTTTACAGGAAATGTGGCTTGCAGGAGCCAGCATGAAGGAGCAGCAGCGGCAGGTAACAGATGAATGATATCCAATGTTCGGCCAGACACCATTTCCGTGCCACCTAAAGTCGAGGAAAAGTTTTCTTAACTGTGTGACTCCTCGAGGCTGGCATTACAACAAGTGAAGCACGAGTCTCCATGTGGGATGATAAAATATCCACTCTACCTCCCTCATCTACCATGGGACTAACGGCAAGTGAGCAACTCCCTCCTGGTACAGACGCAGGTTGGGCCAGATGGAAATGCCTCAATCGATTGAGAACTGGTGTTGGCAGAGCCACGGTGTCTCTAAACAAGTGGGGATATCACTCCAGCGATGTCACCTGCGAATGTGGCATTGAACCACAAACAATGGATCACCTGCTGAAATGCCCTCAACTGGAAAACCAATGCACAGCTGCCGATCACGCTGCCTACAATGAAGATGACGAGAAGTGTGTTCAGCTCTGGCTGAACAATATCTAAGCTTGTGATGTGGGCTCGATAAGATGAACCTGTGCTATAACACCAGGTTTCCCTGTGCCAAGTCCTAGGCCTCATTTTCTTTGCTGCACCCTACCAACAATTTCTGTATGCCTCAGAGCTGCTAGTGCTTCTTGTACTGCCTGCTTTGAGTTCCACTTCCTCCCTCTAGTTACACTTAGCACCAGATTACTAAAGGTATCCTTGCTTGCTGATAATTGCAACTCTAACCTCACCTTAGCATACTTATACTCCTCTGTTAGGCCAAAGGCAAAGGCAAATGGAGAATACCTTTCCTATATAAAGCCATATGTACCTTAGTAAGACATAGTGGAACTCCTAACCATTTCCTAATACATGAACTAACCAATCTCTCAACGCTTTCCACCTTAGAAATTGGCACCACATATACTGTCAATAGCCACATCAACCTAGGCAATAGCCGAAGCTGCAAACGCCACAGTTTCAACTGGCCTGGAAGCCCTGACTTTATCCTTTTTTACCCACCAATAACATATTTTCTAAGTTGCTGAACCTGTTCAGTGTCCTCCAACTTCCTGTTACACGACCTACCCAAGCTTTTAACTGGCTTTGCCATTATAGATGGGATTTCTTCCTCATCTACATAAAACCTTTTCTCTACCACCTTTCCTCTAGCCAAAGAAATAGTCCATGATTTACAAGGTTTAATCTTCAATCTAACCCATTTAAGATTATAATTTATGTTCTCTAATAACCTTCTTGTACTACCTACTGTGTAGCGCAGTGGTAGAGTTATATTATATTTCTATTATTATTATATTTAGTTTATTTGTCATTCCACTCCTTACAGATCATGCAACGAATGGGATGAAACAGAGTGCAGGGGAAGAGAAAATACATTCTGGCCTTCCATCACAGTGAGGAGGTGACTGGAGGAGACTCACTGTGATGGATGTTTCTTTTTGTTTGATTGTGTGTGTTATTGCTTATTTTTATTGCTCTTGTTGTTGGACTGTGGGTAATCTTTCATTTCACTGCACATTTATGTGTATGTGATAAATAAACTTGACTTGACATGAAATGCAAAACATATAGACAGCAGATGACAGTGCAGTACAATACAATACAGTACAATACAATTAGACAGTGCAATACAATGCAATACATATAGACAGGGGATTAAAGCATGTAAATGGTAAAAGGTAAAGCATGTAACCTAGAGTTTAAAGTATGTAAACGGTGAATTTAAAACCATCAATGAGAGCAGGTAAATTATTAATTGCACATTAATTGAGATTATAAACTGCAGAATGCTAGGTGAGGTGCTAACCACCCTCCTCCTCCCCTCCCTCCTCCCCTCCCTCCCCCCCCCCCCACCCCCACCCCACCCCCACCCCCTCCCCGAGTCAGGTGGGGCAGTTCAGTAAACGAACAGCCTGAGGGAAAAAGCTGTTCGCTTCTTCCGGAAGGCAGCGGGTCAAATAGACCTTGGAAGGGGTAAGAGGAGTCCCTCATGATGCTGCAGGCTTTACTTTTGCACCTTCCTCTGTAAATGTCACTGATGGCAGGGAATCTGGTGCCTTACAGCGAATGCAGTACCAGACACCTGGGTTCGATCCTGACTACGGGTGCTGTCTGTACGGACATTGAACGTTCTTCCCGTGACCTGCGTGGGTTTTCTCCGAGATCTTCGGTTTCTTCCCACACTCCAAAGACATACAGGTTTGTAGGTTAATTGGCTTGGTAAATGTAAAAAAAATTGTCGCTAGCGTGTGTAGGGTAGCGTTAATGTGCGGGGATCGCTGGTCGGCACGGACCCAGTGGGCCAAAGGGCCTGTTTCCGCGCTGTATCTCTAAACTAAACTAAACATGCATAGAAGCCCTAATTGGAGGGAGTGGCAGCCCACCCTGCCGTCTCTCCCCGCCGACGACCCACCGCGATGCTTTAATCACGAGCTCCATTGCAATTGTTAAAGCTAATGGGGAAATAATGCCGTAAAGCCCATCTCTAGTCTCTGCCATGCTGCTGTGAAGTCTACTGTACTAAAACACTTTCGGACATCTTGGAAATATGCTTTCACTAAATTTACTATCAATCCTGGAACTCTAAAGAAATCAAAAGTACTCCAAATAAGACTACGTGGTACATTTTCCAGGTCCAAAAACATGCAAATCTCTTCTCTCGAGCTTCGCTGTCTGAATCTGGTGCCATATTATACTAATGTGTTCTCGGCAACCTGCAAAATTAAGGATTCCTGCTTTCTACATTGTGGTATCTAGTAACCTGTCCCTCTCTAAATAACTTGCCAGCCTCTGTGCCGTTATAGTAAAGAAAATGGTGCCTTCTACATTTAGGAGATATACAAGCCTAAACTGACTTAACTCTGAAGACTCTTTCTCTTTGGCAATGAAAATTTCCCTTGCTCTACGCCACACCCTTGATATAACTTGTTTCTTCCAAACTATTCGCAAGAGCCTCCACAATAATTTAAGTACATCAGGTGCACTTTTAAGTACCCATTAGGGGACTCCACTCGGCCCTAGGGCCGGTGAAGGCTTTGCACGCCTTATTACTGCCTCCACGTCCTTGCACATTGGTGGCCTTGCACCTATCATATGCTCTACCACTCCAAGGGTGCCATATCTGGAGGGAAACCTATCTCCGTATTATTTTCTGTATCCGAGAATGTCCTTTATCAATAACCATGGGGATAGAACATAAACCAGCCAACCAGTGAGGCAGAGATTCACATGCACCTCCTCCAACCTTATCTATTGCACATGTAGTCTGCTCTACATTGGCAAGACCAGGCATAGACTGGGTGCCCATTTGGCAGAGAAAGTGCACTCTGTCTATTATGGCAAACTTGAGCTTACTTGTAATTTCAACTCCCCTTCCCTTCATCACACCAACCTGTCTGTCCTCGACCTTTTCCAGTGCCAGTGATGCCAAAACACAGGCTAAAAGAACAACATCCTTTTCTACAGTTGGGTAACCTACAACCCGATGGTAATAAAATTAAATTTTCCAATGTCGGGTAATCCACATCTCTTGTGCTCCTTTCTCACTCTTGTTTCTCTTTGTTCACATCCCCCCCCATAATCTTGATCAGATATCCACCTTCACCGTGTTCCACAAGGCCTATCACACACGCACCTATCCATCTAGCCTACCTTCCCTATACTCTCCCCCTCAGGTTTCATCTGTCCATCATCTCTGCCTTATCTCGTTCCACTCACCACCTTCCAGCCTCGACCTTCTACCCCTCCCCCTCCTAGCTTCATCTGCTCAATTTATCCTTATTTGTTTCTACTCATCATCCACCAGCCTCACATGGTCCCACCATCACCTGCCAGCTCTCGTCTCACCCCACCCTCTCATCTCTTTATACTGTATATCTTCCCTCTCCACTTTCAATCCCGATGCAGGGTCTCGAATGGAAACACTGACCAACCCTTTGCCTCCCCAGATGCAGCCAGCATCCTAAATTTATACTACAGTCTTCCAAGTACAAGTATGAATGATTGTACTAAAGCTGCCCTGTGAACCAACTATTGGATCCCAGGACAATGGTCAACAAAACTGATAAATGTAATTCACAATTAAAATCATTGGACTGCAGAACTTTCGGCCATATAATTCATGGATTTCACAATTTAAATACAGCCATGAGACAACAGAAATATTTGTTCCGATTAACATTTAATACACCAATATTTTTGTAAATGGAGATTTGTTTTACATTTAGCTTTTCTGCCAATCCCCATACTGTACTTCTACTTTAGAAATGTCAAATACCATTTTCTTCTAGTTTTCATAACTAAATTCAAGACAGATCAGAATAGTTAATGGACTTTTAAAAACATAAGTAGTTTAAAAAGCCACTATGAATATGCAAAACAACACATTTTAGTAATCACTTCTGCCATGGCCCGATTTATTTTTCCAAAACTCCAGATGCAGAAGTAATTTTTTTCATTAATCTTAATCATAGAAACAAAAAAGGTACCCCAGAAACTAACACAATAATCCAGAAATATTTTGAAGATTCAAATCTATTAAAAATACCATGCAAAACATTGTTTTAAAAACAAGGGAGAAAATTACTATTAAATCATCCATGTACAACATTCTTCCTACCTGTAGCTGTTCTGTGGAACTGCTACTATATTCATCTCCAGATTCAGAGTCTTGATGGTGCTTTTCTGAACTTTCTGCGCCCCATTCAGAAGAATGCTCATGAACCACTTTGTCGACTTCCATTGCATCAAAATCCTGTAATTGCCCGAAGTTTGGATTTGGATCTGCGACTCTTGAATACTGTGTTTCACTTTCGCCATGTCCAGGACTCTGGTCACTAACTTTGGCACTATTTTGGATTCCAGAAGGTGAATAGACCATCCCTTGAAAATGATCCTCAGGCTGTGTTTGGCTGGTGTTCAGATGAGTAATCTGGTTCTCTGATGGTATCTTTGTTTGCAATTCGTGTCCCATAGAAGATTTGAACGAGCTCACATAATCTAGTGGTTTGAAAATATTTTCATTGGAGCCCAGCTGTAGCTTGGCATCTGCACCTAAACTAGCAGATTTGGCTTTAACAGTACTGGGTACACGTTTCACTGGTGGCATTAATGCCTTACGAGGTAGTTCTTTAACATATTGTGCTGGGAGATAAAACGGCTTTGAGCTATCATCCTTCTTAACCTGCCACCAATCATTATTTGTTTTCTTCAATAAAATATATATTTCACCTTGTTTTATTGAAATGTTTCTATCTTTTGCCTCATACTCATAATCATACTCCACTTCAATATACACCTGCCCGGGTATAATAGGTATGTCTGGTTTTCTGTCCTTCTCGGCCATCTCAGAAACGCTCAATGAAACAGGCAGTAATCCACATGATGCGATTCCAATTGTTCACTGAAAACAGGGAAGGAAAGAAAACACTGGTGAATACAAATTGCTTATCCATATTAAACGATAGTCAGCGTCACATTCTAGTTCTATAAATGTCATTGAACACGTAAAATCACTTGTAAACTTTAAGTCTATTAACAACTCTAAAAGTGACAAATAAAATTTACAACCCTGGTCAGAAGTAGATCAAAAGGGAAACAAATAAAATTGCTGATGCAGGAATCTGAAACAAAACGGAAAGGCTGGATGAACTCGGCATGGGCGCAGTGGTAAAGTTGCTGCCTTAATGCGCTTGCAGAGCCGGAGACCCGGGTTCACTCCAGACGGCGTTCTCCCTGTAACCGCGTGGGTTTTCTCCGAGATCTTTGGTTTCCTCCCACACTCCAAAGACGTACAGGTATGCAAGTTAATTGGCTTGGTGTACGTGTAAAATTGTCCCCAGTGTGTAGGTTTGCGTTAACGTGCAGGGTTCGCTGGTCGGTGCGGACTCGGTGGGCAGAAGGGTCTGTTTCCGCGCTGTATCTCTAAACTAAACTAAGCCAGTTTAATGTGTCAGGTCAATGGTGATGGGTTATTGACCTGAAACTTCAACTCGGTTCTCTTTCCACAGATACTGCTTCATTCACTATGTTGTTCCAGCATTTTATGTTTTTGTTTCAAAATTAACTCAATTCTGAATTGCAGAAAGCTCTTAACGGCACGGTAGCGCAGCGGTAGAGTTGCTGCTTTACAGCGAATGCAGCGCCGGAGACTCAGGTTCGATCCTGACTACGGGTGCTGCACTGTAAGGAGTTTGTACGTTCTCCCCGTGACCTGCGTGGGTTTACTCCGAGATCTTCGGTTTCCTCCCACACTCCAAAGACGTACAGGTATGTAGGTTAATTGGCTGGGTAAAATGTAAAAAATTGTCCCTAGTGGGTGTAGGATAGTGTTAATGTACGGGGATCACTGGGCGGCACGGACTTGGAGGGCCGAAAAGGCCTGTTTCCGGCTGTATATATATGATGATATGATATGATAAATTATTCTTACTTTAACAACTTGCAATGTGATTGTTAACCAATATACTGTGCAAAACATATTACTGAAGCAGATTTTGTAAAGTAAAGTGGAATTACCAGCTTAAAACCCACATAATCTAGAAAAAAGTGAGATGGTGGTAATTGTCATCTTGCTTTATCAAAAACATCGCAACAAAATCTTCATGTAAACAAATAAGAATAAAATAAAATTGAAGCTTCCTCGAACAGATTTTCAGAAAACATTTCTAAAAATTGTTTTAGCATTGTGCAGTATTGAGTTTAGATTTTCAGATCTAATTATAACTGTAAACTAGCAAATCTTATCAGAACATTACAAATATCACCTTCAGAAAATGCAATAAGCAACACTGAAATCTGATTATTTTTTCAAATCACAGAAAATATATATTTTTATGCCAACAAGAAGTAATTAATTACTTTGGAATTTTACTTAGGTAGTACTGATAACATTTTTAGATATGAATTAGGAGATTATGTTTTGGTGGAAACTGTAACCTTCAGGCACTAAAGAGACTTAATGCTGGCCAAGATGGGATCTTAAGCTGATAGACTGGTATTGCCCATGATTAGCATTGCTCTATACCCATGACTGTGTAGCCAGACACCAGTCCAAAGCCATCTTTATAATTCGCAGATGATACCACTGTCATTGGATGAATACTGGGTAACGACGAGTCAGACACAGGAGGAAGATTGACAAAATGGTAGAATGGTGCCAGAAAAACAATCGTGTTCTCAACGTTAGTAACACCAAGGAGCAGATGATTGTTGATTTTGGAAGGGAAAAGCTAAGGGAACATGCACATGTTTCCTTGGCAGGATAGGATGGAGTCTACTGCTTCAACTTCCTGGGTGTTCAACATCTCTGATATATCCTGAACCCACAACATTGCTACAATCACAAAGTAACCTCACTAACATCTCTTCATCCCGAGATTTGAGGAGATTTGGCATCTGGTCTAATATTCTGCCAAACATCTACAAGTGTATAGTCCACTGGTTGCATCGCAGCCTGGTTCTGAAATTGAAATGCTCATGAATGGAGAAGGCTACAGAAAGTGGTGGACATTGTCCAGTCCATCACAGATACTAACCTCTGCACCATCTAAGTGGTGCCTCAAGAAGGAAGCTAATATCAAAGACCAATGCTACACTGGCCATGCTCTCTTCTCGCTGCTTCCATCAGAAATAAGGTATAAAGCCAGAGAACTGGTTCCTCCGGATTCAAGTATAACTTGCTCTCATCAACTATCAGGTTCTTGAAGCACTCTGCACAACACCAACCACAACCCTATTAAGGCACTACTCTGGTTGCTCAATGTGGTTTTGTTTTTGCATTATCATGTCTAGTTTAGCCCTTTTTTTAGACATTTAGAGATACAGCAGGACCTTCAGCCCACCAAGTCCACACCAACTATCCTGCACACTCGGGACAATTTTAACCAAAGCCAATTAACCTACAAACCTGTACATCTTTGCTGTGTGGAAGGAAACTAGTGCACCCAGAGAATACAGGGTCACAGGGTGAAACTCCATTCAGAGTACCCATAGTCAGGATCAAACCCGGGTCCCTGTCACTGTAAGGCAGCAACTCTACCACTGCACCACTGTGCTGCCCTTTACTGATAATCTATTGTACATTTATTTTTGTTGTTGCATCTAATGCACCCACACACAGCAGCAAGTAAAAATGTCATTGTTCGGGTGACAAAGAAACATTTGTGTCTCTCGTCTTGACAACATTTAACTAAATTTGAACTTACAACAGAGAAGTTCATTGCTATATAAATATCCTGCAAGCACTCATCTCGGGACTACATAGTATTTTTGTCTACAAGCACTAACGTAAATCCCTCCTACAGTAACCATTGATCATGAGTGAAGAAAATAATTTGCTGAAGATTGTTCATTTGTTGTTGAAGGCTTGAACGAGACCTTTGAAATGCATGATAGGGCTTTCAGGGGAATGTCAAAATGTTAACACTACTACCATTTACTCTGGAAATTCCCTGTAAACTTCATCCAAATTGTTGTGTTACTATTTCCACATCACCAAGAGAAAGGGGTCATGGATTCATGGACTCCTTGCTAGAAGTTTCCTGTGGCCTATGGTCAATACAGGAGAGATGAAGTCAAGCATTAGGTACTATAGAAGTGTGAAAGCACATTCACTCCTCAAAGATCTCCAATGTCATATAAAAAGCTATATACCATATCAGGGTTGCGCCACCTCACGAACCATTTGCAATGTGAAATAGTGTACTCCATTCCTTCAGTGAAAGTGGGTGGTTACATTCCACACAATCATCCACGAAAATTGCTTCCAATTGCATTTGCTAAACTTAGAAGACGTTTGTTTTCACACTTCAAGGGAAGCTCAAATTACAGTAATTAGCAATTAAGATCAAAAGTGTGCATTAAAACAGTCTTTCAAACTCGTGCACCTATTAGCATGACAACAAATATCCGCAGATCTGTCCTCGTCAATCTTTTTGGTCACATCTTCCAAAAAACTCAGATTTGTGAGACACGATCTCCCAGGTACAAAATCATGCTGATTATCCTTTATGCCATTGTCCATCTAAATGCATGTATATATCTTAACCCGCAGAATATGTGCTACTATCTTTCTGGCCTGTAGTTCCCAGCCTTTTCCCTGCAGCCCTTCTTAAATAGGGCACATTTGCCATCCTCCAGTCTTCTGGCACCTCACCCGTATTTAATGAAGACTTGTAAATCTCAGGCAAGGCACCTGGAATTTCCTATCCAGCTTTCCACAGTGTCTTCCGATATATCTGACTATTATGGGTAAAGCAGAAAAACGTAAAGGCTTCAGTGCACAGAAATACAATAATGCAGCCATTACAGAGATTTGGATGTGGGTCAGACCTGGCAGCTCAACATTCCTGTGTTTCAATGTTACAACATGTTACAGAGAGAGGTAAAGGAGACGGAGTAATGGCAGTACTTATCAGGGAAAATGTTACAACTTCAGTCCTTTCAGGTGAGCAGTGGTTTACTTACACCTCCTCCAACCTCACCTACTGTATCTGCTGTTCCAGGTGTGGAGTCCTATATATCAGCAAGTCCAAGCACATACTGGGTGATCGTTTCGCTGAACACCTTTGCTCAGCCCACATGATAGGCCCACATGATTTCCCGGATGCTAAAAACTTTAACTCCTCCCATTCCTACACTGACCTTTTTGTCCTGGGACTTCCCCACTGTCAGAGACCAAACGCAAATTAGAGGAACAGCACCTCATATTTCGCTTAGGTAGCTTACACCCCAGTAGTGTGAACATTGATTTCACTAACTTCCAGTAACCTTTGCTTTCCCTCTCACTGCCCCTCCCGCATCCTAGTTCTCCCACTAGTTTCAGTGTCCTCCTGATTAATTTTACTGTTTATATGCCTCGTTGTCACCTTCCCCTCTGGCAACATTGTATCATTCTACATTTTTTAACCATCGTCTGCTTTGATCTGTCGTTTTCACACCTTTCCCTTCCATATCTCTAGCTTTCCTCTCCCGACCCTCAGTCTGAAGCAGGATCTCGACCCAAAACGTCACCCATCCCTTCTCTCCAGAAATGCTGCCTGTCCCGCTGAGTTACTCCCGCATTTTGGGTCTTTCTATTTTGTATCAGTATTCATCAAGATTGTGGAGAATAGTGAAACATTGTGGGGTATACTAATATGCTCGGGCATTTTGAAGTCAAGTAGGTACGTCTCTTAAAGAGCACTAAAGCGAATATGTCCAATGGACCTGAGGGGATCAATCCTCGGTTGAGTTTGAGTTTAGTTTATTGTCACGTATACTGAGGTACAGTGAAAAGCTTTGGTTGCATGCTAACCAGTCAGCGGAAAAATATATGATTACATTCGAGCTACTGACAGTGTGCAGATACATGATCAGGGAATAATGTTTAGTGCAAGGTAAAGCCAGTAAAGTCCAGTCAAAGATAGTCCAAGGGTCTTCAATGAGATAGACAGTAGTTCAGGACTATTGTCCGGCTGTGGTAGGATGGTTGCCTGATAACAGCTGGGAAGACATTATCCCTGAATCTGGAGGTGTGCGTTTTCACACTTCTACACCTCTTGCCTGATGGGAGAGGATAGGAGTGGCCAGGATGTGGCTCATCCTTGATTATGCTGCTAGCCTTGCGAGGTATAAATTGACCCAATGGAAGGGAGCTTGGTTTGTGTGATGGTCTGTCTGGTCTGTGTCCATATTTCTCTGCAATTTCTTGCAGGCTTGGATGGAGCTGTTCCCAAACCATGCTATGATGCATCCCGATAAAATGCTTTCTACGGCACATCTGTAGAAGTTGGTGAGAGTTGTTGGGGACATGCCAAACTTCCTAAGCCTTCTAAGGAGGTAGAGTCGTTCATCTGCTTACTTGGCCATTGTTTCAATATGGGTGGTCCAGAAGTTGTTGGTGATATTGACTCCTAGGAATTTGAAGCTTTTAACCATCTCTACATGGGCACCGTCAATGCAAACCGGGGCACGGAGGACATGAGGTTCTCATCTCCTTCCTGTAATCCATCTCATAATTATTATTTGATATCTGGCCCACAATGGCGGTGTTGTCTGCAAATTTATGAATTCAATTAGATTTGTAAATGGCTGCACAGTCGTGGGTGTACAAGAAGTTAAGAAGGGGCTGAGAACGCATCCTTGCGGAGCACCAGTGTTGAGGATTATCGGAGAGGATGATTTTCCCCTATCCTCACTGATTGGTGTTTGTTGGTCAGGAAGTCATGGATCCCAGTTGCAGAGATGAGTACTGACTCCAAGTCCCGCGAGTTTGGTGATAAGCTCGCATGGTATAATGGTGTTAAAGGCACAGCTGTAGTCGATTAATAAGCGTCTGACGTAAGTGTCTCTCTTATCCAGGTATTCCAAGAATCAGTGTAGGGCCAGAGAGATGGCATCATCCATGGACCTGTTGTGGGGGTAGAGTCAAGGCTGCTTGGTAGACTGGATTTAATGCGTTCCATAACTAGTCTCTCAAAGCATTTCAGGATGGTAGATGTCAAGTCCATTGCACGGTAATCGTTTAGGCACGAGATATTAGTTTTCCTCAGCACCCGGATAATGGCAGTCTTCATGAAACAAGTGGATACCTCAGAACAGAGTAGGGAGAGATTAAAAATGCCCGCGAACACTCCTGCTAGGTGGTCCATGTAGCTACTGAGGACACTGCCAGGAACTTCATCTGGGCCAGTTGCTTTCCGTGGGCTCACCCTCAGGAAGGCCAACCTAACCTCTGCAACAGTGACCCTGGGAAGAGGCACACTTGAGTATGAAGGGACCATCCTGTTGGCCTTCTGCTCAAAGCGAGCATCGAAAGCATTCCGTTCATCAGGTAGGGCCGCACTATCACCACTGATATTGGCTGACGTGGAGCCACTTATTGCATTCAGACCATGCCACATTCTGCGTGAGTCCGAGTGATTATACTGGGATTCAAGTTTGTCCCAGTATTGTTTCTTGGCATCCTTGATGGCTTTGTGGAGATCATAGTGGGTTATTGAGGGACACAAGAGAGGAGATAGTTGGGCCTTGATAAAGATATATGTATCCTCTCTCTAGTCACAGGACTGGAGAATAGTTAATGTTGTTCCTTTAAGGGAAGTAGAAATAATCCAGGAGATTTTAGGTCAATTGTCCCTAGTGTGTGTAGGATAGTGTTAATGTGTGGGGATCGCTGGTCGGTGCAGACTCGGTGGGCTGAAAGGCCTGTTTCCATGCTGTATCTCTATATTATTATTATTTTTTAAATTTTGCCTCCCATCTGTGATAGTGAAGCTACCGAAGAGCTTTCCTAGGGATAAGATTTACTAGCACTTAGAAGAGTGTGGGCTAATTAGGGACTGTCATCAAAGATTTGTCTGGATCAGGTCATGCCTTACATGCTTTATTGAGCTTTTTGAGACAGCGATGGAGGTGCTTAATGGGCAGTGGCTGTTGTTGACGTGGATTCTTGAGGGGTATTTGACAAGATCCCTAATGGTAACCTGATCCAGAAAATTAAACTGCATGGGATTAAGAAGCATCTGTGGAATTAGAGGAATGATCAATGTTTTGGGTCGCAATCCTGCATGACGACTAAGTGTCGAAGGGATATTGTCATTAAAAACACATGTCGACAGCGAAGGGGAAAGTCAGCGGCTATGAACCTACCATGCCCTTGGAAAACACAGAGGTTCAGTGATCAGTCCGGGAAGCAACACATGGCAACCTTGGTGCAAGGAAGCGGAGAGGTGGCTGCTGGAGGCAACAGACAGTGCATTTGCTGTGCTTGGGGTCACGGTGCTGGCTGGAGACAGCCATGAGAGGATCTACAGCAACTGGATGAGCGAGTGAACAGAATGTAGCCTGCATCAGCTGCAAAAAATGGTGGAAGGAGGAGTGATGGCATCGTGCAGGGCCAGGCTAACCCCTTCTTTATTGATCTAGTGCCACCAGGATACTGGGCCTTACAGTGAAAAAGTAAGAAATTGCATGTCTCCTTGAGCCAAGATCAGACTTTTTATAGACTTGGAAGTTGCAAGATAGTAATGGAGCATGGCAGATGATGATGATGAGTCAGAGTATAGAATTATGATCGATCGTCTGACCAGCACAACAACCTGACTCTCAATGTCAGCAAGACCAAGGAACTGATTGTGGACTTTGGAAGAGGAAGGATGAGAGCCCACAAACCTGTCTACATTGACAGGACAATGGTGGAGAGTCAAAAGCTTTAAATTCCTGGGCATGCTTATTTCTGAAGATCTTTCCTGGACCCAGCACACTAACGCAATTATAAAGAAAGCCCATCAATGCCTCTACTTCCCGAGAAGAGTGCAGAGATTTGGTATGTCAGGGAGGACTCTCTTGAATGTCTACAGGTGGATAGTAAAGAGCATATTGACTGGTTATATCATGGCCTGGTTCGGCAACTTGAATGCCCAGGAGCCCAGAAGACTACAAAAAATGCTGAACTTTGCACTGTCCATCACTAGTTCTGACTTCCGTACCATTGAAGGGGTTTACAGGAGTCACTGCCTCATAAAGGCAGCCAGCATCAGAGACCCACACCACCCTGGCCACACACTCATTCCACCCCTGCTACAGGGAAGATGATACAAGAGCCCGAAAACTGAAACGCCCAGGTTCAGGAGCAGCTTCTTCACTACAACCATCAGGCTATCAAACACTCTAACTTCCAAATGAGCTCTGAGCTAAATAGACTTGGAGGCATTGGTTTTGTCTTTTTGCACTATTATTGTTTGTTTGTTTGTTGTTATGTGTGTGTGTGTGCGTGTGCACGTGTGTATGTATATTTATACACACAGAACTTTTTTTTCTTGTTTATTATATTATTTATAGAGTACTATGTTTACATATTCTGTTGTGTTGCTGTAAGTAAGAATCTCATTGTTCTATCTGGAACATACGACAAAACACTCTTGACTCTCTGCATGCTGTTCTAGAAGATGATCTATTGAACTCCTGTATAGTATGATTTGACTGGATAGCATGCAGAATAAGCATTTCACTGTATTTCTGTACATGTGATTATAAATAAACAGTGACCTGGCAGTTTGGATTCAGAAATGGCTTAGCCATTGGAGGCAGAGTGTTGTGGTGGAAGGATGCAGGAGGTCTGCAAACAGTGGTGTTCCACAGGGATCAGTGCTGGGATTTCAAATGTAGATGAATTGGTTAGAAAGTTTGCAGGCAACATAAACATTGGTGATGTTGCGGACAGGGAGGAAGGCTGTTAAAATGATATAGCCGGATGTAGATCAGTGGGGACACGAAACTGCAGAAGCTGCAACCTTGAGGGAAAAAAGAGTGCTGGGGGAACTTACCAGGTCAAGCAGCATCTGTGGAGGGAGTGGACAGATGACATTTCAGATCAGGCTCCTTCTCTGAAGAAGGGACAAAACCTGAAACATCGCCCGTCCATTCTCTCCCCATATGCTGCCTGACCTACTGAATTCCTACAGCACTTTATTTTGCTCAGGATATAGATAATTTCCAGATATGGGCTGAGAAATAGCAGATGGAATTAAATCAGAGCAAGATGGAATTAAATCTGTTGCACTGTGGAATTCATTGCCACAGATGGCTGTGGAGGCCAAGTCAATGGATATTTTTAAGGCAGTGATTGTCAGATTCTTCACTAGTAAAGGTGTCAGGAGTTATGGGGCAAAGGCAGGAGAATGAGGTTGAGAGGGAAAGATAGATCAGCAACGATTGAATGGCGGAGTAGACTCAATGGGCCGAATGGCTCCAAGAACTTATGAACCATTATGAACTTTGTATGGTCAAATGCAAAGGGAACGTATACTGTTATGGGTTTGATCCTTAATAACAGTGATGTACAGATGGATCCTGGGGTCCAACTCCACAGCTCCCTTAAAATAACAGCACAAGTAGATAGCGTGGTAAAGAAGATGTACGGCATGCTTGCCTTCATCGATTGGGCTTTATAAAACTTTGGTTTGGCTGCAATTGAAGTATTGTATGCAGTTTTAGTCGTCCCATTGGAGGGGTTGTAGAAGAGGTTTATCAGGATGCTGTCTGGATTGGAAGCTATTAACTACAAAGAGAGGTTGGACAAACTGTAATTGTTTTCTCGTGAGTATTGGAGGCTGAGGAAGACCCGAGAGAAGTTTATAAAATTATGAGAAGCACAGATTGGGTAGACAGCCAGAATCTCTTTACTAGTGTAGAAATACTAGAGGCCATAGCTTTGGGGTGAGAGGGGAAAAGCTTGAGGTAAATATGCAGTACAATTTATTGTTGCTAAGAGGTAGAGGCATCGAATACATTGCCAAAGGTGCAAGGGTGGTTGTGGAAGCAGATACGATAGTGATATTTTAAGTCTTTAACCAATATTCTGGGAATGGTGGGCGAAGGAACTAGTTTAATTTGCATCATGTTCTGCACAGACATTGTGAGCTGATGGGCCTGTTCCTGCACTGTATCATTCTATGCAGACACGTTTAAATGTGTACAGCATTTTAAGGGTTTCATAACAGCATTAAAGACACAGAGAATGATGTGCGAGATGCAAGGCTATGGTACTGCAATTTGGGAGGTCGAATGCAAGGGCAGGATCCTTAAGAACGTTGATGTATACAGTGATCTTGGGGACCAGGTCCACAACTCCTTGAAAGTGGCAACACAAGTAGATAGAGTGCTAAAGAAAGCGTATGTTATGCTTGCTTTCATTGGTCAGGTCATTGAACATAAGAAGCAGGAAGTTAAGATGCAGCTTTAGAAGACTTTGGTTAGGCCACATTTGAGAGATGGGAGACCAGATAGAACTCTTTAAAATTATGAGAGGCGTAGATGGGTGGATGGTCAGAACCATTTTCTCCAGGCTGGAAATACTGCATACTAGAGAGCATAGCTTTAAGGTGAGAAAGGCAAAGTTTAAAGGAGATGTGCAAGATTTTTTTTTTTTTTTTTTTACACAGAGGGTGAGTGCCTGGAACGTGCTGCTGGAGATGGTGGTGGAGGCAGAAACAATAGTGCCATTTAAGTGACTTTTGGATAGGCACATGAAGTTGCAATGAATGGAGGGATATGGATTATGTGCAGGCAGATAAGAATCGGTCTTGAAATCATGTTAGACAGTCATTGTGGGTCAAAGGGTCTGTTCCTTTGCTGTACTGTTCTATGTTTTTTTTCCTAATAATATGTTCTGATATTAATACATTTTTTTAAATTACATTAAAAATAGTGATTCTGATCAAAAAAAATTCCAACCAGGTAATACTATTGTAATCATGACCTTCAAACAGTCTGTGGAATATTATTTTACACACATAGCGTTTGCATCATAAAGTACCTTGCTAACGTTGTTGCAGCGAAAGTGGAATCCCTAGATTTTTGAAGACAACAAATAATTGACCGAGTTGCAAGCCCAAAATGTTGACTGTATCTCTTTCCATAGACACTGCCTGACCTCTTGAGTTTTTTCAGAATTTTCTGGTTTTGTTATTCATTTTCAATTACTTTGCAATTTATTCACAAGTTTTAGTCATCTGTGTTTTTAATTGTGTTGATTACATAACTTTTTCTTCTCAATTTGATTTTATTTTAGTCTTGTTAGATACAAGATGCAAGGCTGACCAGGTTAAATTTAGGAAGCTACGAAAAACCACCCATGGCTGTTAACAAGATGTAGTTCAACTGCACCAATGTAAAGAAAATGTAGGTTAATGAGTTGTCTGCACAAATAGCCAAACACAATGTGGGCCACCTTTAAAACCAGGGCTGACTCGCCATATCATGCTAAAAAACAGTAGTTATCGCTTTTACTGTGTAGTGTTATGACTTTAGATCCACCAGGTTCAGGGTTCAAGCTGTACTTCCAAAGTGAGTGGGGGGGGGGGGGGGGGGGAAACCTTTTTTCTAATCTCTTCCTCAACGGAGATGCGACCTTTACCGTGTCGTATCTCCGTTCGCGCTACGGCCTAACATCGTGGAGTTGGCAGCCTCCAGCTGGGATCGACCTTGAAGACTCCGGTCGCAGGGCCTGGACTTACCATCTCGGAGGCTTCGGCCGTGGGCCCTGCAGACCGCAACATCGGGAGTTCACAGGTCCCTGGCTGGCGACCGGTTTTTGGGAGCTCCAGCCGTAGCAGCTTCGACCGCCCCGAAGCGCGAGGTACGATCGACCTGCTCGCAGGCCCTTCATCGCCCTGCGTGGCCTGGCCGCGGCACTTTCCATTGCCCGGTGGGGGCTCAGGACTTTCATCGGCCTGCTCGGCTCGGCCCTGGGACTTTCCATCGCCCAGTGGGGGTTCAGGACCTTCATCGGCCTGCTCGGCTCGGCCCTGGGACTTTCCATAACCCGGTGGGGGCTTCAAAAAGTTGGGAGCCTCGATCACCTCGTGGCACCACGGGAGAGGAATGAGGAGGAGATAAGACTTTTCTTTGCCTTCCATCACAGTGAGGGTGTGCCTAGAGCAATCACTGTGATGGCTGTTTGTGTAAAAAATTGTATCTGTGTGTCCTGTGCTTTTTGTTGTCTACTGCCAGACCCTGACGTGAGAGGACGCTGGCGTTGTTTATTCGCCGCTTTTCCGTTAGGATAGTTTGTCTGTTTGTTTTTATGTTATGATTGTTTCTGTAAAGCGCTTTGAGCACCTGATAAGGCGCTATATAAAATAAATGCTTATTATTATTATTATTATTATAATCAAAGTTCTGAGATCAGTTCAACACTTTACTAAGGTTACATTATCAGAGATGTCACATTTAGATGGCAATTTGTAAAAAGGGAGCCTTTCCCCAGTATTCCCACTCAACCAAAAATTTAAATTTTAAGCTTCACTCCATTATCTAAACATCAGCAAATCAATCTACTATTTATCTTTCATATGCTTGTCTTTTTAATGCCCCACACATAATGGCCAGTCTCATAAACGATAATTGTATGTTAAACAGATCATCAAATGAGGCGACATGTGTTGATTTAATTTGTGTACAAAATCATGAGGAATAGATTGGGTAGATGCACAGTCTCTTGCCCAGAGCAGGGGAATTCGAGGACCAGAGGATATAGGTTCAAGGTGAAGGGGGAAAGGATTTAATAGGAATCCGAGGGGTAACTTTTTCACGCAAAGGGTGGTGGGTGTATGGAACAACCTGTTAGAGGAGGTAGTTGAGGCTGGGACTATCCCATCGTTTAAGAAACAGTTAGGCAGGTACATGGATAGGACAGGTTTGGAGGGATATGGACCAAGTGCAGGCAGGTGGGACTAGTGTAGCTGGGACATTTTTGGCTGGTGTGGGCAAGTTGGGCCGAAGGGCCCGTTTCCACACTATATAACTCTATGACTCTAAATAGGGAAATCAGACTATTGGACTATTCAACTCGCATTTCTTGACACGTGCAAATGATATGGCTTTGTGTTATGGAAAATTTACAATATGGACCTCATAACCGGGGGGGGGGGTCCATAACTGTTTTCATCTTGTAATTTTTGAAACATATTCTATCTAGGCTGTTAAAAAAAGGAAATCGCAAAGGATCCGAGTACAACCTTGCAGTCCTATATGGTTACAGGAGTGTGCTGGTGGATTGGAGTGGTGCTCAGTTGTACCACTTTTTTTTTTTTTTTTAAAGGCATGGTAGGGTGAAGCCAAATAAATACAGCTCAGTTAGTTTAACTTGAGTGGAGAAAAAATATTGGAAGCTATTCTTTAGAACATTATAAATATTCACTTAGAAAGACATACATTAATTAGGGACAATCAGCATTGATTTAAGGGGACAATGTATCTCTAATCTGACTGAATAACCTGAAGCGGCAAAAAGAAGAATCAATGGGGGTAATTAGATGTAATCTACGATGTCAAACAGGTCAAAAGAGTTAAAGCCCAGCTAAAAATGTACAATGCCATGCTTCTAGTTGGCAAAATATTACAATGTATGAAGGTAAGGGAATCATCACCCTCATCCCCAACGTATAGGATGAGGGAGTGGACTCTTGCTTAGACAGCCGGGACCAGCAAAGTATTTGACATATCAATTGAATGACTGTTCCATACATTCATAATCCGAACAGGCCTAATCAATGAGTGGGAATCAGGAAGCTTCCTGATCAACCACAGAGTGAGACAACACTGTTTCCACTCCAAAGTGCTGGAGTAACTCAGGTCAGGCAGCACCTCTGGAGAACATGGATAGATGATGTTTTGGGTCAAGAGCCTGTCTTACTTGTGGATTGAATACAAGACCTCTTAGTGACCTCTCTCCCATCATAGATGAGCCCTCACACGTGACATCCAAGATGTCCTCATTCTTTAGGGAACAGGGGTTCCCCTCTCCCATCATAGATGAGGCCCTCATAGAAGTGTCTCCTCGGTACCCCACAGCTCTGCACTCTATACCTTGTCCCTCGACTCTGTCCAAGGACCCAGACAGTCCTTTTAGGTTAGGCAGAGCTTCACTTGCACCTCCTCCAACCCCATCTACTGTATCCATTGTTCAAGATTTAGACTCTTATACATCGGCAAGACCAAACATAGCCTGGGCGATCGTTTCGCTGAACACCTTGGCATGGCCGCCTGGACCTATCTGATCTCCCGTTTGCTAAACACTTTAATTCTCCTTCCCATTCCCACATTGACCTTTCTCTCCCCCATTGTCAGAGTATGGCTAAATGCAAATTGGAGGAACAGTATCTCATATTTCACTCGGGCAGCTTACAGCCCAGTGGTATGCATATTGATTTCTCTAACTTCAAGTAACCCCAGCATTTCCCCTCTCTCTCTCTCTCTCTCTCTCTCTCTCTATCCCTCCCCCACAGAGGTCACACCAGCTTCTCATTTTCACTCAACAGCTAACAATGACCTGTTTCCTTTATCATCGTTACTTTTTTGCACATCTTTCTTTCATTGTTCTATATCTCTCTACATCATCGTCAATATTTCTCGTTTCCCTTTCCCGTGACTTTCAGTCTGAAGAAGGGTCTCGACCCGAAACGTCACCGGTTCCTTCTCTCCAGAGATGCTGCCTGTCCCGCTGAGTTACTCCAGCTTTTTGTGTCTATCTTTGGTTTAAACCAGCATCTGCAATTCCTTCCTAAACATCTTAGTGACCATACAGCACAACTTGTAAACACACACATGAAATTGCATTTTGCACCCCTATTGTTTCGTATAGTCCTTCTGTAAATTAAAAATTAAGATAACCTTAAATGTACAGGATGGCAAGTAAGCAAGCAACTATGATCCTACCAAAAAGAGTATTTATTCACAAAATGCTGGAATAACTCAGGTCAGGCAGACCCTTCTTCAGACTGAGATGTTGCCTGCTGCCTGACCTGCTGAGTTACTCCAGCATTTTGTGAATAAATATCTTCGATTTGTACCAGCATCTGCAGTTATTTTCTTATACTACCAAAAAGAGTTGCACACTCAAAGAGCCGGAATAACTGCTCCTGTTCCTATTTCTTATTTGTTCCTACCAATAACAAGTAGGTTTCCCCAATCTACAGATATATCCCCAATCTTGCAATGAACCTCATTGCGATAATTGCAATTTTGTAATCTGCAGTTTTTCAGTAGCTTTAACACTATAATTCTGCATTTTGTTTACTTTCTTTTTTGCACTACCAGTTGTATTCATGTATAGAACGATCTGCCGGGATAATATGAAAAACAAGTGTTTTACTGCATTCATGATAATAAACCAAATCCCTATAGTGATATCTCAAAGTTGTGATGACAACTGTGAAGCCAATGGAATGTTGGCCTTCATAACAAGAGGAGTCGAGTATAGGAGCAAAGAGGTCCTTCTACAGTTGTACCGGGCCCTGGTGAGACCGCACCTGGAGTACTGTGTGCAGTTTTGGTCTCCAAATTTGAGGAAGGATATTCTTGCTATTGAGGGCGTGCAGCGTAGGTTCACTAGGTTAATTCCCGGAATGGCGGGACTGTCGTATGTTGAAAGGCTGGAGCAATTAAGCTTGTATACACTGGAATTTAGAAGGATGAGGGGGGATCTTATTGAAACATATAAGATAACTAGGGGATTGGGCACATTAGAGGCAGGAAACATGTTCCCAATGTTGGGGGAGTCCAGAACAAGGGGCCACAGTTTAAGAATAAGGGGTAGGCCATTTAGAACGGAGATGAGGAAGAACTTTTTCAGTCAGAGAGTGGTGAAGGTGTGGAATTCTCTGCCTCAGAAGGCAGTGGAGGCCAGTTCGTTGGATGCTTTCAAGAGAGAGCTGGATAGAGCTCTTAAGGATAGCGGAGTGAGGGGGTATGGGGAGAAGGCAGGAACGGGGTACTGATTGAGAGTGATCAGCCATGATCGCATTGAATGGCGGTGCTCGAAGGGCTGAATGGCCTACTCCTGCACCTATTGTCTATTGTCTATTGTCTAATCCTCAATCACAGCTATATTCCTCTGTGTAGGAAGGAACTGCAGATGCTGGTTTAAACTGAAGATAGACACAAAATGCTGGAGTAATTCAGTGGGACAGGCAGCATCCCATTCCTTCTCTCTGGAGATGCTGCCAGTTACTCCAGCATTTGTGTCCATATTCCTCTCTGTTGGCTATGACAGAACCCAGGAAGTCATCATCAATCCTGAAGAACTGCACAAAGCGACAGTGAAATTTTTCCTCTGAACTCTGACAAAACTTCACAAGGACTTCTGAGCACAACAGTCAAATGCTCCATCAACATCAAAAACAATTGAACAGATGCTCCATTGAAATAACTTAATTCAAGCCAGCAAAAGACACATTTTGTTATGGAATATCTTCTGCACTAAAGGTGGCTCTTACTAAGCCAAACCCTTTCCAGGTAGTCGTCTGGGTATATGGCACACTAAGTCACGTCTAGGAAAGACTCAATGTGAAAATGGGAGCATGTCCACAAAGCCAACACGAGATCATTCCAAATATACTTGCTGACAATGTAATTAGGTCAGATTGTAAAGGGCAAATCAATTAGGTCTTTTTCTGGTGCGTGAAAGTAGCAGAACTCATTCCTAATTTAATGCAGCTAAAAGTAGGTTCTGGTATGCAAAGAACAATATCAAAACACTTAAAGATGTTTAAAAACAGGAATGGATCGGGTTCAACAACAAGTCTATACAATAAAAATCTTATAGGTGAGGATGAGTCATGTAATAACTTGCCGACCAGTTCATTCCTGCTCAGCGAAACATTTCCAGGTGTATTAGTAGGACGAGCTTTCAAACCCCAATATACAAATCATTGCAGATATAGTTGGCATAAGAAAATAACTGCAGTTGGTATAAGAAAATAACTGCAGATGCTGGTACAAATCGAAGGTATTTATTCACAAAGTGCTGGAGTAACTCAGCAGGTCGGGCAGCATCTCGGGAGAGAAGGAATGGGTGACGTTAAGTGACATTTTCCCCCCAAAACACAATAAACAAAAGAACCCGCCACTTTGGAGATCAACAAATGAGGCCAAGTGGGAAATGACCAGACATTTAATTCAGAAGCGTTGGAAAGTGTAAGAGTTCACCCTAGCCTGCGTTTAAACCGATGACTGTGTACATAACGAGGGTGTTTATTCACAAAATGCTGGGTATTTATTTCACAAAATGCTGGAGTAACTCAGCAGGTCAGGCAGCATCTCAGGAGAGAAGGAATGGGTGACGTTTCGGGTCGAGACCCTTCTTCAGACTGACCACCACAACATCTTTAAATCCTGCTAATGATCGCAGTGAGGGTGTGGACTGCGATAGTGATCATTGCTTGCGAGTCCGACTCGGCGAGTTTGCGGCTGTTTAGGGGTTTTTTTAACAACTTTTTCAGAGGGCGGTCGCGAAATAAATCTCAGCCGGTTCCCTTATCTGTCTGTGGTTGGGTCGCCGTTTCCTCATTCGCTTTAATCGAGGCGAGGCGAGGCCCCGGACTCGGACTCGGACTCGGCCCCGACGCCGGCCTCCCCCGCCCACACTCAGACCGCAAGGCAAGGCAAGGCAAGGCAGCGAATGCGGGAACACACACACACATCCAACACCAATACACTGAGCGGCGTGAACTCTCTGCCTTTTAAAAAAACAAAACACAAAACCGTGCAAGTTTGAGAAATGAGAAATAACAACCACGCACCTGCTCGGGAGAGAGCCTGGCCCTGGGGCAGCAGGGGGGACGGCCACGGCTTATTTCCCCTGTGGTAACGTCTCCAGACGGACGGATTTTATATATTTTTTAATAATAATAATATAATTATTATAAATCTTTTAATCCCCCGTCCGCCGCCACCGCCGCCTCCTGGCGTCGAACAAACGAGAACTTTGCCTCGTTTCGACTCGGTGACGTTCGGCGCGCGTTCACGCTCCGCGGGCGGGGGGGGGGGCGCGCGTTCACGTTCCGCGGGGGGGGGCGCGCGTTCACGTTCCGCGGGGGGGGGGGGCGTTCACGTTCCGCGGGGGGCGCGCGTTCACGTTCTGCGGGGGGGGGGGGGCGCGCGCGCACACAGACACACACACACACACGCGAGTCCCTCCCTCCCCGTGCTGAACGTTGGGCGCGCGCACACGCAGACACGATTCGAGTCTCTTCCCCCCTCCTCCCCCCCCTTCCCTGTCAACACTGGGCTCGCGCGCACCGCACAAACGACTCCTCCCCTCCCCACCCCACCCCACCCCACCCCCAGCAACTCCTCCCCTTCCCCTGCGAACCTTGGCCGGCCGCACCCCCTCCCCTCCTCTTCGGGCTCAGGTGTGCGCGCATGCGCTCGCCCTTCACTGCGCCCCTCTTCCCCAGCCCCTCCCCTCTTCCCCAGCCCCTCCCCTCTTCCCCAGCCCCTCCCCTCTTCCCCAGCCCCTCCCCTCTTCCCCAGCCGCTCTCCCTCTTCCCCCAGCCCCCCCCTTCCCCAACCCCTCCCCAACTCCTCACCTCCCCAGCCCCTCCTCCCCCAGCTCCCCCCCCCCCTCTTCCACCCACCCCTCTCCCCACTTTCCCCAGCCTCTTCCCCCAGCCCCTCCACCCCATACACTTGCTCTATCCCACACACACTAAGGACAATATACAATTGGAGGGTGGGAGGATACTGGAGCACCCGGAGAAAACCCACACGGCCACAGGCAGAACGTGCAAACTCCGTGCAGACAGCACCTGTAGTCAGGATCGAACCCGGGTCTGGTCTGAACTACTGTGCTGATAGTGTTGAACTACTATCTACCTTTTTGATGACCCTCGGACTATCCTTGATCGGACTTTACTGGCTTTAGCTTGCACTAAACGTTATTCCCTTATCATATTCATACACGGTAAATGGATCGATTGTAATCATGTATTGGCTTTCCACTGACTGGGTAGCACGCAACAAAAGCTTTTCACACTACCTCGGTATATGTGACAATAAAAACTCAAACTGAGGAAGGTTCTCAGGTGCTTCAGACGATGCCCGGGCGGCTGGAAGCCTGTGGTAGTGATGGAGGAAACATTTCAGAGAGATATTGACTTGATGCGTAGGAAGGAACCACAGTTCTGTGGGAAGGAACTGGAGATGCTGGTTTACACCAGTCTGAGGAAAGTTCTTGACCCGAAACATCACCCATTCTATCCAAAGATGCTGCCTAACCCACTAAGGAACTGCAGATGCTGGTTTACACCGAAGATAGACACAAAATGCTGGAGTAACTCAGCAGGTGACAGGCATGATCTCTGGAGAGAGGAATGGGTGATGTTTCGAGTCGAGAACCTTTTACTTTTGGAGACACAAGGAATTGCAGATTCTGCAGTTGGAATCTTGAGTAAAACACAAAGTGCCGGAGTATTTTGAATATCCTGCACGGTTACTTGAATTGGTGGAAAACCAACTGTTTGAAAATGCCCTGCGTCGATCACAGCTGACTCAACGTTATTTTGGGTTGGGGGGAAACAAATGGTCTGAAGAAAAAGAACCATTCAGCAGATATAGTACATGAGAAATGGCAGACACCTCCTGGGGCAAGCAATTCAGTGGGGTTATTTTCTATTATACACACTATTTCATTTTCCTTGTGTTTTCTCCCACTTGATTAAACTGTGGCAAACAGCTAGTTTCCAAAAACCGGAACATGATTCCAGCCAGAGTGATCGAGTTAACATCATGTCTATGCTAGGAAATTTAATTCAGCGGATTATCTCTGCGTGTCTTGCCTGTGAAATCATTTTGATTTTATTTGAAGGTAGACACAAGATGCTGGAGTAACTCGGCGGGTCAGGCAGCATCTCTGGAGAGAAGGAATGGGTGACGTTTCGGGTCGAGACCCTTCTTCAGACGTCACCCATTCCTTCTCTCCAGAGATGCTGCCTGACCCGCTGAGTTACCCCAGCATCTTGTGTCCACCTTCGATTTAAACCAGGTTCTGCAGTTTTCTTTCCTATTGATTTTATTTGAGTTAGTACTGTACACGGAATAAATTTAAGTTTAACGTTTTCATTATATTTCAACTTCTCAATATACAAACAGCATTTTTTTTAACAGGAGGCCAAACTCAGAAGAGTTATACACAACGTGGTATGAAACTGGAATTAGAGTTCAAGGGGAAGGTTGAGGAGAAGTGCCGAGGGGATTATTTTCCCTTGGCTTCCCCTTGAGATCCCCACCATCACAGAGCCAGTATTCAGCCAATTTGATTCACTGCACATGACATCAAAAGGTTGCTGAGAACTGGGTGCATCAAAAGCTCAAGAAGCCCACAATATCACAGCGATGCTGAAGAGTTACACAATCAGAACGAGCTGCATCCCAAGCCGAACTGCTCCTGCACTGTTACAGTGGAGCCAGTGGAGCATGGACCAATATGTGGTAGGGGTTGAGGAAAGAAGACTAGGATTTGGGAAATGGGTTAGTGTGTTGGAGTAAAAAACCGTGGGTAGATTTTTACGAGAACAGAAGACCCATAACGGGGCTCAATCTGTGGTCATATTTGGGAGCTGGTGACTGGGCGAAAAGTGAGGGAGTGGACAGTGGCAAGGGCTACTGTTTCTGTGCCAAATGGGTATTGTGTGTACAACGATCAGCCAAAACATTAAGACCACTGACAAGTGAATAACATTGATTATCTTGTTACAATGGCACCTGTCAAGGGGTGGGATATATTAGGCAGCAAGTGAACAGTCAGTTCTGGAAGTTGATGTGTTGGATGCAGGAGAGATGGGCAGGAGTAAAGACCTGAGCCACTTTGACAAAGGCCAAATTGTTATGGCCAGACGACTGGGTCAGAGCATCTCTGAAACGGCAAGGCTTGTGGGGTGCTCCCGGTCAGCAGTGGTGAGTACCTACCGACAGTGGTCCGAGGGGGGACAAACTACAAACCGGTGACAGGGTGTTGGGCGCCCAAGGCTCTTCGATGCGCGAGGGCAACGAAGGCTATCCGGTCTGGTCCGAACCAACAGACGTTCTACTGTGGCACCAGTCATAGAAAATTTTAATGGTGGTCACGGGAGGAATGTGTCACAATACACAGTGCATCGCACCCTGCTGCATATGGGGCTGCACACGGAGGGCCAACATCATATTAGGCAGGTGGTCATAATGTTTTGGCTCATCAGGTCATAATGTTTTGGCTGGTCGGTGTATGCAAGCAAATGCATGAGCAAGTGCCCAAATTTATTAACGCCCTTGTAATAGAGTCTTATCCCCAGTCTAGTAGCTGGAGTGCAATAGGTGACCCACATTATAGGAAACTGCACACTGGTAACTTCCAATCCACAATATAAAGTTTAGAAACCTTAATGTCAAGTTAATGTTAAATGTCAAATCTGCAGAGAAAGGTGAACACAGCCCAATCCATGATAGGAGAGTTAGTTCCTCCCAGCCAGTGCATCGGGAAGGCTGGAAGTATCGTTTAGGAAGCCTACCCACCCTGACCATTCAATTCTCTCTCTTCTACCTTCTGAGAGAAGATACAGGAGATTGAAAGCCCAGACTCCCAGACCCAAGAACAACTTCTTTCCCACAGCCATCAGACGCCTGAACCAATCAGCACTTTCACACCCCATTCCCAGAAGGACTGTCATGTACTCTTAACTCTATCTCATTGGGCTACTCCATTATTGCACTTTAGTATTTTGTTCCACTACTTCAGATTGCACTAGAATCCTGCACTGTTCTGCTATTTTGTATTTATTGAGGTATCTATCATTATCAAGTACACTGTTTACTCTAGGAGCTTCATGCAAACAAGGAATTTAATTGCAGCCTGATTAATATAACAATAAACAGATGTGAATCCATCATGCATTGCCCCCAAACGTGATAGACTTGCTATTCATAGCATCGAAACTCGTATGTTTTGATATCAACTTTGTAACACTGAATGAAACACATTGGGCAGACATTGTCTATTTAAAGAATGAGGTAGTGAATACGTCTTCTTTGAAAGAGTAATGCTGCCTTTATGGAAGTGAGCTTCACAGTCATGGATCAGTAATCCAATGTCACAGCAACTTCCCCCTGTGGAAGTAGAAAACATCTTATGTATCTCCAACTCACTCTATCATGGAATCACCTCCCTACGGTGCTGCACACAGAAGTCTTGCCTAAATGGTGGAAAGTGCACACCACACCAATTTATGGAAGATGTTGCTGACAATGCTATCAAGCAGCACTTACCGACTCACCAAGGTTCATTTGGGGTTTTGTCAGCACCTCATCACAACATTGCTGGGACCAAACGCTGAGATGCAGAGGAGAAATGAGGGTCATTGCCCTTGACATCAAGGCAGCATTTGGCCATGTGTGGCATCCAGGAGACCTGCTAAAACTTGTCAAGAGGAAGAATGATTGAAGTTGTTTTTAACGTCAGCTATCTCCGCTCCAGTAGGACCTTGCTGCGTCCAAGTTCCAATCGTCTTCAGCTGCTTCCTCAATGGTCTGTCTTCTAAAGCGAGGGAGAAATTGGAATGTTTGCAGACGATTGTGCAATGTTCACATCCACTTCCAACTCCTCAGCAAATGATGGAGCCCAGCTAACATAATCGAAGGCATGTCCCACTCCAGTCATTTCTTCTTCTCCCGGCTCCGTCCATCAGCAGGCACAGAAGCTTGAAAGTGCACTGCCTTGGAAAAGCAGCCAACATAATCAAGACATATCCCACCTCGGACATTCCTTCTTCTCCCTGCTCCTGCCTGGCAGAAGGTACAGAAGCTTAAAAATGTGCAACACCAGACTCAGGAACAACTTCTTCCCTTCAGTGATCAGACTTCTGAACAGCCCTTCCGTAAGCTAGGGTACTGTTCGATTCATCTCTACCCCATTGAGAACATTGGACTTTGCCTAATGAATTGATGCACTGCAATGCACTATAATGTTGAGAACTATATTCCGCATTCTGTATCTTCCACTATGCTCTAATGTTCTTCAGTTTGAACTGATTGTATCTCTGTTTGGTATATCTGTTCTATAGAAACATAGAAAATAGGTGCAGGTGGAGGCCATTTGGCCTTTCAAGCCAGTACCGCCATTCATTGTAATCATGGCTGATCATCCACAATTAGTAACCCCGTGCCTGTCTTCCCCCCATATCGATTGATTCCACTAGCCCCTAAAGCTCTATCTAACTCTCTTTTAAATTCATCCAGTGAATTGGCCTCCACTGCCTTCTATGGCAGAGAATTCCACAGATTCACAGATTCTGTTTGGATAGCGGGCAAGATAAAGCTTTTCATTGTACTATGGTACATGACAATAATAAACCTATACCTTGAAGTAAGTCTGTGGGAGATTCACAAGATCATTCTGTGTATGCAAATTGCAACAAAGGTATGATTTATAATATTCATTTTTAAAAATATGACCTTTTACAAATAAATTTGCAGCTAGTCTAGTACTTTTGAAATGGCATAGTCATACAGCACAGAAACCAGCCATTCAGCCCAACTTGCTCATGCTCACCAAGATACCCCATCCACACTAGCTGCACTTGGCCCTTGTCTGGGCCTTTCCTATCCATGTACCTTTCGAAATGTTATAGTTATGGTACCTGCCTCAACTACCTCCTGTGTCAGCTCATTCCATATACCCACCACCCTCTGGGTGAAAAGTATCATCCTCAGGTTCCTAATAAATCTCTCCTGGTTCTTGATTCACCTGTGAGTAAAATACTCTGCATTCACCATATCCCCCTTTTGATTTTATACACCTCTATAAGAGGGGCGCAGCGGTAGAGTTGCTGCCTTACAGCGAATGCAGCGCCGGAGACTCAGGTTCGATCCTGACTACGGGTGCTGTACTGTACGGAGTTTGTACGTTCTCCCCGTGACCTGCGTGGGTTTTCTCCGAGATCTTCGGTTTCCTCCCACACTCCAAAGACGTACAGGTGTATGTAGGTTAAGTGGCTGGGCAAATGTAAAAATTGTCCCTAGTGGGTGTAGGATATTGTTAGTGTGCGGGGATCGCTGGGCGGCGCGGACCCAGTGGGCCGAAGGGCCTGTTTCTGCGCTGTATCTCTAAATCTAAATCTAAATCACTCTCAGCCTGCTGTCCTAATGTAGACCAGTATAACCATTCCAATCCTATCCTCACCAAATATTTGCATATACGTAAGAAAAATAATTATTATTAGTAAAAACGCTAGTTAATATTTTCTCTCTCTGGCCCAAGGGTGCTATTCTGGTGTACAGATTGTTATGTTAGTTGAGATTAGTCTGTCAGTGCAAATTAGATGTCAAACTAAGGACTAGTTGAGGATAATCGGGGAGCTCAATCCTGTTATTTTTATGTATGCTTCTATGTTCATGTGGGAGGCAATCAATCTCCATTTGACAGAGCAATAACATGTCACATTGAAGGGTCTCGACCCGAAACGTCACCCATTCCTTCTCTCCAGAGATGTTGCCTGTCCCGCTGAGTTACTCCAGCACTTTGTGTCCATCTTCGGTTTAAACTAGCATCTGCACTTCCTTCTTACACAACATGTCACATTTAATCTCTCAGAACCAGTCTACAGATGAGTACATTACGGACCACACACAAGTTGCTGGATAAGTGTTAAAAATCTGAAAATGCAGTCAGTCAGCATATATATGGTGATAGGTTGATCACCGATCAAATTAATGTAAACCATCAATTTTATTGTTTATGTCATAATAATGTAGCTCTCTTGAAGTGCTCTCAGGCATGAGTTTGAAATCATGATCATCAAAGATATTAAACTTAATAGTATTAAAATGGGAAAATTCAATGATTGAAGTGGTGCTTCCCCTGTTTAATTGATATGCAGGTTTTTGCAGGATTGTAATCTACAGTAATTTAATGACAAATGCAATTTTATGGTTATAAATGCAATATTTATATTCTATAAATAAGTTAAAGATTTATTAAGCAACTCACATTTTCACTGATATAACTTCTAACTCCTGTAAGCAACCATTAAGAAAAAACATTGAAAGTAAAATCTGGTTTACAAAGAAAATTCTTACAAACACATTTTTGCAATATAAAATAAAGTATTGTATTCTAGGGAACATACCAAAAAGAATTCTGGAATTTTGGAACAGTGATGAGTAATAAATCTGCAAAATTACATTGTCATTGTAAAGCTATTTTGAATTTAAAATAAGTAATACAGGCAATCGATTGTTGCAACATTTAGAACAAAATGTGAGATGGTATCAAACCTAGCTGAAATTAGAATGTGTAGGCCAGAACTACGGTGGTGCAGCGATAGTCGCTGCCTTACAGCGAATGCAGCGCCGGAGACTCAGGTTCGATCCTGACTACGGGTGTCGTCTGTACGTAGCTTGTACGTTCTCCCCGTGACCTGCGTGGGTTTTCTCCAAGATCTTCGGTTTCCTCCCACACTCCAAAGATGTACAGGTATATAGGTTAATTGACTGGGTAAATGCAAAAATTGTCCCTAGTGTGTGTAGGATAGTGTTAATGTGCGGGGATCGCTGGGCGGCGCGGACTCGGTGGGCCGAAGGGCCTGTTTCTGCGCTGTATCTCTAAATCTAAAATCTAAAATAAAATCTAAATGGCTTCAGTGGAGTAAGCAAGATATAATTGAACTCTAGGAATATTGTAATTTTTTTTAAAGCTGAAAGTACAGGCAGGGGGAAATAAACTGGAGGCGAGAAAAAGCCAGAACAAATCAGGGCCGGCAACAGATGACCTCAGGAAGGGTGGAGCTGCATAATGACCCACTGTTTGCCTGAGGAAGGCGTGATAACAAGAGAGGTACAAGGATGCTAACAGTGGAATTGGTAGGTCGACCAGGGTGGGGTAGGTGGGGAGAGCGGGAAGTGGGGGGAATGCAGAAGTTACGTGAAATTAGACACATCAATATTCATGCTGCTGGGTTGGAAGCTGCCCAAGCGAAAGATGAGATGCCGTACCTCCAAATTGTGTGTGGCCTCACTCTGACAGTGGAGGAGGCCCAGGACAGAAAGGTATGTCAGTATGGGAAGCTGAGTTAAAATCATTGGCAACTGGGAGGTCATGTAGGCCAAAACACACTCAGCATAAATGATCAGCGCAACGATCGCCAAGTCTACGCTTGGTCTCACCAATAGATGGGACCGAGCCCACACCTGGAACACTGAAGACAGTAGATGAGGTGCAAATAAACCTCTGCCTCACCTAAACGGACTGTTGGGATCCCTGTGTGGAATCGAGGAAGGAGGTATAAGGATAGGTGTTGCATCTCCTGCTGTGGCAGGGGAAAGTCAGGGTGGGAAGGGATAACTGAACAGGGGAGTTGTGGAGAAAAGGGGAATAGGGTACAGTGTACGTATTCATGAAGCAGACAGATTTATTGCAGTCAAATCACTCTGCACATGCGTACAATTAAGCGATATACCACCACAGCAGGTAGTGCAAAAAGAAAAATACCAGAGGGCAGAATATAATGTTACAGCATTGTAGACTGACAATTACAGAGAAATTGCCAATTGAATAAAAGCAGTGCAAAGTCTACAATGAGGTTGGTTGGAAGGTAGACACGACATCCAGGTGCTAATGGAAGGACCATTCGTTTGTCTGTTAATGGCAGGGAAGGGGTTGGACACGTTAGAGGCAGGAAACATGTTCCCAATGTTGGGGGAGTCCAGAACAAGGGGCCACAGTTTAAGAATAAGGGGTAGGCCATTTAGAACGGAGATGAGGAAAAACTTTTTCAGTCAGAGAGTTGTAAACCTGTGGAATTCTCTGCCTCAGAAGGCAGTGGAGGCCAATTCCCTGAATACATTCAAGAGAGAGCTGGATAGAGCTCTTAAGGATAGCGGAGTCAGGGGGTATGGGGAGAAGGCAGGAACGGGGTACTGATTGAGAATGATCAGCCATGATCACATTGAATGGCAGTGCTGGCTCGAAGGGCCGAATGGCCTCCTCCTGCACCTATTGTCTATAAGAAGCTGATCCTGACTCTGGTGTTACATGCTTTAAAGCTTTTGTATCTTCTGCCCAACACAGGAGAGAGAAGAGAAGAGAAGTGACCTGGGATGAAAATGGACCTTGTTTGGCTGCGTTCCCGAGGCAGTGAAGCGTAGAATGAGTTGACGGGGTGGGGCTGTTGGTTTTGTGTGACTGATTGGGCTGCATCCACAACTCTGCAATTTCTTGCGGTCTCGGGCAGAGCTGTTGCCAGAACAAACTGCAATGGGATGCTTTCAACCGTTCATCTGTCGCAGTTGTTAAGAGTCGTTGGAGTCATGCCGAACTTCCTTCTTTAGTCCGCTGAGAAAGTAGAGGCGTTGGTGGGTTTTCCTGGCTGTAGCTTCAAAGTGTAGCTACGGTCCAGGGCAAATTGTTGGTGATGTTTACACCGAGGAACTTGAAGCTCTCAATCATCTCCGCTTTGACACTGTTGGTGTTTTGAGTGGGGTGTGTAAACCATCTCTCCTCCTGAAGCCAAATAACTGCCTCCTTTGTCTTGTTGGTATTGAGGGAGAGGTTGTTGACTTGACACCATGTTACTAAGCTCTCTACCTCCTTCCTGGATACCACCTTGTCATTATTTGTTATACAGCCCGATACAGTGGTGTCATCTGCAAACTTGTAACTGGAGCTGGAGTAAAATTTGGCCACACAGTTATGAGTCTATAGTGAGTGTACCGTAAGGGACTGAGAATGCATCCTTGCTAAGCTCCAATGTTATCAAGAAGGCTACTGGAAGACACAAGGTTAAATTTGCTGTATTTCCTCAACTTAACTTGCTTGTACGCTTGTTATAGAAATATAATATAAATATCTTTGCAGTTCCTTTGCAAGGACTGCACCTGATTTTCATTTGTTAATTATCTCTTGCTGGAAAACCACCTCTATATATTTGTTCAAAGTCCAGTATTGCATAAGAAAGGGTGTGTCTGGCATTCTTCAAATGCTGCGGTGCGATATTACAAAGAAATGTTTACAATGAAGGTGTGTGGTTGTATACAGACTACACAATGTTTAATTGAAGAGAATATGGTACTGCATCAGTGTTACACATTTCAGTACCACATTGAAATACTTAATACTAACTAGCAATGGAGATTACAGAGACTGCAGAGTTTACAGCACAAAAAAATGTACTTTAGCCCAATGCGTCCAGGTTGACCAAGTTGCCGAACTGATCTAATCTCATTTTCCTGTGCCTGGCCCAAATCCCTCTTAACCTTTCCTTTCTGTGTTTTTCCATTCTAAGTTTGATTGCAGTTTGCTAGCTCGCCCATGACCCCGTGATCTTGTCCAAGTGTCGTTTACATGTCATAATTGTACCCACCTTTACCACTTCCTCTGGCAGCCCATTCCATATGCGCACCGCCATCTGTGTGAACAAGTTGCCCTCAGATCCCTTTTAAATCTTTCCCCTTTCACCTTACACCTATGCTCTCTAATTTTAAATTCCCCTAACCCTTGGGAAAAGAGAGTGGATACTCACGTTATCTATACATAAGGCATGTTTTTACAGAGCATGGTGGGTGACTGAAATATGTTGTTAGCGTTGGTGGTGGAAGCAGATATGATAGTAGCATTTAAGAAGCTTTAGATGGCACATAAATATGGGGGGAATGTAAGGATATGGATGTCAGGCAGAGGAGATTACTTTATTTGGCTTGTTCAGCACAGACAGCAGTTCCTGTGCTGGACTATTCTATGTTCTTCTGCCATTTTTCCGTTTCCTCACAACACCAGGTGGCGCCACCAGCACTGGCTGCCTCGCCAACAGTCTGTCTATCCTTTCTTCTGTTTTTGTTATTTTAGCGCAGCGGTAGAGTTGCTGCTTTACAGCGAATGCAGCGCCGGAGACTCAGGTTCGATCCTGACTACGGGTGCTGCACTGTAAGGAGTTTGTACGTTCTCCCCGTGACCTGCGTGGGTTTTCTCCGAGATCTTCGGTTTCCTCCCACACTCCAAAGACGTACAGGTATGTAGGTTAATTGGCTGGGTAAATGTAAAAATTGTCCCTAGTGGGTGTAGGATAGTGTTAATGTACGGGGATCACTGGGCGGCACGGACTTGGAGGGCCGAAAAGGCCTGTTTCCGGCTGTATATATATGATATGATATGATAAGTATGTGTTAAAATATGTTTCAGTGTTCCTTGGTTTGTTTTATGTGGGGGGTGGGGGGGGGGGAGGGGAATTGGGGGAATTGGGGGATTTTTTTTTCAATCTCTTACCTCGACGGAGATGCCATTTTTCTCCATATCGTATCTCCGTCCCCACTGTGGCCTAACATCGTGGAGTGGCGCGGCCTTTCCTGGAGACCGCAGGGAACGGCGCTTCAAGCCGCGAGCACGGCGCAGACTTTAACATCATGGAGCTGTGATCCTTTGCCGAGGATCGACTGTGGAGACTTTAACGCCGTGAAGCCCACAGTCTCTGGTAAGAAGAGGCCGACTCAGGAGCTCCAAACCGCGGAGAGCGTTTCAATCGTCCTGACGCCAAAGTTTCGATCATCCCGACACGAGGATTTCAGACATCAGACCGTCGGCAGTGGCGACTGCAGATGGTTCAACAGCCCCGACCGCAGGAGAACAAAGAGGAAGTTGGTTAAACTTTATTACCTTCCATCATAGTGAGGAATGTGGAATCCACTGTGGTGGATGTTTATGTTAAATTTTATTTTATGTGGCTGTGTGTCTTGTTGTTTTTACTTCGTATGACTGCATGGTAACTCAAATTTCACTGTACCTTAATTGGTACATGTGACAATAAATTGAATCTTGAATCTTGACAATTTCCACAACTAATTCTCTCACTTTGACCTCTTTATTTCTTTTTTTATGTTCTAAAAGAATATTAGTCAGATTTTATATTTTTTGTTAATTTTCCCTGTCATTTACTAAGTTTTGTTGTACATTACCAAGTTCAAAATAGTCTTTGATGATTAACTCCATAATGTATTGTACCAGGTAAGTAATCCTTATGAATCTATACATTCATTATCATGCATTACTCTTATTACATGGGATATTATCTCCTGCTTTATACTTTCTCCAGAATGGTTACCTTTGGGGCCTTTACACTGCTCCTATCACTGTTTTTTTCCTCCCTCGTTATTTCTCACCTATGCTCAGTGAAATGGCTCTCGTGTCTCAGGGAATGAGGCACTTGCCATAGGGAATCTAGCCTCTGACCGTCTCTAGTAGCCACAGTATTTATGTGGCTGGTCCAGCTTGAGTGTTTGGTCAGTGGTGACCATAGCGTATTGATGGTGGGAGGCTTGGCATTGACAATGGCATTGTATGGCAGGGGTATGTGACCAGACTCTCTCTTGTTAGAGATGGACAGAACCTGGTACTTTTGCGCGACTTATCAACCCATGTTATCTAGGCCTCGCTGCATGCAGATATGAACTGGTTCATATTCTGAAGAATTGCATACCAAATAGTATGTTACACAATCATCAGCAAACATCCCCCTTCTGACCTCACAGCGGGAAACAAGTCATTGATGAAGATGGTAGCTTGGTCCAGGGGAACTCCTATTGTAAAATCCTGGACAGTGGTGATTGATCCTCAATGATCCCAAACATCTTCAAGGTATTTATTCACAAAATGCTGGAGTAACTCAGCAGGTCAGGCAGCATCTCGGGAGAGAAGGAATGGGCAACGTTTCGGGTCGAGACCCTTCTTCAGACTGATGTCAGGGGGGCGGGACAAAGGAAGGATATAGGTGGAGACAGGAAGATAGAGGGAGATCTGGGAAGGGGGAGGGGAAGAGAGGGACAGAGGAACTATCTAAAGTTGGAGAAGTCGATGTTCATACCGCTGGGCTGCAAGCTGCCCAGGCGAAATGAGGTGCTGTTCCTCCAATTTCCGGCGGGCCTCACTATGGCACTGGAGGAGGCCCATGACAGAAAGGTCAGACTGGGAGCGGGAGGGGGAGTTGAAGTGCTCGGCCACCGGGAGATCAGTTTGTTTAACGCGGACCGAGCGCAGGTGTTGAGCGAAGCGATCGCCAAGCCTGCGTTTGGTTTCGCCGATGTAAATAAGTTGACATCTGGAGCAGCGGATGCAATAGATGAGGTTCAAGGTTAACTCCAACCTTTGGAATGCTGCCCTTTGATCCCCCTTTGACTCCTGTTCTGTCATTTCTGCCTTTGGATCCGGAGTCCAGGTCTTTAGATCACATCTTCATTAACATCACCAGAGTACTTTGTCTGTTCTCAATATTGCCATTCTATACGCACTTCTCCAAACAGTGAATGCCACACTCGGTCACATGTTGCCTTTATGTCAACTGCATTAATCCAACTAAGATTTTATATTTAGAACAGAGATGAGGAAAAACTTTTTCAGTCAGAGAGTTGTGAATCTGTGGAATTCTCTGCCTCAGAAGGCAGTGGAGGCCAATTCTCTGAATACATTCAAGAGAGAGCTAGATAGAGCTCTTAAGGATAGCGGAGTCAGGGGGTATGGGGAGAAGGCAGGAACGGGGTACTGATTGAGAATGATCAGCCATAATCACATTGAATGGCGGTGCTGGCTCGAAGGGCCGAATGGCCTCCTCCTGCACCTATTGTCTATTGTCTATTTCAGCAGAAAATTCTTCCCTTTTATTGCAGACCCAAAAGACTGCAGATACTGGAATTTGGAGCAAAAAAAACAAACTGCTGGAGAAACTCAATGCGTCAGGCAGCATCTGTGGAGGGAAATGGACAGATGATGTTTCGGGCGAAGATTGAGTCCAGGGAAGGGTCTTCTTACCCAAAACCTCAACTGTCCATTTTCCTCTGCACATATTTGTTGGACCCACTGAGTTCCTACAACAGTTTGCTTTTTTACTTTCTCCCTTTTATTATCAGGTTTGCTTGTTAAGCCTTTTTGATTATTTGTTTCTGCCTCCCCATTCCATTCCACCCAACCCAATCATTACTCTATTTAAGTTTTGTGATCTCTCTCTTTTGCTGCAATAAATGCATGTCAGGTGAAGAGTTCAACATGACTCCCTTTGTGGGTGTGAGTGGTCTAAATATTTGCTTTGCTTGTCTTGCTGTTTCTCTGGTTTTAATAACACTAATGGTTTATGTCAGAGGATGATGAAACTGGAATGGGATAATTACCACCATGGCAGTAAACTGAATCTTTGAAGATATCTTGCAGCAGTAAATAAGTCACTGTTCAATTTCAATACATTACAATTGTTTAACCTGAATATTTAATGCAGTGCAAGTGTTTCCTTGCCTTAATGAATGTTCCTCATAATAATTGAACACAAAATCATAGTAATTTATGGTACAGAGGAAAGCCATTGACCATTCATGTTCATAGCAGCCAAAAATGGAAATTATATAGTCATTTGTTTAGTCATCGGATATCAGCCCTGATTGGAAATCACAATATATAGTGTAAGAAAATAACTGCAGATGCTGGTACAAATCGAAGGTATTTATTCACAAAATGCTGGAGTAACTCAGCAGGTCAGGCAGCATCTCAGGAGAGAAGGAATGGGTGACGTTTCGGATCGAGACCCTTCTTCAGACTGATGTCAGGGGGGCGGGACAAAGGAAGGATATAGGTGGAGACAGGAAGATAGAGGGAGAACTGGGAAGGAGGAGGGGAAGAGAGGGACAGAGGAACTATCTAAAGTTGGAGAAGTCGATGTTCATACCGCTGGGCTGCAAGCTGCCCAGGCGAAATATGAGGTACTGTTAATCCAATTTCCGGTGGGCATCACTATGGCACTGGAGGAGGCCCATGACAGAAAGGTCAGACTGGGAATGGGAGGGGGAGTTGAAGTGCTTGGCCAGGAGATCAGTTTGGTCAATGCGGACCGAGCGCAGGTGTTGAGCGAAGCGATCGCCGAGCCAATATATAGTGTGCATTGTGAGGTGTCAACAAACTTGTACATGTGTATTGAAAGTAGTAATGTGCAGTACATGCTTGCTCTTATTATTAGAAATGTTAAACAAGATTGCAGAATTTTACAACAGCTCAGAAATGGTGCAGGATAAAAATTGAAAATTGAAGGTTTCAAGCTTCATTTCATCTATAGGTTCTATAAAGTTGTTTTCACTGTCAACATTTGACAACTTGGAGAAGTGTTTATGGAACAGCAATATCAGGAAGAGACTAAAAGTGCACTGGTTATGTTACTGAATATGTGGTCTCGAGACCTGGGCTGTGGTGAGCATGAAACTACCTCACTGTCATGAACTCTACCTCATTAAATGAATTGTTTACCTCTGCGATGTTTTATGTCATCGACAAATGCTCAATTAATGAAATGGTTGAATTGCACTGTTTACAGCAATTCAATCCACTCCCTTTAATGCTCTTCACTGGTCATGAAAATGTAACCTGCATCCAACATGATGCAAACTTTATGGTTCCATGTGATCTCATTTTACAGTTCACTAGCACTCTTAACGGTTGCTTTCTTGTTAGAACAGATTTTTAATAAAAACGGATAACATCATGAGAATTGCTATTCAGAATATTACCAATCCAGTCTTTTTGTGATTGTCAAGAACAACAACTTGCCTTTAATTTGTTAAACAGTTCTACTAGACAATTATCAAACAGAATCATGATGGGTAATATACAGTAAAGCCGCATGATCTAAAACTCTATAGGTTTATAGGAGAATTACAGAAGAGAATAAGGAAACAAAAGGGCTTTAAGAAAGATTTGATTTTGAAGCAGTCTACGATTGCCACAGGAGGCTGTGGTGGCCGTGTCAATGGATATTTTTAAGGCAGAGATAGATAGATTCTTGATTAGTGCGGGTGGCAGGGGTTATGGGCAGGGCAGGAGACTGGGGTTTAGAGGGAAAGATAGATCAGCCATGATTGGATGGTGGAGGAGACTTGATGGGCCAAATGGCCTAATTCTTCTATCACCTACGAACACGATTGCTTGAAGGTTTAAAAAAAAAACTGGATAGAAACAGGAGAATATGGAAACGTAGCTATCAGTGAAATATAACAAGACATGTCGAGCTTGTTCATAAGCCCTCACAACTCCTCCATGCCAAACAATAGCCCACACTTTGTTCAGTCAAGTGTGCCAGATGCATGACCTGGCAATGTATATAAAAGCCGGAAACAGTGGCAATAACGCAAACCTACAATGGACTCTGAGTTTTATTAGTCAACTTGGATTTGATATGTAAAACATAAATATCTTCTTCAATAATAACTGGTCCTTTGCCCCACTGCCTGCGCTTTGATATGCTCTTCCCAGTGCTTGGATGGCATGGAACGGTTACCCAGGCTTGTATAAAGAACTCCAAAGCTATTAAACCTCGAGAAACAATGACACTTCATGTTTGAACGATAGTATCCTAGAAGCAGGAATCTCTCTTGCTTTGATGAACTACGCAACGTTGATCAATCTAAATGATGCGCAGGCATTTATTCACAAAATGCTGGAGTAACTCAGCAGGTCAGGCAGCATCTCGGGAGAAGAGGAATGGGTGACGTTTCAGGTCGAGACCCTTCTTCAGAAGGGTCTCGACCCGAAACGTCACCCATTCCTTCTCTCCCGAGATGCTGCCTGACCTGCTGAGTTACTCCAGCATTTTGTGAATAAATCCCTTCGATTTGTACCAGCATCTGCAGTTATTTTCTTATACTAAATGATACGCAGGGTCAGACTGTGGGGTTTAACACTGTTGTTACTAATTGAGCTAGTTTTCCATTTATAAGAATATAAATCATTATTCATTGTAACCGAATGTTCATAAAATTTTAACTCTGTTGTACTAACTCCGACTTCCTGATGCAATAAGTTTTGAATTCTCATTTATTTTGCAACCAAATAATTTACAATAGCGTAGAATAGACCTGCAGATGCTGGTTTACACCGAAGCAGTAGAATAGCTAAACCTCACAGTTGGCACAAAACATATTTTCTACCAGGCACCAATGATCCAGTCCAAAACCAGCAACCCTATCCTCATGCACAGCACTGCCCTGGAGGAGGTAGAAACATTCACAGACCTAGGCAGTGTTGTAGACACCACCGGAGGGGCAGATGCAGACATAAAAAGCAGAATCAATAAGGCTAGGGTGGTGTTTAACATGCTCAGGAAGATCTGGAGCTCAAAATACATCTCAATCAACACCAAAATATGCATCTTTAATTCAAATGTGAAGCAGGTAATGCTGTATGGATCAGAGACATGGAAAACAACACAAAACACACAACAAACAGGCTGCAAACATTCATTAACACCTGCCTCAGGAGAATACTAAACATCTGGAGGAGAGACAAAGTAAGCAATCAGAATCAGAATAACCTTTATTGTCATCCAAAAAAACAAGTCTTTTGGACGAAATTCCGTTACCCACAGTCCAACAATAAGAGCAATAAAAATAAGCAATAACACACACACAATCACAAACCAACACAAAACAAAAAAAAGAAACATCCATCACAGTGAGTCTCCTCCAGTCACCTTCTCACTGTGATGGACGGCCAGAATGTCTTTTTCTCTTCCCCTGCCGTCTTCTCCCGCGGTCAGGCTGTTGAAGTTGCCGGGGTGATCGGGGCTCCCGACATTGAAGCCCCCGCCGGGCGGAGAAAAATCCAGTGGCCTATTTCAGGCCGCGCCTGTGGACTTGTGGAAAGGAACAAGCCAGGATCCCATTGACTTACAAATTCAAAAGAGAAAATGGAGTTGGATTGGACACACCCTCAGAAAACCTGCCACAAACATCACCCGGCAAGCCCTGAAATGGAACCCTGCAAGGAAAAAGGAAAAGAGGTCGCCCTAGGAACAGCTGGAGAAGAGGTGTCCAGGCAGAAATGTCTGGGAGTGGGCTCAACTAGGGAGATCTCGAAAGAACCGCCAGCAACCGGGTGAGGTGGAGGACATTTGTCAATGGCCTATGCTCCCTAGAGGAGCCAAGGGCTTAAGAAGTAGAACCAATGATTCCTACCCTCCTACATGCTTCCAGGACCTGGACCACCTGCAACTGGCCCCACCTCAAAAGTACTGGAGCAATACCACCAACGGTGTCTCCACAAACTCATCCTGAGTCATACAAGGACAAGCAAAGTTATCATATCATATCATATATATACAGCCGGAAACAGGCCTTTTCGGCCCACCAAGTCTGTGCCGCCCAGCGATCCCCGTACATTAACACTATCCTACACCCACTAGGGACAATTTTTACATTTTACCCAGCCAATTAACCTACATACCTGTACGTCTTTGGAGTAATCAACATCCCTCATACTGAGTGTGTCGGAAGCAACTGCAGATGCTAGTTTACACTAAAGATAGACACAAAATGCTGCAGTAACTCAGCAGGTCAGGCAGCATCTCTGGAGAAAGAGATAGATGACATTTTGGGCCGGAAGCTTACTTAAGACTGAAAGGTAGAGAAGCCCAGAACAATACATGGCCGGCAACAGATAAGCTTGTGAAGGGTAGAGTCCATAATGGCCCATTGTTGGCTGGGCAGGGATATGAGGATGCGAGCGTAACTAGTAGGACGACTCGGGTGAGGTAGGGGAGGTAAGGAATGCAAGTGTTATTTGAAATTAGAGAAATCATTGTTCATAATGCTGGGTTGTAAGCTGCCCAAGCAAAATACACGGTGCTTTACTGCTAATTTGTGTTTGGCCTCACTCTGACAATGGAGGCGGCCCAGGACAGAAAGGTCAGTATGAAGGGGAGAATGGGAAGGGGAGTTAAAGCATTTGGCAACCAGCAGATCGCATAGGGGATAGAGTCTTTGCAAGAGGCAAGGTGAGAAGAAGTGCAGTCCAGATAACTGTGGGAGTCGGCAGGTTTTTTTTTTAGATTTAGAGATACAGCGCGGAAACAGGCCCTTCGGCCCACCGGGTCCGCGCCGCCCAGCGATCCCCGCACATTAACACTATCCTACACACACTAGGGACAATTTAAAAAAAACCATTTGCCCAGCCAATTAACCTACATACCTGTACGTCTTTGGAGTGTGGGAGGAAACCGAAGATCTCGGAGGAAACCCACGCAGGTCACGGGGAGAACGTACAAACTCCATACAGTCAGGATCGAACCTGAGTTTCCGGCGCTGCATTCGCTGTAAGGCATCAACTCTACCGCTGCGCCACCGTGCCGCCATTATGATGGTTGTGATGGAGACGGTGAGATCAAGGAAAGGCAGGGAGGTGTCTGAGATAGTCCAGGTAAATTTGAGGGCAGGGAGGAAGTTAGTGAAATACTAATACCGAGGCCTAGATTACACACAGTAGCCAATGTTGTTCAAGCCACATCGTTCACATGCCCAACAATGCTCAGGAAACACAAACCTATCACTTGCTGGCCTTTGCCCCACACCCAGCACTTTTTTCTAGCTTTCTCCCTCCTATTACAAACAGTGTGAAGATAGTTCCTGACACAAAGCATCATCTGTCTATTCCCTCCACAGATTCAACCTGACCTGACCTGCTGAGTTCCTCCAGCAGTTTGTGTTTTGCAGAGGAAATTATTTTATTGGCTTCTGTTTTTCCTTGGAAATGGGGGGAAAAGGGGGCAGGGGGTGGAGGCATAAAATGTGGTATAGGGGAGAAGTGGCAATGGGAGAGCAAATTCAAGTGGTTACTTGGCCTACTTCTGCTGCTATTTATGTTAGCAATCATGGCAATTGTTACCACTGGCAACAAGTGCTTCAGATATATTAGGATTGTGGACAGATCTAACCTGAAGATTCTGGCAATCTGTATTCCCCATTTGATGTTATCAATGCACATTTCACGACTTTTATCCTGTAACCAAATTTATCTTTTAATGAATTTGCACAAACTTTAATCTGCAGGACACAATCATACATCTGTACATGAAATGTCTTGGCACATTTTCATTGATCAATCCAGGTTGACAGTAATAAGCAAATTATCTAATATTCATCCTAATTTTTTCAGTTACAGGCACTCCAAGATTCCTTCACTTCATTTAGTATAAGAAAATAACTGCAGATGCTGGTACAAATTGAAGGTATTTATTCACAAAATGCTGGAGTAACTCAGCAGGTCAGGCAGCATCTCGGGAGAGAAGGAATGGGTGACGTTTCGGGTCGAGACCCTTCTTCAGACTGATGTCAGGGGGGCGGGACAAAGGAAGGATATAGGTGGAGACAGGAAGATAGAGGGAGATCTGGGAAGGAGGAGGGGAAGAGAGGGACAGAGGAACTATCTAAAGTTGGAGAAGTCGATGTTCATACCACTGGGCTGCAAGCTGCCCAGGCGAAATATGAGGTGCTGTTCCTCCAATTTCCGGTGGGCCTCACTATGGCACTGGAGGAGGCCCATGACAGAAAGGTCAGACTGGGAATGGGGAGTTGAAGTGCTCGGCCACCGGGAGATCAGTTTGGTTAATGCGGACCGAGCGCAGGTGTTCAGCGAAGCGATCGCCGAGCCTGCGCTTGGTTTCGCCGATGTAAATAAGTTGACATCTAGAGCAGCGGATGCAATAGATGAGGTTGGAGGAGGTGCAGGTGAACCTTTGTCTCACCTGGAAAGACTGTTTGGGTCCTTGGATGAAGTTGAAGGGGGAGGTAAAGTGACAGGTGTTGCATCTCGTGCGGTTGCAGGGGAAAGTGCCCGGGGTTGGGGTGGTTTGGGTAGGAAGGGACGAGTGGACCAGGGAGTTACGGAGGGAACGGTCTCTGCGGAACGCAGAGAGGGGAGGGGATGGGAAGATATGGCCAGTGGTGGGGTCCCGTTATAGGTGACGGAAATGTTGGTGGATGATTTGTTCGATCCGCTGGGTTGTGGGGTGGAAGGTGAGAACGAGGGGGATTCTGTCCTTGTTGCGAGTGGGGGGGAGGGGGAGCAAGAGCAGAGCTGCGGGATGTAGAAGAGACCCTAGTGAGAGCCTCATCTATAATCCGCCATAGTGAGGCCCACAGGAAATTGGAGGAACAGCACCTCATATTTCGCCTGGGCAGTTTGCAGCCCAGTGGTATGAACATCGACTTCTCCAACTTTAGATAGTTCCTCTGTTCCTCCCCTCTATCTTCCTGTCTCCACCGATATCCTTCCTTTGTCCCGCCCCCCTGACATCAGTCTGAAGAAGGGTCTCGACCCGAAACGTCACCCATTCCTTCTCTCCCGAGATGCTGCCTGACCTGCTGAGTTACTCCAGCATTTTGTGAATACCTTCACTTCATTTACCAGTTCAATGATGGGCGTTTTAACTGATACTAGTCTGGGCATGTATATTCCATTCGTGCCTCCGATCAAAGTCAAATTTTTGGGCAACCCATGATGTACATATTCTAGTTAGCAAAATGGGCTTGCGGATATAATGTTGAATATCAGTGCGTGTGTTGCTTTGAATGCAATAACTCTATAGACTGAATGGGTGGAATTATAAACCTGAAAGCAGAAATAATGGATAGGTTGTAGAAAGAATTGAATTTGTGCTTCCGGTTTCAAAATATATAGGCAATTAGAAAAAAAGATTGGCTTTGTTCTGCCCCTCCTCTCTTCCAACTTTCACCCCCCCCCCCACCCCAATTAGTGTGAAGGGTGAAATGACACTATCCATCTTCTTCAGAGATGCTATCTGACCTGTTGGGTTACTCCAGCACTTTCGATACTAATACGCAATTGCTCAATACCATATCTCCATTATCCTTAGCCATTCCATACACTGAAGTGTTACAGCGAAGTACAGATTCCTGTACGATCTTTATTGGACTGGTTTGCTATAATGGAAACAATTGAATGAAAAATCTTACCTTTGTTAAATCTTACCTTTGTGAAACCCATTTAATCTTTTTCTTCAAAAATTTCTCCTTCATGCATGACCACATCTGACATCACCGTTATTGGATGAATTACAGATGGTAATGAGTCAGAGTATAGAAGTGAGATCGACCGACTGACCAAATGGTGCCAGCACAACGTTGGCTCTCAATATCAGCAAGACCAATGAACTGATTGGGAACTTTGGAAGAGGAAGGATGAGGACCCACAATCCTGTTTATATCAACGGGACGATGGTGGAGAGAGTCAAAAACTCTGGACTTGCATATTTTTAAAGATCTTTCCTGGACCCAGCACACTGATGCAATTATAAAGATACCACATCAATGCCTCTACTTCCTGAGAAGATTACAGAGATTCGGTATGTCAGAGAGGATTCTCTTGACCTTCTACAGGTGTACAGTAGAGAGCATATTGACTGGTTGCATCACGGCCTGGTTCGGCAACTTGAATGCCCAGGAGTGAAGACGACTGCAAAAAAGTTGTGAACACTGCCCAGTCCAACACCGGCTCTGACCTCCCCACCATTGAAGGGATTTACCGGAGGCTGCCTCAAAAAGGCAGCCAGCATCATCAGAGACCCACACCACCCCTGCCATCGGGAAGAAGGTACAGGAGCCTGAAAACTGTAACATCCAGGTTCAGGAACAGCTTCTTCCCTTCGGCCATTAAACACCACAACCAATAAGCTTTGAACTACATAGATTTCATTGTTCCATCTGGGACATATGACAATAAAATACTCTCGACTCTTGATGTATATGCAACTATTGAAAGTGCTACCAACAAATAAGCTGTGGATGTCCATTTTTTAGTAGCTGTGGGCCAAGCAGAAGGTGGAAAATGAATGAGGGGAGAGTTCATAAGTGACAGGAACAGAATTAGGCCATTTGGCCCGTCAAGTCTACTCCGCCATTCAATCATGGCTGATCTATCTCTCCCTCCTAACCCCATTCTCCTGCCTTCTCCCCATAACCTCTGACCCACATACGAATCAAGAATCTATCTATCTCTGCCTTTAAAAAATATCCATTGACTACATAGAACAAATTAGAACAATGAAATTCATTGCCACAGCCTTCTGTGACAATGAATTCCACAGATTCACCACCCTCTGATTAAAGAAATTCCTTGTCTCCTTCCTAAAAGAACATCTTTTTATTCCGAGGCTATGACCGACCTCTGGTCCTAGACTCTCCCACTAGTGGAAACATCCTCTCCACATCCACTCTATCCAAGCTTTTCACTATTCGGTAAGTTTCAATGAGGTCTCGCCCCTCATCCTTCTAAACTCAAGAGGATGGGGGGAGCTAAATACAATTTTATTCAAAAGCCAGATTGAAAACCTCTCGCACAACATTGATTAGTGCTACCATCAAGTAAGCTGTGGATGTTCATTTTTTTGGGAGCTGTGGGCTAGGCAGAGGTGGTGGAAAATGAAGGAGGGGTGAGGGTGGGGCAAGCCAAAATACAATTCTATTCAAAAGCCCAGATTGAAAACAAACCTGTCGCACAGCATGCTTAACAAATTCTATGCTTCTTCACAACCATTTGTTATGCTAAATTTGTTTTTTTTTTAAAGTGGAGGACATGTTCATGCCCTAAATATAACTTGTATCGTGGTATCAGTGTTATCACAAGAGCACCAGTTACTGTTGGTATTTTTAAAATTCGCAAACAGCTGAGCTCAACTCTGGTTGGAATTTTCATTAATTGACCTGGCCATTTCCTAACACCTTTATTCACAAAATGCTGGAGTAACTCAGCAGGTCAGGCAGCATCACAGGAGAGAAGGAATGGGTGACGTTTCGGATGCTGCCTGACCTGCTGAGTTTCTCCAGCATTTTGTGAATAAATACCTTTGATTTGTACCAGCATCTGCAGTTATTTTCTTACACTGGCCATTGGCCTGTTGGCCAAAATAATGTCATTTACATCAGTCTTGTGGTTCTTGATCAACAATTAGCTTTGCATTTTATATCTAAAAGTAGGGAAAGGTTGAATTGAAGAAAATATTACAAATAAAAATCACTGAAGTTCATTGAATTCCCAGACAAAAGTCATATTTATTTAAACACAAATACATTTACAGCATGCAGTCAGTCAAAACTAAATGATGGCTTAACCAAAACAGAATTTTATGTGCCTTCTGCTGTCCGACTTATTCTGCACCATATTCCACAGGCAGATACCTTAGTGTCATCTCATGTCAAATTTAGAACTATTACAGTAATTTCTTTAGCATTGTTTAAATAATGCAAATAATTTAGTTGATCACCATGAATAAATACTAGGTTTTTATTCAAATGGTTTTAAAGCATAAACTCGATTATTTCTACAAGATGTGAGGAACAAGCTTACAATAAGCACTTGAAGAGTACACTGCAATGCAATCAAGACAGCAAGGCATTTACTATTCAACAAATAATAAATTTGTATTCAAGACAGCTCGCTGGCCTGTCCAGATGACTTGCAATGGCAATTTTGATACCGATGTCACAAATTAGAACTGCACAAACATTGCAATATCAAAAAAATTGGTCCTTAAACTAGTATTATCCCTCATGCAGTGACTCCACCTACCGACAATTCTGAGTGTTAAGAGTGAGCACAGATTTCCCCTTCTGAACCAAAAGCCATACATATAAATCTCCCAAATCAGGATGGTTATTGCATTAATGAGAAACTTACAAAAACAGTATTAAATTTTGTCTTGGACAATTAGCTTAATTTTATGAAGGTTTAAATACCTCTACCCCCCTCCCCCCCCCCCCAAAAAGAGAAAGCCACAAGGTGATATTGTTTGAGGAAAAAAGAGATCGTAACATTTGAGGATGTTTATTTCAGTCCTATGAATACAGCATTTGTAGAGAATTTTGTGCAGATACACTGACTGGCTGATCAGCATTTAAAATGTCAGGTTTAATCCTGAAAGGTGAAGGCCCTAGATACAAACTGACCGTCACTGGTGCCTGAAACATGTTTGTACTATGTTTATCTCACAGTTGCTTTACTGGCTGATTTGTTGGTCAGCCTCCAGCAACTGCAAAGTTTAAAACAATAAGGAGCTGGAAAATTGAGACAGAAATACAGTATACTGTAATCAAACTAATAAATGTGTTTTCATAAAGATAGTGTCTTGGTTTAGTTATTTAAGCTGTACTATCTGCCAAACATCCATTTACTTGAAGAGTGCATTTTTCTTTGCATACCAATTAATTTATTCAAAAATCCAATATACAAAGCCATTAACAGTGACACAACGCTTAATATATTGAGTTCAGGACAAATAGCTTTCTGCCTTACATGCAATATGACACATCCCAATTGAATTGGCAACAATGACCAATGTATTAACAAAGCTACAAATATCATCTTTTGAAGGTACATATCAACAACGCTTACACCCAGTTGAGAAGTTATTGGAGACACTTCACCAGCTTGTATTGCTTTCTCATTTATTCCAAGAATTGATTCTCAGTTATCCAATTTCATACATTAAATTGTTCCGTCCCTTTAGACTTGAGTTAATAACCAGCATTTTTCTCCGCACATTGGTAGAATCTACGTTACTTCTGGATAACATTTTATTTTTTAAGGACCCAGATAGTTTAGAGTAAACACAAGCATTTTATTTATTAATTTACCTATAAAGAACCAATTATGATAAAAATGGTACTGCAAATTTGCACAGATTTCTCATTTGTGACTCCTTTCCACAGGCTGCACTAAACAGAGTCTAGTGATCCAGAGCACGAACCAAGTATTGAAAAAATTATTAGATGACAGCAAAATGTTCAAGGCTTGAAAAGAAATTAACATTTCAATTTAAAAAATATTATTTGCACTTCAACTAAAACCAATTGTACAACCAGAACAAGTGCAATTTCTTAACTCAAATGCTCTTTTTAATGTCGTTTCATTATATGGTAAGCCCAATAGTGAAACACTGACCCTTAGTTAAGCATTCAAAAAGAAATCCCAAAGAATCTGGATGGCACATTCTTCCATCTTCAGATAAAATGCCTTTTAACTTTCTTTGTTCATTTATGGTCAGCAATATGCTTTCAGCATCGTTTAATCTGCTCTTCCCAAACTTTAGTCAGACAATGCAATATTCTCATGTTAAACAATCTCATCAAAACATTCCAGTATTTTATTAGCAGCTTTTTCTGAACTACCCTAGCTCTCTGCTCTAACCAGTCATAAATGCACCTTCAGTATTCAAATTGTACTACTCTTCATCTTAAACCAAGATAAAAATCCCATTTCAAGAAAACTTCAAGTACTATCTTAATTTACACAAGAGTTATAGCTGGGTTCCTCCAAATCATTTTACCCCCATTGTAAAACAAGCTTATCAAATCTACTTGGCGACATTGTTTCACAAATCCTAAAACAATGAAATGTACACGAATTAGGCTTCAATTTTCTGCTAAGGTTTTCCTGCAACAACGTACATTCAACTTGGCACAGTGCAGACTAAATTTAAGACATGAATGACAATGTACTGTGCAATGAAGCTACACATTAAATCACATGTAGTATTTGCAAGATGCCTACATTGCACTTTTATTTTGCAAGGATGTAGCTGTACAGGCCAGTTTTTTTTTATATCGTTCCAAAAATATTCCTGTGAAAAGTCCAAGTTGCAGAGTTCACACTGCCTTGGAATGATGGGGTTGTTGGATGATCTCTGGTGCTCTTTGATTATGTTGTTGCTTTAGCAGCTGCAGAACAAAATCACACGTTCAAATATTAAGCACTAACCAAGGCTTATTAAAAAACATTTCTTGAGAGACAACCTCATAGGGTGGCAATAATAATAATATATTCCTTTATTCAACCGGGGAAATTTACAGTGTTACAGCAGCAAAGTGGATAGCAAGAGATCATTCATTATAAATAAAAGTTATTAACAAGGATAAATTGTCATCAGTTTACTGTGTATTCCTTAACTGTTACTGTTGACTGGTCTGCTGGGAGCAGTGCTGGTTGTGCAGTCTCACAGCAGCGGGAAGGAAGGACCTCCGATATCTCTCCTTCACGCACTTGGGGTGAAGGAGTCTGTCACTGAAGGAGCTACTCAGTGCAGTGACAGTGTCCTAAATGGGGTGGGAGTCGTTGTCCAGCAGCGATGTTAACTTTGCCATCATCCTCCTCTCTCCCACCGCCAGCACTGAGTCGAGGGGGCAACCCAGGACAGACCTAGCCTTCCTGACCAGCTTGTCAAGTCTCTTCCCCTCCGCCGCTGAGATGCTGCTGCTCCAGCAGACCACTCCATAGAAAATGGCTGATGCAACCATCGTGTTGTAGAAGGTCCTTAGGAGTGCCCCCTGCACTCCAAAGGACCTGAGTCTCCTTAGCAGATAAAGTCTGCTCTGGCCCTTTTTGTATAGCGCATCGGTGTTTTCAGTCCAGTCCAATTTATTATTGAGGTAAAAATGCTTTTATTAATATCGTCTCTAACATTTACAACACTTTGAAGTAGTAAGTAGACAAGATGAGAACATGAGAAAAGCAGAAATTCACCATTAAAATTGAACAAGCAATTCTTCCTTTAAGATGGAGTGTTTTAGTTATGAGGGGAGACTATTTGTTCGCCCGGGAGTTAAGAGGGGCCATGACTAAGGTAGATTAAAAAATTGAGATGTTATAGAAGGGGTCGCCTGCTGGAAACTTTTCCCCTTGGAGGTGAACAAAACTAAAGCACATAGAATTAAGGTAAAGGGTTATGAGATTTAGAGAGGATCCATGGGGAACCTCTCGATGAAGACCTGAAATACACTGCCCAAGATACAGTGGTCATGCTCATAGAGTGATGCCGTGTGGAAACAGGCCCTTCAGATCAACTTGCCCACACCAGCCAACATGTCCCAGCTACACTCGTCCCACCTGCCAGCATTTGGTCCATACCCCTCCAAACCCATCGTATCCATGTACCTGTCTAACTGCTTCTTAAATGTTGGGATAGTCTCTGCCTCATTCCATACACCCACCACCCTTTGTGTGAAAAAATTACATCTCAGATTCCTATTAAATCTTTTCCCCCTCACCTATGTCCTCTGGTCCTCGATTCACCTACTCTGGACAAGAGACTCTGTGCATCAACCCGATCTATTCCTTTCATGATCTTATACACCTCTATAAGATCACCCCTGATCTTCCTGTGCTCCAAGGAATAGAGTCCCAGGGTTAACAGAGTTACAGAATAAAGACACGTGCTCCCTGGTTGCGTGAATGTATCCACGCAGTATGACTCCAAGGATAATTTGACACTGCTAAAACAGATTATCTGGACATGATTATGTTGACATTGTGAATGAAGCTGTGACCAAATTGGTTGCTGTGTTTCCCAAATGAGAAAAGTGCTCCCCTTTAATAGAAAATGTTCTTATCTTTCCCCCCCCATGTAGACCATGAAAGCAAAACTTTTTCCCCAGCATACTATCAAAAGGGCAAAAATGAAAATACGGCAGTATACACAGAGGCATCAGTTTAGCCCTGGTATGAAGAGTTAAGATCAATTCTACTTCAGTGCTGCATCACAAAAAAATGTGTGTGAAGTAAGAATTAAGTTTAAGCCCAGTCAGTTCACTCAATTAGAAAAAATAATTTGTAACACTGATTACTATGAAGATGGTTTTCCATCAAAAATTCACATAATTAGATGTGAACCATGTCCGTCTTTCCCAAAGGAGTGCTGTGCTATTATCCAGCACATTGCAGGATTCTTATGCAGTTCTAAAAGGTACTTGTACCAAAATAGTAACAGTACAAATGTTAAGATGGTGCATGCTGGAATCAAACATAGCAAGAAAAATCATGACTAGATTTCTAGAGAAATGACAAAGCTCAGACTTGGTGCAAACTACCTGAAGGATGACAAACAGGATGAGGAAGGGATGACTTATGCGTACAGCTATGCAGTCCCATAGAGCTACTGAATGCATAACAAGTCACAGGAAAGGTCAGAAGGGATTTCTGCTTAAATTAATTCCAATCTACAACGGCTCAATGGGGAAGTATAGGAGTAGGAAAAGCGTGGGAAGGGAATTAACTACCAACACAAATCAAAAAAATATTCACCTATTATCATTTATATCTCGCGGGTCATCTGCATAATCCATGAATACACAGAAAAGAGAAATGCAACAGCAATGTCAATGATGTGCATACCTTTTGGAATATTTTACTGAGTAAGAAGGAAGGAAAAGCTTTATGACAACCTTTCAAAAAATGCATTTGCTACTGGAGTGTCCCTAGGAAATCCTGTTCCTAGCTGTTGGCAGCGACACAGAGGTGAAGCAGATAGAGAAGCATTAATCCCTCTAGAGTACGGGTCAATAATTAACAATACCAGTACATGCCTAAACCCACGTTGCCATCTAGGATTTTCATTAAAATAATTTATTAAGACCTGATAATAATAACCAAATGTTTGCACTTGGGCTAAATCAAGTAGTTCAAGACATTCCCCGAGGGCAGGGGGGCCCGGGACACTCCCGGAGGGCAGGCCCGAGTCGCCCCACCACGGTCAGATGACGGGGGCGGACTCGCCCCAAGGCGGAAAGCGGCCTAAGGAGAAACGGCGGTCCAGCGAGTGGCTGAGACAAGGTGTCATGTAAGAAAATAACTGCAGATGCTGGTACAAATCGAAGGTATTTATTCACAAAATGCTGGAGTAACTCAGCAGGTCAGGCAGCATCTCGGGAGAGAAGGAATGGGTGACGTTTCGGGTCGAGACCCTTCTTCAGACTGATGTCAGGGGGGCGGGACAAAGGAAGGATATGGGTGGAGACAGGAAGATAGAGGGAGAACTGGGAAGGGGGAGGGAAAGAGAGGGACAGAGGAGCTATCTAAAGTTGGAGAAGTCAATGTTCATACCGCTGGGCTGCAAGCTGCCCAAGCGAAATATGAGGTGCTGTTCCTCCAATTTCCGGTGGGCCTCACTATGGCACTGGAGGAGGCCCATGACAGAAAGGTCAGACTGGGAGTGGGAGTTGAAGTACTCAGCCACGGGGAGATCAGGTTGGTTGAGGCGGACTGAGCGCAGGTGTTGAGCGAAGCGATCGCCGAGCATGCGTTTGGTTTCGCCGATGTAAATAAGTTGACATCTAGAGCAGCGGATACAATAGATGAGGTTGGAGGAGGTGCAGGTGAACCTCTGTCTCACCTGGAAAGACTGTTTGGGTCCTTGGATGGAGTTGAGGGGGGAGGTAAAGGGGGAGACAAGGTGGTCGGGTCGGAGGCTGAGGATGAGGTCGGGGCCGGAGCCTTGAGAATGGGGCCGGAGCCCCGAGAACGGGGCGGGAACCCGAGTTCGGGCTGAGGTGGATGGGCCGCGTCGCCAAGTACCAAGGGGAACCCGTGGGGAGGACGAAAAAGGATGAGTACTTTTTGAAACTTTGTGGCAACTCTTTTGTGTACTTTGTATGCAAAAACAAAGAACTTCACTGCACCTAGCTAGGTACAAGTGACTATAAAATATCATCTATCCCCTACTCCCAATTCCTCCATCTACGCCGCATCTGCGCCCAGGATGAGGTGTTTCACACTAGGGCATCAGAGATGTCCTCATTCTTCAGGAAACGGGGCTTCCCCTCTTCCATTATAGATGAGGTTCTCACTAGGGTCTCTTCCACATCCTGCAGCTCCGCTCTTGCTCCCCCTCCCCCCACTCGTAACAAGGACAGAATCCCCCTCGTTCTCACCTTCCACCCCACCAGCCAGCGTATCCAACAAATCATCCTCCAACATTTCCGTCACCTTCAATGGGATCCCACTACTGGCCACATCTTCCCATCTCCTCCCCTCTCTGCGTTCCGCAGAGACCATTCCCTCCGTAACTCCCTGGTCCACTCGTCCCTTCCTACCCAAACCACCCCCTCTCCAGGCACTTTGCCCTGCAACCGCAGGAGGTGCAACACCTGTCCCTTTACCTTCCCCCCTTGACTCCATCCAAGACCCAAACAGTCTTTCCAGGTAAGACAGAGAGAGGTTCACCTGCACCTCCTCCAACATCATCTATTGTATCCACTGTTCCAGATGTTAACTTCTCTACATCGGCGAGACCAAACGCAGGCTCGGCGATCATTTCGCTCAACACCTTCGCTCAGTCCGCCTTAACCAACCTGATCTCCCGGTGGCTGAGCACTTCAACACCCCCTCCCACTCCCAGCCTGACCTTTCTGTCATGGGCCTCCTCCAGTGTCATAGTGAGGCCCACCGCAAATTGGAGGACCAGCACCTCATATTTCGTTTGGGCAGCTTACAGCCCAGGGGTATGAACATTGACTTCTCTAACTTTAGATAGTTCCTCTGTCCCTCTCTTCTCCTCCCCCTTCCCAGTTCTCCCACTGTCTTCCTGTCTCCACCTATATCCTTTCTTTGTCGTGCCCCCCCTGACATCAGTCTGAAGAAGGGTTTCGACCTGAAACGTCGCCCATTCCTTCTCTCCTAGATGCTGCCTGACCTGCTGAGTTACTCCAGCATTTTGTGATACCTTCGATAAAATGTCATCACTTCATCATCAGTTAACACCTTACACAGCACTGTTTACCTATAGAAACAAACACATCCTCAAATTGTATGCAGAAATGTTGACTACAATGCTTTTGGTTATCACTGCAACAATGAATCCACAGGTTTATCTGCAGATGCCAGGTAAATAAAGATGGTGTGTGAAAAATTATAATTCTCAAACGATATGAAACTCCAAACCATTTCCAAAAGCAATGAAAATCGTTCTCCTGAATGGTTGGCCATGTGCATTAACATTTCTTTCCAGAGATGCTGCCTGACACATGTGGAGTGCTTCCAGTATTTTCTGTTTTCATTCCAAATGCAATCTATGTTATCGTTCTGAACATACTTATTAACCTTCTGCAGGTACAGATTTAAAATCCCCAATCTCGCAGGAACCAACCTGCGGTTAGTTAGCAGTGAGCTAGGATGACCTACCTTTAACAGATGAAGGCAAGAACCCAATGTCTCCAATCTCAGCATTATTAGGCACCTCTCTGGGGACACTAAAATAAAGCAAGTTCTCGTTTAGTATAATTCCAGACCTCAAACAAATTCTGCAGGATTACGTTTTGGATGAAGGGTCTAACACTACAATATTAAGTTTCCATTTAGCTACCCTAGTTTTGTAATTAGATATGGACACAATTTACAAGCATAATGCCTACAGTTAGACAAGATTCCAATCCGCACAGACTGAAGTGACTTCGAGCACATTCCTACACTCTCTGGACTTATTCCCATCTCTGTTCAAGTGGATACAGTTAGCCACTATTCTAGACCACCTGCCCTTTGACGACTTCAATGTTCTTCCTGAGGTAACCACATGTTCCCCAACATGGTCCTCATTTTGCAATGTAAATGTATTACATCTGAAACGGCAGCCACCCCTGCAGTACTAATATTTAACATTTTCTGCCCTTTAACATTCTTTAAGATGTTTTTGTAATGGAATCCAAATTGGAAAATTACACCTCCAAGGCATCTGGAAATACATTTTAGACATGCATCACTGAATAACATTATACTTGTAATTAATATTGTTCGAACCGAAAGGCTACTTAAGGAAGTGGCGCTTGAAATCGTGGACGCATTGGTGATCATTTTCCAATGTTCTAAAGATTCAGGATCAGTTCCTGTGGATTGGAGGGTGGCTAATGTTATCCCACTTTTCAAGAAAGGAGGGAGAGAGAAAACAGGAAATTATAGACCAGTTAGCCTGACATCAGTGGTGGGGAAGATGCTGGAGTCAATTATAAAAGAAGAAATTGCGGAACATTTGGATAGCAGTAACAGGATCGTTCCTAATCAGCATGGATTTACAAAGGGGAAATTATGCTTGACTAATCTTTTGGAATTTTTTGAGGATGTAACTAGGAAAATGGACAAGTGGATGTAGTGTACCTGGACTTTCAGAAAGCCTTTGATAAAGTCCCACGTAGGAGATTAGTGGGCAAGATTAGAGCACATGATATTGGGGGTAGGGTGCTGACATGGATAGAAAATTGGTTGGCAGACAGGAAACAAAGAGTAGGGATTAACGGGTCCCTTTCAGAATGGCAGGCAGTGACTAGTGGGGTACCGCCAGGCTCGGTGCTGGGACCACAGCTATTTACAATAGACATTAATGACTTAGACGAAGGGATTAAAAGTAACATTAGCAAATTTGCGGATGACACAAAGCTGGGTGGCAGTGTGAACTGTGAGGAGGATGCTATGAGGATGCAGGGTGACTTGGACAGGTTGTGTGAGTGGGCAGATGCATGGCAGATGCAGTTTAATGTGGATAAATGTGAGGTTATCCACTTTGGTGGAAAGAACAGGAAGGCAGATTATTATCTGAATGGTGTGGTTAGGAAATGGGGAAGTACAAAGAGATCTGGGTGTCCTTGTTCATCAGTCACTTAAAGTTAGAATGCAGGTACAGCAGGCAGTGAAGAAAGCTAATGGCATGTTGGCTTTTATGACAAGAGGAGTTGAGTAATCAGTTACTCCAGAATTTTGTGTCTATCTTTGGTATAAACCAGCATCTGCAGTTCATTTTTATTTTATAATCAGTTTTGCCTTCAATCTCTATTTAATGTATAGATTAAACTCTATGTGCAATACCAAAGATATCTGGAATTAGTTGCTTTCATTAGTTACAGCAAGTGCATTCATTGCAGCAAAAGATGACAATGAGACACGTACATGCAAGCACATTCATTGTTAACAATGAGGGGGTGGGGGGGAAACAATTGAAGTGACAGAGGCCTGTAAGATTTGAAAAATCTGGAAATTGTTAAAGAAAACGTTCGACATAATTAGCTTCCAGGGTTATGAAATAACAATGGCACTGAAACAAATGGGATTATGTCAAAACAGCTAACTCATCGGAACCTACGCACAAGTTTTTCGTGAGATACGTACAACTTATCTGATTTTACACCTCCACCACCTCCACGTACAGCGACCGCTTGGCTGTTCTGGAAGAATCCACCGCCCCCACGAATTGCACTTGGATGAGTTGGTGATGCCATTGGGGGTTGACCAGGACGAATGGGCTTAGCTAAATTTTAAAAAAAACAACAGAGTATTAACTACTTAAATCTTAGTTTATGTGATAGTACAATAAGGCCTTTTGGCCCATCGAGTCTACTCCGCCATTCAATCATGGTCAATCCATCTCTCCCTCCTAATCCCATTCTCCTGCCTTCTCCCCATATCCTCTGACACCCGTTGACAACCAAAATATAATTTTGCACTTAACTTGCTTCACAATCCAGGAGACCATTCGGCCCGCTGGACCCAAGTCTGCTCCCATCCCTCTCCTTTCATTCCTGTAGCCCTGCAACTTGTTCTCTCTTCCACGCCAGTCAACCACCCTTTGATTATTTTGCTGCTTACCTAACCAAGGGATATATTACAATGACTAATTTATCTAACAAAAAAGCCTTTGGAATGTGGAGGAAACCAGAATGTAATTTGAAGACTGACACTTTGCTTATACAGAGGGACTTGGGATGCAAGTCCACAGTTCCACGAATGAGAAGACAGCAATAGATGGGGTGGTAAAGAAGGGCAAGCTTGTATTCACTGATGGTGGCATCGAGCATAAAAATTGGGAAGTAGTGTTGCAGCTGTGTAAAACTTTGGTTAGGCCACATTTGGAATACTGTGTGCAGTTCTGGTGGGTGCATGACTGGACACATGTGGAGGCTTTAGAGGGCATGAAGTGTTGGTGGTGGATAGTGAGAAAAGATATACAAGTTTACAATCGGATCTAGATCTGTTGGGAAGCGGAATTTAACTCTGACAAGTGTGCGATGTTCAATTTTGGTATACTAAATTAGGGGAGGACTTGCACAGTAAATGGTAAATCCCTGGAGAATGTTGTGGAACAGAAAGATTTAGAAGTACAGATAGACACAAAAAGCTGGAGTAATGGAGCGGGTCCAGCAGCATCTCTGGGGAAAAGGATTTACTAGTCCAGGCACATGGCTCCCTGAGAGTGCAGATTCAGGACGGCTGTGTGGTGAAGGTGGAGCTAGGCATGCATATCTTCAATGGGAAGGGTATCGAGTACGAACGTTGTGGCATCATGATGCAGCAGGACAAGTTGTTAGGGAGACCACACTGGAGTACAGATGCTCCCCGACTTACGATGCTTCGACTTACGATATTTCGACTTTACGATGGTGCAAACGCTGGGCAACGGCAGCGAGCTGCACCTCGCTTCCGGCCACGTGATCGGGTGCATTAAATGCATTTCAACTTACGATAGTTTCGGTTTTCGATGGGTTTCTCGGAACGTGACCCCATCGTAAGTTGAGGAGCGCCTGCACTGTATGCATTTCTGTTTACAAAGTATGACATGAAGTTGGAAAAAAGATTCACTAGGATATGACTTGGACTTGCAGGCTTGAGTTACAGGGAGGGATTGGATAGTTTGGTCTTTTCTCTTTGGGTGTAGGAGATTGAGGGATGATCTTATTGGGTTGCACAAGATCACGAGGGGCATGGATAAGGAGAACTCTCGCTCTTCCTTCCCCCCCCCCCGGGTAGAGGATTCTAAAAGAGGGCAATCTTTTCACCCACAGGGTAGTCCGTATCTGGAATAAGCTGCCAGAGGAAGCTGTAGAAGCAGGTATAATAACTGCTTTCAAAAGGCATTTGGACAGATATTTGGTTCTGAAAGGTCTAGAGGGTGGGCAAATGTGACTAGCCCAGATGCCAACTTGGTCAGCATGGACAAGGTGGGTCAAAAGGCTTGTTTCCAGGCTGTATAGTTCTGACTCTAAGAGGTCACTTGGATGTTGTCTGACACAGAGAGAATCAGCTACAAGGGGGTTGGACAAACTTGGATTGTTGTGTTTGGAGCACCGGAGATTGAGAGATGATCGAATGGAAGTATCTAAAATCATAGTGGGCTATAGAAACATAGAAAATAGGTGCAGGAGTAGGCCATTCGGCCCTTCGAGCCTGCACCGCCATTCAATATGATCATGGCTGATCATCCAGCTCAGTAACCTGTACCTGCCTTCTCTCCATACCCCGACCCCTTTAGCCACAAGGGCCACATCTAACTCCCTCTTAAATATAGCCAATGAACTGGCCTCAACTACCTTCTGTGGCAGAGAATTCCACAGACTCACCACTCTCTGTGTGAAGAAATGTTTCACACAGAGAGTGGTGAGTCTGTGGAATTCTCTGATAGGGTAGGGTAGGGTAGGCAGGGCCTTTTTTCCCCCCAGGGTAGAAATGTCGAATACTAGCGGGTATAGGTTTAAGGTGAGAGGTGGAAAATTTAAAGGAGGTTTACCAGGCAAGTTTTCTTCTAATAAAAGAGAACCACAGGAGCCTGGAACACACTGCAAGGGGAGGTCATGGAAGTAAATACAATAGCAATGTTTAAGAATATTTAGACAGGCACATGAGTAGACAGGGTATAGAATTGGTTGACATAGACATCATCATGGGCCGAAGTCCTGTTTCCATACAGCTCTGGGCTCACTGCCCTGTCCACCTTCTAAGGTTTCATATACAACTGACAATCTCTGCAAAAGGCGGAGTATTGATTTCACTTCAATGCAATCTACAATTTATTTCCAAAATTAATTAATTCTCAACTATAAATAATGGGGCCAATGTTAAATTCAAATTATTTAAAAAACAACAAAAACTGTAGGCACGAATAATTAAATATTCAGGTGTTTTCTCCCCCTTCTGTGCAAGAAAACAAAAATCAATGGATCATCATCACTAGTTCCAGAAACCCAGCAGGATACCAGCACTTCCTCCACTCACATAACTATCTCCCTTCCCTATCTCTTTATTTGCTTAACACGTGAAATAATTGCACGCTTCTACCAGTTTCACGAAAGATTGTTGACCTACACAAATGTTGCCAGATCTAAAGTTACCGCCTAACTTAATGTTTTTAAATAGACTTAATGACTAGATAATGTCAAGAGTAGAGTATTTTATTGTCATATGTCCCAGATAGAACAATTAAATTCTTACTTGCAGCAGCACAACAGAATATGTCAACACAGCATTCTGTTAACAATGTAATAAACGAGAAAACATGTTCAATGTGTGTATATACACCTACTCACATATACCAATTATGTATACACACATATACATGTACACACACACACACACACATTCATATGGACACACATACATATGGACACACATAACAAATACACAAAATGGAGAGTGATTTGACCAGCTCTACTGTACTGCCAGAAATTCACCACTAATTTCCATCCTGCTCTTAAATATACTTGGACCATCTCCGACATCTCCCTACCGTTTCTGGATCTCACCATTTCCATCACAGGAGACAGACTAGTGACTAACATCCACTACAAACCCACTGACTCCCACAGCTATCTGGACTACACTTCTTCCCACCCTGTCTCCTGCAAAAAGTCTATCCCCTACTCCCAATTCCTCCGTCTACGCCGCATCTGCGCCCAGGAAGAGGTGTTTCACACTAGGGCATCAGAGATGTCCTCATTCTTTAGGAAACGGGGCTTCCCCTCTTCCATTATAAATTAGGCTCTCACTAGGGCCTCCTCTATATCCCGCAGCTCCGCTCTTGCTCCCCCTCCTCCCATTCGTAACAAGGACAGAATCCCCCTTGTCCTCACCTTCCACCCCATCAGCCAGTGTATCCAACAAATTATCCGCCAACATTTCCGTCACCTCCAACGGGACCCCACTACTGGCCACATCTTCCCATCTCCTCCCCTTTCTGCGTTCCGCAGAGACCGTTCCCTCTGTAACTCCCTGGTCCACTCGTCCCTTCCTACCCAAACCACCCCATCCCCGGGAACTTTCCCCAGCAACCGCAACACCTGTCCCTTTACATCCCCCCTCGACTCCATCCAAGGACCCAAACAGTCTTTCCAGGTGAGACAGAGGTTCACCTGCACCTCCTCCAACCTCATCTACTGTATCCGCTGTTCCAGATGTCAACTTCTCTACATCGGCGAGACCAAACGCATGCTCGGCGATCGTTTTGCCTTAGCCAACCTGATCTCCCGGTGGCTGAGCACTTCAACTCCCCCTCCCACTCCCAGTCTGACCTTTCTGTCATGGGCCTCCGCCAGTGTCATAGTGAGGCCCACCGCAAATTGGAGGAACAGCACCTCATATTTCGCTTGGGCAGCTTGCAGCCCAGTGGCATGAACATTGACTTCTCTAGATAGTTCCTCTGTCCCTCTCTTCCCCTCCCCCTTCCCAGTTCTCCCACTATCTTCCTGTCTCCACCTATATCCTTCCTTTGTCCCGCCCGCCCTGACATCAGTCTGAAGAAGGGTCTCGACCCGAAACGTCACCCATTCCTTCTCTCCAGAGATGTTGCCTGACCCGCTGAGTTACTCCAGCATTTTGAGATACTGCCAGAAATGCTCAATTCACACAGGCTTGCTCAGGGCAGCATGATGGCGCAGCAGCAGAGTTGCTGCCTTACAGCACCAGACACCTGGGTTCGATCCCAACTACAGATGCTGTCTGTATGGATACTCACATATACAGATCATATGCACACACACACGCACACATAAAAAACAAACAAACAATAATAACTGGAGCGACTAGGCTTGTATACACTGGAATTTAGAAGGATGAGAGGAGATCTTATTGAAACGTATAAGATTATTAAGGGGTTGGACACGTTAGAGGCAGGAAACATGTTCCCAATGTTGGGGGAGTCCAGAACCAGGGGCCACAGTTTAAGAATAAGGGGTAGGCCATTTAGAACAGAGATGAGGAAAAACTTTTTCAGTCAGAGTTGTGAATCTGTGGAATTTTCTGCCCCAGAAGGCAGTGGAGGCCAATTCTCTGAATACATTCAAGAGAGAGCTAGATAGAGCTCTTAAGGATAGCGGAGTCAGGGGGTATGGGGAGAAAGCAGGAACGGGGTACTGATTGAGAATGATCAGCCATGATCACATTGAATGGCGGTGCTGGCTCGAAGGGCCGAATGGCCTACTCCTGCACCTATTGTCTATTGTCTATTGTCTAATAGTGCAATAATAGTCTATGTACTGCGGAGCTTATTTGAGGTTGTAGTATTTAATAGCCTAATGGCAGTAGGGAAGAAGCTGTTCCTGAACCTGGACGTTACAGTTTTCTGGCCCCATAGTAGCACTCCTACACGAGTGTAATATATCTAACGTACCAATCTGTGCGGAGTGCACTCTCCTTGCCATGTTCTTCGCTCGCACAGCTTCCTTGATGCGATCCACTTCCTGCTGGTAGCGTTTGCGATCTCGAGCTGCATTCTCCTTCGCTTCCTTTAATGCGGACTCCAAAGCCTTGACTCTTTCCGCTGTAGCTCTAAGGCGTTTCTCCAGTTTTGGAAGCTCACAACGAAGGTCTGCATTATCTCGTACCAACTAAAGTTAAGTATAACAACTTAATATTACAAATGAAAAAAACATGATCAGACTGCATCAAGACTTCCGCAAATTGCAATTTCAATGAAATGAATTGAACAATACCAACCTTCATCAAAAAGATGGCAACAAACAACAAACTGACTGAATTTAGACTTTCGTCTAATGTATAAACACTTTAGAACTGCAAGAACCCTTTGTATCTGTAGAAGATATTTAATGGCAAACTCAGGTGTCAATAGCGTTTCACAAGATTATTCCTTGACTGCTTTGTTTTAATCACAAATAATAGGAAATTAATCGGACTTGAGGGCCTTTTCCCTAGTAGTAATCGACAAATTTCTTCTCTTGCGATCCAGTGCCAACCTCATTTTCCCAGTCTACCTGCAAATTGCAATCCCCCATGTAACATTTGTCTTTCTTACATGCCGTTTCTATTTCCTGATGTAAATTGTGGCCTACACCCTGACTACTATTTGGAGGCCGTATATAACTCCCATCAGGGCCTTTTCTAAACTCTACCTGCAAGGATTCTACATCTTCTCATCCTATGTCTTTTTTTTTGTGCTAAGGATTAAATTTCATTCCTTACCAACAAAGCCACCCCACCCCTTTGCCCAGCTGTCTGCCTTTTTGATAGGAAATGTACCTTTTTGAGTTCAGCTCCCAGCTCGGATCAAGATTTGCCCTCTTCCTTGTAGGGCCCTCTACATATTGCCCATGCAAACTTTCCTGAACACATGACATTGTCTAAACCCTTGGCACCATGACAGTCCCAGTCTATATTGGGAATGTTAAAGATCATTCTGCAATGACAACCTTTTCAGTCTTGCAGCTGCCTGCAATCTCCTGACATATTTGTTATTGTAATTTCCGTTTACTATTTGGGTGCCTATAGTGCACTCCCAACAAGGTTTTGCATACAAAAACTTTTATCACAGGAAAATAGTTTCAATGAATTATACCACAAAACAGGATCAACAAACTCAACATGACTGAAGCTAAGCCAACTATGAAACTATTATAATGCCCTTTGTATTTCTCAGCTCCACCCACACAGCCTCACTGGATGAACCATAGGGCAGCGTAAACTCAAGGAAACTTTGGGAACAACGTTTAAATCCTTTTTAAAAATGGGCATTTCTCGTTGACAACAGATCTTGGGATTTCTTACTTTATCCATCATTGCAGCCTTAGTTTTAAAAGGTAATCCTTTATAAACCTCCAATTTGGCAAAGCCCAAATGGAACAGATCACCAAATTAATTACAAAAGCAGATAGGTGGATTAGGAACTTCAATGCTTTTGACGCACCTGTTTGTGAACCTTGGTGAGCTGTTCAAGGTTGTTTTCAAGAAAGGAGATCTTTTGCTTCTGTGCAGCACTCCCACCAGTATCGTCAGAATCCATTTCAGCACTCTGGGGATTCAAAATATTTAACAAGAATAATATAATGATTTACAACATCAGGTGATTTAAAAACGTTTTGCATACAAAAACTTTTATCACAGGAAAATAGTTTCAATGAATTATACCACAAAACAGAATCAACAAACTCAACATGACTGAAGCTAAGCCAACTATAAAACTATGTAGGGTCTCGACTCGAAACGTCGCCCACTCCTTCTCTCCCGAGATGCTGCCTGACCTGCTGAGTTACTCCAGCATTTTGTGAATAAATACCTATTATAATGGGGTCGGCTTCAGAGGCTTGTCGGATCCTATTAGAATTGAACCTCAGTAACCAAGTGTAGATAGCAGATTGAATGGAACTACAATGGGCACAACTTTCCATGACTGTGCAGTGCATGCATCTAACTTTATCAGCAATCACTTCCATCAGCATTACATAACTACGTGGAGCATTGCACAAAGCCCCATGGTGCAAAAGTTACACCTTTACACTCCCCATAGGGCTCTGTTCACTTGTAATTTTCTCCCAGAATATTATTCTAATTTCCACCCCTCCCCCCTACCCCCAAACGCGTCCGCCCCAATGTGCTTATACATATTATCCATCTCAACTACTATTTGAGTTTCACAACTTCCCCACACCTTGGGATAAAGGCGTTATTTCCTTCCCAAATCAAAACATCTTTCATAAGCTCCTGCCATCAAGTTCTCTTATCAAACCATCAACCTTAAGTCCTGTATTTGGTCAAACCTCAACCTTCTTACTTCAAATAAAAGAGCCTAGTCTTTTCACAAAGGGTGGCGAAACTCTTGAATTTCCCTGGGTGGCAAGATCATTAGGGGTATTTAAAGAGGAATTTGATCAATTTTTGAAAGACCAGGGAATGAGGTGGCACAGAAGATGAGAAAAGGCCTGGAAGCAGATCAGCCATGATAATATTGAACGCAGAAGAACAAGCTAGGAGTGCCAAATTGCCCACTTCTACAATCATTTTATGTTCCTTAGGCCAATCTGGTACTTTAATCCTTTGATAGTTTTGCACTGGGTTTTAAGTGCCTTGCAAATTGAATCAAATAGTGACTAACTAGTCAGAATGTACCATAAGTGCAAGTGTAAAATGTCCCTAGTGTGTGTAGGGTAGTGTTAATGTGCGGGGATCGCTGGTCAGTGCGGAGTCGGTGGGTCGAAGAGTCTGTTTCCGCGCTGCATCTCTAAACTAAACCACCTTTGGGGGGGAAAAAACAAGTCATTAATACTGTTCTCAATACATCCAGAGAAAGTATTTAAATTCCTGTAACCAAAGTGAGCATGGATTACATGCAAAATTGCATGGTCCCAACAAAGACTGACAAAATATGTACAGTTAATCCACATGCTAATGATGAAAACCCCCATCAAGAATAATTAAATACATCCAAACCAAAATTAACTACAGGTCAAATTACAAAGAAGATTAATATCTCTATATATAGTAATCCCTCCTTAGCTACCAACCAGATTGTAAACAAAATGAAGTAGGTTTACACTGAGCAAAAGTAAAGCACATATCTCATTCACAAACCAAAAAAGTACAATTTTGGCAATTTTACAAAAAGGGTAGTGCTTTAGTTTTCCCAAGTAATAGTTTACATGTGACCTCTAGTGGTATCAAATAATTACTGCAGCAACAGTTGGACTGTCCAAAACTTCAAGCACAACAAAGACAGCCACATCAGTGGTCCTTGGATGCTGTACGGGAGAAACAAGCTGTGTGAGTGAGCAAAGCTTCCAACTAAGGCAACAGATCAACTACAAGAGGAAAGGTGCTTCCTGGTTCCCTCGAGGGGCTCGTGTTGGGTTGTCTGATGAATCTTTGTTTGGCCTGTGCCAGCGCAGTTTTTTCCAGTGGCTGTGGGTAAGATTCTTCCAGTTCAGTGGGTGTTGATTTTGTTTTAAAAATGCACTATTTTGGAATTGGGTCATTAGTAGCAAGGACAGCATTTATTACCCATCCAAAACTGCCCCTATAAAGTTGGTAGGAAAAAAACTGCAGATGGGGAAGGGTGTCGACCCGAAACGTCACTCATTCCTTCTCTCCAGAAATGCTGCCTGACTTGCTGAGTTACTCCAGCATTTTGTGTCTACCCATAAAGTTGGTGGTAAGCCACCTTGGATCACTACTTTGACGTATTTGGTGTAGTGCACGCAGATCTGTAGTCACCCCAATACAGGAAGGACGTGGAGGGTTTGGAAAGGGCACAGAAGAAGATTACCAGAATGATTCTCTCCGCGGGATTCTCTCCGCCCGGCGGGGGCTTCAACGTCGGGAGTCACGACTGCCCCGACGAGGCAACTTCAACAGCCTGACCGCGGGAGAAGACGGCAGGGAAGAGAAAAAGACATTCTGGCCTTCCATCACAGTGAGGAGGTGACTGGAGGAGACTCACTGTGATGGATGTTTATTTTGTTTGGTGTTGGTTTATGATTGTATGTGTTGTTGCATTTTTATTGATTATTCTTATTGGTCTTATTGTTGAACTGCGGGTAATTTTTCATTTCACTACACATTTATGTGTATGTGACAAATAAATGACTATTGACACCTAAATTAGAGGGCATTAGGAGAAGTTGACGAATTGTTTTCTCTGGAATGCCGGAGGTTGATGGGAGATCTGATGGAAGTATATAAAATTCTGAGAGGCATAGATACGGTAGACAATCAAAACCTTTTTTCCATATGACAGAAATATCATAACACTAGAGGGAATAGCTTTAAGGTGAAGGGCCAAAGTTTAAAGGAAATGTGCCGTGCTACTTGCGATGGTGATGGAGGCAGTTACGATAGTGGTGTTTAAGAGGCTTTTGGATAGACACATAGATGAGCAGTAAATGGAGGGATATGGAATATGTGCAGGCAAATTAGTAGTGCATCTCTTAAGTTTTTAAGCTCTAATACATACCTGGTAAAGAATAACATTGCACGCACCAGATATGGTATGAATAGAATGTGTTAGAGATGAGAGTTGGCAAACAAATCATTGGGACACGTGGCTTTGTTTTTAAAAACAGTGGATAAAGCACCACAAATAGGTTTTTAGAGTTTTTAATTGCAAGGCGGCTCCCTAATTTTACTGTTTTTAGTTGCTGCTGGAAAGATATGGATACCAGAAGCCATTTCCGCCCAGGAGAACCAAGCGGGCGGGCTGCTAGAGTTAATATTTCAGTTTGAGAAGTTGGCAAGATACCATCAGCTCAAGCAAGCCATCAGGGATAGACGCAATGTTGAGCTGCGAGCTCCTTTCGTTTTATTGTTAGTGCAAGATCCCAAATGGTTGGCTCAGTCATCAGCTTTTTGTGATCAATAACATTAAACTTTTCACTGCATAAGTTTCAAGTTGCGCATATAAGAAGTTGATTACTTTTAGATTTCTTACTAACTTTCTGAACGTGCTGCTGGTTTCATTACCATTCCTACACTGTGCACAAACTGGCTTCTGCTTTAGCCTGCATAATTGTACTATAACGAGACAAATATATTAAATCTAAAGCATTTACGATATTCTGAATTTGTAATAAAGCAACTTACAAATACAAGCACTGAAAATGCTGGGATAGCTGAACGGGTCAAAGAGCAAATGTGGGAAGAGACACCATGTGACTAATTCAGAACAAAATCTGACAGAATGAGCATCACCAGCATTTTCTGTTTTTGCTTTGAATTGCCAGTATCTGCAGCGTTTTGGTCTAAACACGAATACAAATACCAGTCCATAAAATTTCTGGTAAACATGCTTCTGTAAGTTAATTTAAATGACTTTAGATCCAGAGTCTAAACTTTAATGGACAAATAAATCAAATGCCTCCAGTTTGAACACCAAAATGGATTCCCATCATGTTTCATACGTGCACAGACAGCGCCTGGAGATAAGATAGTCATTTGCATACCTTTTTGACTCTAGTGGCCAAGTCTTGAACAAAAAGCTTCCTAAGATTATGGAGTGTCTGGAGCTCTTTTGCCTAAAGAAATAAACATGAGAATGCGTCAATGAAGTTGTGCTCAATATCTTTATTGGAAAAATGCATACTTAAAAAAAATAATTGCACGAAGTACATCTCTAATCTCACTTACCACAGTCTCTTCAAGTCCTTTGAGGTCCTGCCTAGCTTGTTCTCGCCGATCCTGCATAATGCTAAAAGCAGTACAATGTTTTATTTAAAACACATATGATCACATGACTGATGACATGTTGCATGGACTTTCAATGTCCAAATCTAATTGCTTTTTTAATAAATAGAGATGTGACTGAATTTTTGGTACATTACAATCTATTTAGCAGCGGCCATGGGCACCACAGGCACGCTTGGCCAGGCCGACCCTGCAGTGCCACCAAGACAACAGACCTTCATGGTCAGATCATGATCCCTGCACTTAAAACAACTGGGACTTGAAAATGGTGCCAAACTGGCGACTCTGTACACTGTCTCAGTGTACTACTGCTATACATTTGTACTGTATCTGAGATGCTTATCTAATATGTATCTAACTGCTCATGTATAAGAAAATAACTGCAGATGCTGGTACAAATCGATTTATTCACAAAATGCTGGAGTAACTCAGCAGGTCAGGCAGCATCTCGGGAGAGAAGGAATGGGTGACGTTTCGGGTCGAGACCCTTCTTCAGACTGAAGAAGGGTCTCGACCCGAAACGTCACCCATTCCTTCTCTCCCGAGATGCTGCCTGACCTGCTGAGTTACTCCAGCATTTTGTGAAAAAATAACTGCTCATGTATAGTAGGTAGACACAAAATGCTGGAGTAACTCAGCGGGACAGGGAGCATCTCTGGAGAGAAGGAATGGGTGACATTTTGGGTCGAGACCCTTCTTCAGACTTTCTGAGTCTGAAGAAGGGTCTCGACATGAAACGTCACCCGTTCCTTCTCTCCAGAGATGCTGCCTATCCCGCAGAATTACTCCAGCATTTTGTGTCTACCTTCGATTTAAACCAGCACCTGCAGTTCTTTCCTACACATGCTTATGTGTAGTGATACTTGTACTGAACTGTACACAAAAATGAATTTCAATATACCTCTGTACATGTGACAAATAAAGTACCATATAAATGATGATGATTTACAACAAAGAGTTGCAACTTAAGAAATATTTTTCAGCATGCATTGCAAGTTTAGATATATTACTCCACTCCACTACTTACGTTAATTCATGTAATTTACGACTTTTCTCCTGATCCACATTTTTTAGCTTTTCATGCTCCACATGTAGCCGTTCCTGCTCCAGCATCATTTTCTGATTTTGACTATCAGTTTGGAAAGGAACATACATTCAATTCACATTAAAGTAGTCAATATTGCCATTTAAGTTCAAATCATAGCAAATATACCAGTTATATATTGTTATTCTTATCATAGTTCAGATGTCAGGATATTTAAAATCTCGGCTCCTGTAGTGTCTGGCACGTGAATCATCAACTTCTTGCACTACTGGATTATTTTTTTCATTAAAACAAAGATAAGAACTGTAAGATTCATTCAGCGGGGCCCAGGATGTTTTAATGCTATTGGCTGGCATTAAGCCAATTGTAAAAGACTACCATAAAGATTTAGGAATTGTCCTGCTTGCTTTCCCAAAAGGATATTTAGCTTTCATTGGTGAGGAATTTACCACATGATGCCATGGATTGGGAAAATTACTGAAGGAAATGCATGTACAGAGAAACCTTTTACATATAAAAATCTTCCAAAACAAGTGCAGCCACCTCTCATTGTACGCGGGGGTTACTTTCTTGAAAAGCAGCATGTATTTAAAAAATGGGTAAATTAAACATATTGTTATCTTAAGAATATATATATAAATGGTACAGGTTAGGGGGAAAGTCATACGGCTATCCACATTGCACAATAAATAGTTCATTTATGACTGCCATCATTCACACTAAAGATGTGTGAAATAGAGCAACTCGAAAAGAACACACACAAAGCAAAGATGGTGCGGACAAAAATTGAGAAAGCGGCAAGCAGTAGTTCACTAAATGCCATCACTGCTGAACTGCACAGTAGCTTGACAGGCATCGCATGTGACTACGCTGCCAGGAGCAAATTTGTGTACATTATTTAAAAAATAAGAACTTTGGTATTAATTAAACAAGTGCATTATTTCAACAGTACATACATCAAACACACGTGAAATGAGAGGTGGCTGTAGGTGTCTATAAATTTTTTGTGCATTAAAAAAGTTTTTAGGTTCTGAAACATACTCTTGAAGGTCAGTGATGAGTTTCTCCTTCTTTTCAATCTCATCCCGTAAACTGCTGATCTGTTTTTGGTGAGTCTCACGGTGGCTCTGCATTTGTTGCTCTACAGCTTGCTGTAAACCACGGATGAAAAGAGAAAAATGTTATACTCTGTCTAAATCTGAATAACCTTAGGTAAATGTTTCAAGAGCAAGAGTTAATTTGCAGTTTCAGTGGTGTTACCTTCACTTCATTTGCAGTCTGTACTTTGTTCAAGTGTTCCTTTTCCATTTCATGCACTTTTTCTATAAATTTATAATAAACAGCAATAAACATCTTTCCATAATCTCAACACTTACTTTGAATATATCCTTAATTTAACAAGCTATGTAAAAGTGCTTAACTCCACAAATGTTATGCATACCATCAAATTTCAAGATAAACTTATCCAAAAACCAAAAATCTGAACTTAGGGGAGGTTTCTGGCCTCTATTTCACACTGCAATGAAGTAAACTTCACTTCTTAACAAACTTGGTCAGCTTGCTCCCAACTTAATGACATGACATTAGTTGACACATTTAGCAACACAATAGGGGTAAATGGTAGGGCACTAAAGAATGTTGATTGAAAGACCAAGATATTTAAGTCCATAGTTCCCTGAAAGTGGCATAGGGTGATGAAGACAGCATCATGCTCGTTTGCATACACAGGCCAGGGCATTGCAAGAAAGAATGGGGGTTTTTATTTTACAACTTTACAAAATCACTTACAATATTATGAAGAGTTTAGGTTGCAAAATTATAGGAAAGATGCAATTGCACTGGAACGTGAGCAAAGGAGATTCACCAGGAAGTTGCCTGGATTTGAGGATTTAGGTTACAGGGAGAGACTGGGTTTGTTCTCCCTGTAGCGAAGGAGGCAGAGTACTAACCCATTAGAAGCATAAACGTTTGAGAGATGCCTAGAAAGGGTGGCTGGTCAAAATAATTTCCCTATAGCAGTGATGTCAAAATCAAGACGACACAGGGTTGCTAGAGCAAGGAGTTTTTAAAGGGGATCTGAGGGATTAGTTTTTTTCTTTTACACAGATTGCCTCTGGTTGATATCCAGAGCATGTTGCCAATGTTGGAATTAGATACAATTACTACAAATGTGGTCCTACGAACATCCTCGTGGCGCTGTAACATTCCAACTCCAAAACTCATGTGTGCAAAACCTTTCTTCATCATCCTGCTACCTGCGACACCACTTTCATGAAACTACACACCTATATCCCTAGGTTTCCCCTTAAAGTTGTGATTCCTCTCATCATTGCCATTCCCATCCCCATTATTCATTCATATATCTCCCCCATGTCATATCGTCCCATATATTCCTCAGGTTTTATTCAAAATCTCAATGTCTTTGGAGAGCATGTCGTGAGTTTCAATAAACTTCTCTAACATGCCAGATCTCTGCATTGCCAGACAGATTGTTCTGTTCTCCCCTGGAGTGAAGGAACTATGGATGGAGGTGATGAGTGCAAGTTATGAGACATAATGACATTATGTTTTTTTTTAAAATTTAGAACATTGTAGGGCCTCAGTTGAGGATATAGTTCTTCAGAATTCTTTGGAACTTTTTACCCCATAGGGGTCCGGAAAGCTAGTTATTGAGATTCAAAAACATGATTGCAAGACGAATGGATATAAGGGTATCGAGGGACATGTAGGAAAATGGCACAGCGTTGAAGATTACCCATGACTTGATGAATGATGGCCAGCTCTTATTCCTAACCCCCATGTTCTAACAAATTACTAATTTCTGACAAAGCAAATATAACAATTAGAACATTAATTCTATAGTTAAACTCAAAATCTTGAATGAATTTTGTACTTGGAAAAAAATATTAAGTAAACCAGGAAGGTCAGAGGGCTGTGAACCTTGCACATACCTTGCGCTTGAAGCTTCACCAAATCTTCATTCAATGAATCAACAGACTCTTCCAGATGCCTCTTTTTGTGCTCAACATTTTGCAAGTATTCGGTGAGCGACTTGATCTTTGCCTCATGCTAGGATCATTGATTAAACAAAAAATGCGGTTTAACTTGAAGGTAAAACTAATATGAATTGCTATTGCCATACTGCAAGGAAAAATACTACCAAGTCAGATGCGTTTCCTTTCCAGGATATTTCTACCAAATGAAAAAAAAATTATCATTTCATTTATTAATAATTAACTTTTAAAACAAAAATAGTGTTTTTTCCTCCCAGGGTGTGGTATTCTAGATCGGGATGACACGTGTTTAGAGTGAAGGGGGAAAAAATTAACGGAAATCCAGGAGGTTGGTTTTTCCACAAGGAGAGTCGTATCATCTGGAATGAGCTGCCAGAGAAGGTGGTAGACACAGATACAATTGCAATGTTTCAAAGGCATTTGGACAGGTAACTAGATAGGAAAGGGGTGGAGAGATAATATAGGCAAATGTTATTCACATAGATAAGACATCACGATAGACAAGAGCGGGGTGAGCCAATAATGCCCGGTTCCGTCCTTTGATTCTATATAGAATAACGTTTGTGGACCGCGGAAAGGGGGATAGCAGCAATAGATCGTAGCCATGCAAGTGGTTGAAGGGCAATAAGAATCACTTCAAAAAATGCCCACATCCCCAATTTTTGGACATCGATTTCTAAAAGCTTGTTCAATAACATGTAACATTGAACAGTACAACACAAGATATAGACCTTTGGCCCATGATGTCGGGGCCAACTATGCTACCAAATTAAACAAATCCATCTGTCTGCACATGGTTTATTTCCCTTCATCCCTTGTCTGTTCATGTATCTAGAAAATGCCACCTAGATATTACTGTCACTTCTGCGTCCATCATCTCTCCTGGCAGTGAATTCCAGGCTTCTACCACTCTACATAAATAAACCTGCTTTGTTAACCGTTAAACTTTCTCACTTAATGCTGTGTCCTCTGGTATTTGACTATTCCACAATGAAAAGAGACGGACTGCCTACCCTATCTATGCCTCTCATTGTTGTTTATTAATGTCAGAATAGCATTTACTGACGTTTTCCAAAATGGTGGGATAAAACCAAATATGCAGCAATTAGGTAGTTCAGCTCCCATTTTCTCCATAGTTGTGGCATCATGCAGATAACAGCCATTGAAAATATAACCCAATAAATGAACAATGGAAAAATTGCACAAATGATTTATTTGGGAACTAGGGAGGAAGACCCTGGGACAGAAGATATTATGAGTTCCATTGAGGCCTATAGAGCACTCCAACTCTACTGAAAGAAAATTTCACAATTCGCAAATTTCACAGTGCTGTCTTTTAATCTATATTCTCAATTTGCAAATGTATTTTCCTATAAGACTGCTGCAGTTCTCCAGTAATTGGGTATGCCGTTGCCAGTTTTTAAATAGCAGATCAATATGCACCAGTTTCCCTCCCGCCCCTTCTCGGGTGGACGGTCGGTTGGTCTGGGCCTTGTGTCTGGGGACAGCGGCTGGCCCGGGCGGTGGGCAGCCGACGACGGCAGTGGGTCAAGGGGAAAAAAAGGGGGGCAGTATGATGGCACAGTGGTAGAGTTGCTGCTTTACAGCAGCAGAGACTAGGGTCCGATCCTGACCGTGGGTGCTGTCTGTGTGGAGTTTGTACGTTCTCCCCGTGAACGTGTGGGTTTTCCCCGGGTGCTCCGGTTTCCTCCCACACTTCTAAGACGGACAGGTTTGTAGGCTAATTTGGCTTCAGTAAAAATTGTAAACTGTCCCTAGTCTGTAGGATAATGCTAGTGTACGGGGATCACTGGTCGGCATGGTCTCGGTGAGCTGAAGAACCCGTTTCTACGCTGTATCTCTAAACTAAACAGAAACATAGAAAGTAAGATGCCTGAAGAAAATAAAAATCATACTGATGAACATTTTCCAGGAATTTGAATTCACCTTGCTTCATAAATCGAGTAATCAATCGCATGGTCCTAAAATAACGGGGGAACTTGACAATTCACCTTCTTCTGTAAGCCAGAGTTTTTTAAAGAAGATATTTGAAGATCAAGACCTCACAGCTGTTATAAAACGCAAGGTCTGCTAGACAGCAGTAATTCCTGCTTTTCTGCATCAATAGCAAATGCATCACAGCACTGGGGAGTTGCCAATAATATTGTCTCTGTAAAATATTCCAAATCTATTGGCAGGATAGGGGAATTAACACCAGCGTCCTTTCTAAAACCAATATTCTCAGCATTGTGGCCATAATTACCCACTCAGCTCGACTGGGCAACTGAATCAGACACGCATTCTAAGCTCAGCCATAGCAAGAGATCACCAGTGGACAAAGGAAAAAAAAAGAATGAAGGAGATTCTCAATGCCTCCTTCATAAGAACTCCTCGCCCACAAGGAACTTTGGTATGCTTAGCAGGAGATTATTGAAGGACCAGAATAAATGGCAGAAGCAGTAAATAATATCCCAAATTACCCACACAATCAGTCAGGCACAAGTGGCAGTGTGAACCACTTCAGAACACAAAGAACTGGCGTGTAAGCAAGTCATCCCTGATCCTGAGGGACTGGTACAACAAGAATAGAAAGATGGAATAACATTCACAAAAGCAGTATGAGTTTGCCCTGAAGCATGTCTCTAAGTTGATAAATACCTTAACTGAACTAAGTATGACAAAGAAAGGGTTGGGAGGTCTGACTACAACTGGCATTAAAACAAAACTGATGAAGAACTCTATAAACTAATGTTTTTTCATAATTTCCCCTCACTAACATCAGGCTTCAATGCATACATTTGAGTGGCATTTTCACTATCTACTGGGGCCAAAGCCCCAGCGGGAAATTTAAAACAAAAATCACGAACCAACTTGAACTTATTTGAACCAAGGCATCAACTGAACATGAAAATTGATCGTGACATTTGCTCATGCCATAATTCTACTCTATGATGGATTATCACAGTTTAGAGGTGACATGTGTGTGCCAATCAACGGATTTAAATAAATGGTGGAATTATCAAAGGCAGAAACAGAACATTTTGACAAGAGAGACACTGAATGCCTTAATTATAATCATTTTGTTGAACTACTTTGCCCTCATGCATTTTGACAATACTTACTTACAGAGTAATATCTTTCTAACCTAAAATGATTTCTGGCCATGATATAAACAAAGTGAACAGATCCATTGCTCACACTGATTAAAACAAAGGGTTTGATAATGTTCTGCAAGAAATTCTTCGTCTTAACTCTCCTTTGAAACAAAATTATTACTCGTAACATGCATAAAATTAACCAGCCACCCATGAACTATTCCATCAATTACCTGGGAGATACGAAGTTGACAAGCTGCCAGTTCCTTTTCATCCTCTTCTAACTTCTGGTTACTCTCGACCTGCGTACTCTCCAACTGCTTGCAGCGTTTCACCATGGTCTTCACTTCAGATTTCATTTTACTAATGTACAGCCGTGCCACCGTAAATTCCTCATCCAGGAGACCACTTCCTTCAGGCTGTGGAGATATGTTTTACATTCACAGAACTTGTCACAATGTCAGCACTGATCCCAGATAAACAGATTGCACTCATTCAAAACTATTGTAAATTACTGTAATAAAACATAACAGATAGTAGATAATATAAATAATTTTATTGGAGGCAGAGACTACACACAACTTGGCTTATCTTCTATCTCAATAAACGATCAAACAACTTTTAAATGAGTCACACCTTGGAAGATATGACAAAGAAGTTACACTTTAAAGACTATCTTGCGGTTGAAGATGGGCAAGGAGGGGTGAAAGATGGGAGGAAGGGCAGAAAAAGAGGAGAAGCAAAGGGAAGATAACTGAGGGAATTCTAACATTCAGGAGCTAGGCCATCATTGGTGGACTTTTGAAAGATCAATAGACAATAGACAATAGGTGCAGGAGGAGGCCATTCGGCCCTTCGAGCCAGCACCGCCATTCAATGTGATCATGGCTGATCATTCTCAATCAGTACCCCGTTCCTGCCTTCTCCCCATACTCCCTGACTCCGCTATCCTTAAGAGCTCTATCCAGCTCTCTCTTGAATGCATTCAGAGAATTGGCCTCCACTGCCTTCTGAGGCAGAGAATTCCACAGATTTACAACTCTCTGACTGAAAATGTTTTTCCTCATCTCCGTTCTAAATGGCCCACCCCTTATTCTCACACCGTGGCCCCTGGTTCTGGACTCCCCCAACATTGGGAACATCAATATACATCAATGTAAATTTCCCCGGTGTAGGACAAATAAAGGAATATATTATTATACACAAGAGAACAGAAATCGAGATCTGGGAGGATTGTAGGTTTTGGAGTGATATAATTATTTATTGAAACTTAAGGATATTACTCAATTGCAAAGCTCATTTTGGAGCTTTCCAGTGATGTGCCGTGCTTTGAACCCAATTTGACATCTCATCACCAAGATAAATAAAATTTGCAAGGCACCTATTCCTCTGGAGATTAGCCAATTCAGCGTATCTGTCTTCCTGTAGCAGTTAAGTAATCGAAACTGATCTGCACTTCAATTGCAGTTTCTCAACGTTGTCCCTTTCCCCTCATGGGCGGCACGGTAGCGCAGCGGTAGAGTTGCTGCTTTACAGCGAATGCAGCGCCGGAGACTCAGGTTCGATCCTGACTACGGGTGCTGCACTGTAAGGAGTTTGTACGTTCTCCCCGTGACCTGCGTGGGTTTTCTCCGAGATCTTCGGTTTCCTCCCACACTCCAAAGATGTACAGGTATGTAGGTTAATTGGCTGGGTTAATGTAAAAATTGTCCCTAGTGGGTGTAGGATAGTGTTAATGTACGGGGATCGCTGGGCGGCACGGACTTGGAGGGCCGAAAAGGCCTGTTTCCGGCTGTATATATATGATATGATATATGATATGATAACTTTACCCAACATAAATCAAGGAGTACTAACATTTTAAAAACATTGCCTTCATCCAAATCTTCCATGCAAAAATTGTTTCTTAACCTCACTGTGTTAACTGGCTCAAATTTTGTAATCATACCCCCTTGTCCTGAATTCTACCCCACCCCTCACAAATAGGCTTTGCCATCTTACATACGGAATCTTCAGATGTCCTGCAAATTCGAATTTGAATATGCACAATACTCCCGTGGGAATATGATGGAGTGCGTGTAAAAGCTGTGCATCAGGTTAATTAAAAAATGAAGGAACAGCAGCATTTCAATGGAGCTAGCATACCTCAGTGTACATTTTGAAGGGGTGTTCTATGGAGACTATACTTTCCTTTCAAACAATGCATGAAACTAATGTCTGCCAGATATAAGTCACCCACTTCAACTTACAAAATGATGCACTGAATGAATAGCCAATAGCCCTTCCATGTGTGTGTTTTGCCCCCAAACATGCAGTTAATGTCATTTCAGAACAAACAGCTTAAAGCAGAAATAGAGTTAACCCTCTTCCATCATCATTTCAAAAACATCAAGCCATTTATTAATCTCAACATGGTGGCTGGAAGGCTGCTTACGTCTAATGTTTGCAAGTTGACTGCTTTTAAAAGGCAGTTCTGCAAATGTTAATAAACAAACCTTTAAGATTCATACATACATTTAAAGATCAAATAAACCTATTTTCAAATAGATAAATCATATTTAGTTTCAAATTTATTTCAAGACTTCTTGAACCGAGGTTATTTAATTTTTTGGGCACACTCACACTCATTTTGTCCATTAGGAAAATGTGGCAAATAAAACAGAAAAATAATAAGAGGAGGAATCTGTGGCAACTTTGTATAAGCATTGTAATATTCAACTTTATATGCATGCTGTATATAGCAATTCAGAGATTAATAGCATGTTAGCTCATCAAAATATGGGTTTGACAACAGGCTCATTTATCCCAATTTAAAAAAATGTACACTATCACATACAATAAATGTTGATGATTTGCACTTTATCACCATTAAAAAAACTATCACAAAAAAAAAAATCAGCAACCCAGTTTAGAACAATATAAATACTCATCAGGTCAGGCCACATTTGTGGGAAGAGAAACAGAGCCATCCATCGTAAGACCAGTTCTGATGACGAGTCTTTGGCCTGAAACATAACTCTTGTGCTTCCCCCAAGTGTGGCCTGACTTGCTGAGTATTTTCAGTATTTTCTGTTTTTATTTTACATCTCTAACATCTGTAGTTTAAAAAAAAAATTCAAAGAACATACTTTTACATTAGACACAAAATGCTGGAGAAACTCAGCGGGCCAGGCAGAATCTCTGGAGAGAAGATTCAGGTCAACCCGAAACGTCACCCATTCCTTCTCTCCAGAGATGCTGCCTGTCCCGCTGAGTTACTCCAGCATTTTATGTTTATTTTCGATTTAACCCAGCATCTGCAGTTCTTCCCTACATACTTTTATATTACCATATTCAGATCAAAATTTATTTTCCCTGATTGATCAACCAATTATGTAACTACAATAGCTGCTGCAGAGTGCAATTTAACTTTAAAAACATTAAATTAAATATCAGGTGCAGTTATGTCATCACATAAAATATTCTAAGCACATTGTTAGAAACGTGGGGACTGCGGTTATGTGATTGGGCCTTTTGAGACTTGAAAAATCTATGCTATCCTGTACCATGACAGTTTCAAAACTGTCTTTCCCACTTGGAAGGACTGCTGGGGTCCCCGGATGGAAGCAAGTGAGGTGGTATACTGACAGATCTTGTGGAGGGTATATATATAGTATAAGAAAATAACTGCAGATGCTGGTACAAATCGAAGGTATTTATTCACAAAATGCTGGAGTCACTCAGCAGGTCAGGCAGCATCTCAGGAGAGAAGGAATGGGTGATGTTTCGGGTCGAGACCCTTCTTCAGACTGATGTCAGGGGGGTGGGACAAAGGAAGGATATAGGTGGAGACAGGAAGATAGAGGGAGATCTGGGAAGGGGGAGGGGAAGAGAGGGACAGAGGAACTATCTAAAGTTGGAGAAGTCAATGTTCATACCACTGGGCTGCAAGCTGCCCAGGCGAAATATGAGGTGCTGTTCCTCCAATTTCCGGTGGGCAATTTCCTATGGCACTGGAGGAGGCCCATGACAGAAAGGTCAGACTGGGAATGGGAGGGGGAGTTGAAGTGCTTGGCCACCGGGAGATCAGTTTGGCCAACGCGGACCGAGCGCAGGTGTTGAGCGAAGCGATCGCCGAGCCTGCGCTTAGTAAGTTTGGGCGGAAAAGGAAGAGTTGCGGTGGGAGCAGTGTCAGCTGAACGCTGGCAGGGGCGGGGATGGGAAGATATGATAGGTGGCGGGATTAAGTCAGAGGTGGATGTTGAAGGATGATGTGTTGGATACGGAAGCTGGTGGGGTGAAAGGAGAGGACCAGGAATACTCTATCCTTGTTTCGTCTGGGGGAGGGGGGGGGGGGGGGGGGGGGGGGGGGGGGGGGGGGGGGGGGGGGGGGAGGGGGGGGGGGGTGGGGGGGGAGGAGATGAGCAGAACATAGGAGATGCGGGTGAGGGATCCATGTATGACAACAAGGAGAAAGTTTGTTGGAGAAAGTCACGTTTACTGAAGAGGACATTGACATCCTAGAACTGAAAGCCTCATCTTGGGAGCAGATGCAGAGGAATTGAGAGTAGGGGCTATTGTCTTTGCAAGAGGCAAGGTGGGAGGAAGTGTAGTCCAGATAACTTATGGAGTTGGTAGTTTTGCAGTAGATGTCAGTTAATAGTCTGTCGCCTGTGATGGAGACGGTGATTAAGAAAGGTGGAGAGGTGTCAGAGATAATCTAGGTGAATTTGAGGGTAGGGTGGAAGTTGGTGAATTTAATGAAATCAACAAGTAACCGCAGCAGATGTAATACCTGGCTCTATACCTCCTCCTTCGCCTCCTGGACTACTTCAGCACTGTGACTTTTTTTAGTGCAAAAACAAACCGTTTCAGAAGCTTTGAGCCTGAATGGCAATACGACAGCAAGGTTTCATTCTCAATTCCTTGAGGTAAATGTGGAAAAATTATATTCCAGATAACCACTAGAAACTCACTGGTTGACAGTCACTGCCTGAAAACCAACATTCAGATTTTATGACTCAAAAATCTGGAGTAACTCAGTGGGTCAGACAGCACGTCTGGAGAAAAGGAATAGGTGACGTGTCGGGTCGAGTCCCTTCTTCAGACTGAGAGTCCCGCTGTGTTGCTTAGCTTTTTGTGTCTATCTTCGGATTAAACCAGCATCTGCAGCTCCCTCCCACACATTCAGATTGCATGCCTACCTTAACATCATTGTTTCCAACTGCAATTCCAATTTCTGCAAGATCCTTTAACAATGAAGTCATCATTTCAGTCACTCGTTTCTTTTGATGATTGGTCATTTCCTTCAGTTTTTGCAACTCTGCATCAATTGATGCCAACGTAGCCTGCAACAGCACAATCAGATCAATAGAAAAACAATAGATGCAAAATACAAAATGAACAAACTATTCTAAAAATTAGGAGCAGAAATCCCAGCCGAGAATAAACAAAAGTCGCTTTGATATGGGAGTGATATATTTTAATTTTTGTGTGGGCTACTTAAACTGGGAGAAATACCCTGCCATCACATAAATATTTGATGACAATTAACACAGAATTTTCATCTTTATACCATGCACAGAACTGGAAATTTACTAAGATAGGCCAAGGCATTTTAGCACATACATAATTTTAGAAATCCTGCAACAAGAGCAAATTCTTACCGTTTTTTGACCCAGTTCATCGCTTAATAACTCAAATTCTCTTGTCTTGTCCTCAACTTCTTGTGATTTCTGGTCATAGTTCACTGCAAGTTCTTCCAAGGCTTGCAACACCTCCTTCACTTCCTCTTTGGAGGCATCATTCTCAGCCTGCAGGCGGTTCAGCTCTGATTGCATGTTATCTTGATCTCGTCTGGTGGACGTCAGAAGCTGTAAAACAGACAAAGCAAGACCACATAAACTAAAGAATATTTTATCTTCATATGGCTGCTCTAATCTACGTTACAATTGAAAAAAAAATCTAAATATTGAAAACCATTGCAACCACAATATTAAAGCCAGTTTATCCCAAAAGAATAAATTTACTGTATTAAATTGCATTGCAATTTCTCATGATAGGAACATTCGGTGGCGCAGCGATAGAGTTGCTGCCTTACAGCGAATGCAGCGCCGGAGACTCAGGTTCGATCCTGACTACGGGCGCCGTCTGTATGGAGTTTGCACGTTCTCTCCGTGACCTGTGTGGGTTTTCTCCGAGATCTTCGGTTTCATCCCACACTCCAAAGACGTACAGGTATGTAGGTTAATTGGCTGGGCAAATGTAAAAAAATTGACCCTAGTGTGTGTAGGTTAGTGTTAATGTGCGGGGATCGCTGGGCGGCGCGGACCCAGTGGGCCGAAGGGCCTGTTTCCACGCTGTATCTCTAAATCTAAATCTAAAATTTCTTAATACCCCAATGTGCTTATGTGCCTTTGTATGGTAGCAGTCCCCAGTATAATCTCCGATCTGTTCTGATTTTTCCCGTGCAAGAGGGGAAAGAGAGTAATAGTAGTGGCAACATTAGTACAAATGTCCCAGACAACGCTGAGGCAAGCAGTAGAGGGGAACAAGAACAGAACTTTCAGAATGACCATTTTCATGCATGGGCTTGTTTAAAAAATGTATGTGGGACCAGATGGGAATCAGCTGTGATGCTTCCCATGATTGAATATCTCAGCAACAGATAACAGCCTATGCTAATTTTCAAGAAAAGGAAATTTATCAGTCAAGATATCGGTGCCCAAGAATCAAGCAATGTCCGTACAAGTAACATGTTTCGGCAAACTTACTTCCTCCTGGTCCAACATTTGATGTTTAAGTTTTTCCACCAACTGGCTCTGCTGGTTGATCTCCTCATCCTACAATCAGAATCAAAAGTATTCTACAGTCAGCAATACCAACAAATATATTCTTGTACAGTCCAAAATATTGCAATGTATTCAAGAGAGAGTTAGATTTAGCTCTTAGGGCCAAGGGAATCAAGGGATATGGGGAAAAAGCCGGAACGGGGCACTGATTTTGGATGATCAGCCATGATCATATTGAATGGCGGTGCTGGCTTGAAGGGCCGAAGGGCCTACTCCTGCACCTATTTTCTATGTTTCTATGACAGTATTGTATGCTCATTAAAGGTTAATGGTTAATTATTTCTCTCCATAGATACTGTCTGACTAGTTGAGTATTTTCAGTATATTCTGCTTTTATTTCCAATTTCCAACATCCTGGCTTCCCTGTGCAAGAACTGAACAAGCTAAACAACCAGTCATCAGCCAATTGTGTTTCATATATGTATTTTTTGATATATAGACAGCATCAAACAAATTAAATATGAAATTACACAGAGGTGACAACAACAAAAATACTGTAAATATAAGATACAAAACTGGAATATTTTGAAATTATTCTCAATGTTGAGTCCAGAAGAGCCTGATTAAAGGGGGTGCTCTTTCTCAAGCACATGTTGAGCTTCATTGGAATAATTTAGTAGGCCACCATTTGAGTTTAGATGGAGAATTAAAATGGCAGGGTCAGGATGCCTTTGCAGATTGAACTAAGGTGTTCTGAAAATCCAGTCAAACAACCTGTATTTGTGTTCCCCGGTTTAGAAACTACATTGTAACTGCTGTGGTTTCAATTGGAAGTTGTAAGCCACAACTTCATGAAGAAAGCATTTTCTGACATTCCACTGGAGTCAACATATATTTTATTTAAGTTTTCTACAAGTTAATCTACTGATATTCCTTTCACACAACACGTTTAGTGTTCCAAAGGCTTCAATCACCGCAATCCAAACTCTCACAAATTTTGTTTCATTATATTGATTCCTCCCCTAGAATATCTCCAGTACACACAAAATGCTGGAGTAACTCAGCGGGACAGACAGCATCGCTGGAGAGAAGGAATGGGTGACGTTTTGGGTCAAGACCCTTCTTCAGACTCTGAAGATGGGTCTCGACCCAAAACGTCACCCATTCCTTCTATCAGAGATGCTGCCTGACCCGCTGAGTTACTCCAGCATTTTGTGTCTACCTTCGATTTAAACCAGCATCTGCAGTTCTTTCCTACACAACTCTAGTACAGATTGAACATCGATTTTCCAGCAACTGATGGTCCATCCTCCCCTGTAATCTGGACAAAGTTACGAAAGCTCAGTTGATATTCCCTGAGTGGCCACAGATGGCATTGTGAGTGGCGAGTGCTCTTTCTGGTTTTGTCCCTCCGTTGTGAACGAATGAACTAAGCTCTCAATCTTTTCTCCTAACTTTTGCAGAGACAATACAGTAAACCCCCGTTTTAACGACTCACTTATAACAGAAGATAGACACAAAATGCTGGAGTAACTCAGCGGGTCAGGCAGCATCTCTAGAGAAAGGGAGTAGGTATTGACCCAAAACATCACCTATTCCTTTTCTCTAGAGATGCTGCCTGACCCGCTGAGTTACTCCAGCATTTTGTGTCTATCAGGTGTAAACCAGCATCTGCAGTTCTTCTTACAGTTATAACAGATGTTGGGTCGCTACCACCTCCTCCCCCACCCTCTCCTCCCCCACCCCCTCCTCCCCCTACCACCGCTGCCTGCTCCTTCTACCCTGGAATCGCCGACATACTCCATCTTGGAAGCAACAGCAGGTGAAGAGGGGAGGGAGCCCCACTGTGGCCGAGCACGTACTGTAGTTTCTGTAGACAAAGTGCTGGAGTAACATAACCGACTTGAATCAGTCTCATGAAGGGTCCCGATGTCACCTATCCGTGTTCTCCAGAGATTGTGACCAGGGCTCGCTGGTGTGCCTTGCGAGTCAGGTGTGGCACTGGAACAGGGGGTCCAAACAGCCGGGGAGACGGTGCGAGCCGAGGATGGGTCAGCAGGTCATCCCACTCACATTCACGGTGGCACCTTACAGCGAATGCAGCGCCGGAGACCCGGGTTCGATCCCGACTACAGATGCTGTCTGTACGGAGTTTGGACGTTCTCCCTGTGACCTGCGTGGGTTTTCTCCGAGTTCTTCGGTTTCCTCCCACACTCCAAAGACATACAGGTTTGTAGGTTAATTGGCTTGGTAAACGGGGATCGCTGGTCGGCGCGGACCCGGTGGGCCGAACGGACCTCTATATCTCTAAACTAAATTTCATATTTGTTTTATTTATGTTTCTGGGCCTCCATGGTGCTTTAGAGATATGGGAGGGGTGTGATTAACGGGCTAGGGGTGCATTGGTATTTCATTATCACGTGACCTCTGTTGGCCCGGAAAATAAGTAATCTAGAAAGGCTTTGGAACCGAGGTTGCCAGAAAATCGTTCAGCCTGTACTTCTTACAAAAACCTCCACATAACCTTACTTTAATATATTTCTTACAAGAAATATCATCCAGTTGTACAATTATGTTTCTTAAACACCGCACAATGATTCATCTCCTCAAACTGCTTAATACTGAATGGACGGATGAAAATTGGACCTTTCAACATCGATAGTGAGAAGACTGGGAAAATCAGGTTGGAAATGGACCCCAGGAAAGAGAGTTTGTAGAGTGCCTTCGAGATGGATTCTTAGAACAGCTTGTACTGGAGCCTACCAGGGAGAAGGCAATTCTGGATTTAGTGTTGTGTAATGATCCTGATCTGATAAGGGGACTAGAGGTAAAAGAGCCATTAGGAGGCAGTGATCACAACATGATAAGTTTTACTCTGCAAATGGAAAGGCAGAAGGGAAAATCGGAAGTGTCAGTATTACAGTATAGCAAAGGGGATTACAGAGGCATGAGGCAGGAGCTGGCCAAAATTGACTGGAAGGAGGCCCTAGCAGGGAAGACGGTAGAACAGCAATGGCAGGTATTCCTGGGAATAATGCAGAGGTTGCAGGATCAATTTATCCCAAAGAGGCGGAAAGACTCTAAGGGGAGTAAGAGACACCTGTGGCTGACAAGGGAAGTCAAGGACAGCATAAAAATTAAGGAGAGGAAGTATAACATAGCAAAGAAGAGTGGGAAGACAGAGGATTGGGACTCTTTTAAAGAGCAACAAAAGTTAACTAAAAAGGCAATACGGGGAGAAAAGATGAGGTACGAGGGTAAACTAGCCAATAATATAAAGGAGGATAGCAAAAGTTTTTTTAGGTACGTGAAGAGGAAAGAAATAGTCAAGGCAAATGTGGGTCCCTTGAAGACAGAAGCAGGGGAATTTATTATGGGGAACAAAGAAATGGCAGACGAGTTAAACCGTTACTTTGGATCTGTCTTCACTGAGGAAGATACACACAATCTCCCAAATGTTCTAGGGGCCGGAGAACCTAGGGTGATGGAGGAACTGAAGGAAATCCACATTAGGCAGGAAATGGTTTTGGGTAGACTGATGGGACTGAAGGCTGATAAATCTCCAGGGCCTGATGGTCTGCATCCCAGGGTACTTAAGGAGGTGGCTCTAGAAATAGTGGAAGCATTGGAGATCATTTTCCAATGTTCTATAGATTCAGGATCAGTTCCTGTGGATTGGAGGATAGCAAATGTTATCCCACTTTTTAAGAAACGAGGGAGAGAGAAAACGGGTAATTATAGACCAGTTAGTCTGACATCAGTGGTGGGGAAGATGCTGAAGTCAATTATAAAAGACGAAATTGCTGAGCATTTGGATAGCAGTAACAGGATCATTCCGAGTCAGCATGAATTTACGAAGGGGAAATCATGCCTGACAAATCTACTGGAATTTTTTGAGGATGTAACTAGGAAAATTGACAGGGGAGAGTCAGTGGATGTAGTGTACATCGACTTTCAGAAAGCCTTCGACAAGGTCCCACATAGGAGATTAGTGGGCAAAATTAGAGCACATGGTATTGGGGGTAGGGTACTAACATGGATAGAAAATTGGTTGACAGACAGAAAGCAAAGAGTGGGGATAAATGGGTCCCTTTCGGAATGGCAGGCAGTGACCAGTGGGGTACCGCAAGGTTCGGTGCTGGGACCCCAGCTATTTACGATATACATTAATGACTTAGATGAAGGGATTAAAAGTACCATTAGCAAATTTGCAGATGATACTAAGCTGGGGGGTAGTGTGAATTGTGAGGAAGATGCAATAAGGCTGCAGGGTGACTTGGACAGGTTGTGTGAGTGGGCGGATACATGGCAGATGCAGTTTAATGTAGATAAGTGTGAGGTTATTCACTTTGGAAGTAAGAATAGAAAGGCAGATTATTATCTGAATGGTGTCAAGTTAGGAAGAGGGGATGTTCAACGAGATCGGGGTGTCCTAGTGCATCAGTCACTGAAAGGAAGCATGCAGGTACAGCAGGCAGTGAAGAAAGCCAATGGAACGTTGGCCTTCATAACAAGAGGAGTTGAGTATAGGAGCAAAGAGGTCCTTCTACAGTTGTACCGGGCCCTGGTCTCCAAATTTGAGGAAGGATATTCTTGCTATTGAGGGCGTGCAGCGTAGGTTCACTAGGTTAATTCCCGGAATGGCGGGACTGTCGTATGTTGAAAGGCTGGAGCAATTAGGCTTGTGTACACTGGAATTTAGAAGGATGAGGGGGGATCTTATTGAAACATATAAGATAATTAGGGGATTGGACACATTAGAGGCAGGAAACATGTTCCCAATGTTGGGGGAGTCCAGAACAAGGGGCCACAGTTTAAGAATAAGGGGTAGGTCATTTAGAACGGAGATGAGGAAGAACTTTTTCAGTCAGAGAGTGGTGAAGGTGTGGAATTCTCTGCCTCAGAAGGCAGTGGAAGCCAGTTCGTTGGATGCTTTCAAGAGAGAGCTGGATAGAGCTCTTAAGGATAGCGGAGTGAGGGGGTATGGGGAGAAGGCAGGAACGGGGTACTGATTGAGAGTGATCAGCCATGATCGCATTGAATGGCGGTGCTGGCTCGAAGGGCTGAATGGCCTACTCCTGCACCTATTGTCTATTATTGTGTATAAGACCAATTCAATATTAAACGGGATCATTAACAGATATTAAAGCAGTATGATATTTCCAATGGCATTTCTGAGCATGGGAAGCAGAAGGAATCATTCAATGCAGAAAAGCCTAACATTTCAGCAGTAAAAATTCCACTGTTAAATGGACCCCTCAGTGCTGCTAATAAGGGAAACAGACTGTGAATTAGCACATCGCATACCTTATCATCAAGCTGCTTGTACAGTTTGGAAACTTCTGAATCCATCTTCTGTTTCTCTGCATCAGTGAGTTTGACAGTCGGAGTTTCCTCTATTTTGTCATTTGTGAGAACAATCTCAAGTGCTTCTTTGTTTTTCTCTTTGTCATACTGGTCTTCCAGAGGTACAGTCTCACCTTTGGTAAATAACATCATGCATATAAAAGCAAATCCTGGTTAAACACTTCCACGGCATTTCATTAAATTTAATTATCTCCGGAATACCAATTATCGGCAATGACAGCAATAGAGGCATGTTTGACAACTATTTTTGCTCTGTCAAGTTGTCTCTGAATTAATGGTTCCCATTAATCATGATTAATCATGAGGCAAATCATGATTTGTTTGGATTGTGATGAGTCCCGGATAATAATTAACACATTGCTTGATAGGCTGATAAAATCAGAGGATTTTCTTTTCTAATGGCCTCTGGATTTTCACCAATGCCATGAGCAAATAGTTAATACGGTTACAGAGTCAAATGGACGAGGGAAGCTTTGAGCACAAAGCATTTTCATGAATTAACAATACTAAATAGTCATTGAATTTAACACTTTTTTCTTCAGATACATGACCTCTCAAAAGTTGTTCATTTAAATCACGTTTAGACAACTTTGACTATGAGAGCAATTTCTCCATTACAAATGTAGCGATTTCTTGCATTAGAATGGCCTAACATTATAATCGTTGGTGCAGAAAACTTTCTCTCGGGTCAAAACATTAAGATGACATAATCTACAGTAAAACAATTAGAAAGCCTAACTTATGAAGCAATAATTTGAAGGTGCAGAGCAATTTGACAGAAAAGCTTGGATACCTTTGCGCCACCTATTGAGCTCATTTTCAAGCCACTGTATAGTATTTCTCAAGGTTTTGTTCCTGTCTTTTTCTCTCTCGTATTTTTTCTTCCATTGTTCTGCAGTTAGCTCAACATTAACTGTTACAGTGTTCTTAATGGTCTTGGCTCTGTAAGAAAAAAACAATTAAACTGCTAAACTTTTATATATTAACACACACATACTAGTGCTTTGAATTCTACGGACACAAGATACCCTAAACATCGCACTTTTCATACTTGGGATAAAATACTATCACCCACACATATTCGGCATAATTTTGAGAAAGTACTACATTTTGCTCACCGATAGTTAAGACCCCATGGTAGACACAAAAAGCTGGAGTAACTCAGCAGTACAGGCGGCATCTCTGGAGAGAAGGAATGGGTGACGTTTCGGGTCGAAACCCTTCCTCAGACTGATGTCCATAATGATGTTAAGACCCCATAGCTTTTTGTTATGCAATTACATGCATGAACCGAGAACAATCACTTCATCTTATACCACTGGGCTGTAAGCTTCTCTAACTTCTGTAACTTTAGATAGCTCCTCTGTCCCTCTCTTCCCCTCCCTTTCCAAGTTCTCCCACTGTCTTCCTGTCTCCACCTATATCCTTTCTTTGTCCTGCCCCCCTGACATCAGTCTGAAGGGTCTCGACCCGAAACGTCACCCATTCCTTCTCTCCTGAGATGCTGTCTGACCCGCTGAGTTACTCCAGCATTTTGTGATACCTGATCCATGTCCTAATTATCTCCAGACTCCATAATTCCAATATACGAATGGTCAGCCTCGCTCCTTCTAATCTCAAACTGCATGACAAACTTCCTAAACTTCACTTATCCATTCTATCTCGATTTCAAAATTCCCACCTTTACTTTCAAATATCTTCATGACTTCATCCCTCTCCATCTCAAACCTCCTCCAAATCTATCACTCTCAGTTCTCTGTGCTCCTCTAATTCTGAACTCTTGATCATTTATGCATAAAAGCATCTCAAAATTTTCAGGATCTTCCGTTATCAAGGCCCCTGGATCCCTCTGCCAAGATTCTCCTCAAAACCTAACTTTGACCGTATTAGCACCATTACTTCGACCTGGTTCAATACCAACCCTCGTTTGTCAAGATTCCAATGAAGCAATTGGTAGCTTTTTGCTATAGCAAAAAATACATTAGTGTTCATGTTTTCTAATACACAATGTTGATGTTTCGCTGGAGCAAAGCTTACCACATCCTCATCGGTCTCATTGAAATTTAGGAACCTATACACCAAGCAGTTCCTTCATCCAATGCATTTCCAGCACTTTTGGCCGATGTTACACTCCTGTGATTGTCATATAGAGTGCATGTCTCACGTATCTGTTCAAGTCAAGTTATGATTAACATGCCATCTCTTGCACTACATTCAGCCATCAATCACCTTGTCTTCAACATCTAATAACAAATAAACTCATCGGTAAACATCTGGAACTGGCCTTGGGGGGCCTCCACCTGCAACTGGCTTTTGGGATTCTTGACTGGCAGACCACAGTTGGTTAGAATTCAGTGTGCTGCCATCGGGAAGGCTGGAAGTATATTCACACATGCCTGCACCCTGGCCATTCCGCTTTCTAACTTCTATCTTCTGGGAGAAGAAGATACAGGTTATGAAATAAACTTATCTAAATCTGAAGAAGGATCTCCAACCGAAACGTCACCGATTCCTTCGCTCCCGAGATGCTGCCTGATCCGCTGAGTTACTCCAGCATTTTGTGTCTACCTTCTATCTCAATCTGAATGTGCTTGCAGCATTAAATGCACCATTTGGCCATGTTTATGCACCACACAAGCTTCCTTTCTTCCACCTTTTCTCATCTGCTAGTTTTCCGTTCCTTGCTGTCGTGTGCACTTAACCATCTTTCCCCTTATGTTTTTATCTCAACTACACAAATTCCACTTTTTATGACATGCTGAGCAAAATACAAAAACACTCATTTCTAAATTTATTATTTATAGTTTCTGATCTGACGGTGTACGAGGCTGCCTTTGCTTATCAAGCAATGCAGCATGAAATCCTGCAAGAGATGTCTTTGGCCTCATTGGGGCTTAGCACTAAAATAAAGTTGGTCAGCTGGATTTTCATTGAATTGTATAATTGAATTGAATAAATTTTATTAGCCAAGGAATTTGCCTTGGTGCTTTGCTCGCAAGTAACAACACGACATACAGTAAACAATTAAGAATAAAACATTAAAACATTATAATTTAAACAATTAATTTACACTTTTCTACATATCCAGATTCAAGCCAAAGTTCTTGAAAATATTGTAAGTGACCTAAATCTATTCAGGAGACTTTACAGTCCAATGCAATAATCCTATGGCTTCTAAGTTTGACACCATCAGTTTAGCCATGGACTAAGTAATAGACATTTTTCAGCTGCAAATTTGTTGCTTTTGAAATTGCGACATCAACTTATGCAGTTTAGAATTCATGGCCAGTCAATTAGTTTTCATTCAAATTAATAAGCACTGACAAAATAACCTGCAGATCATTGTAAAAGTATTTAGATTTTAAAGTAAAAAATTCAATGGAGTCGTTGAGTCACAAACCTCCCATGGATTAGAATTTAATTAGTTAAACATACTCTATGGATACACAAGTTCAGAGAATATAACTTCAGCACGTTTCTATTGTGCAAAACAGAAAATGCTCATTAGACCAATCAAGGGTCTGAAGAAGGGTCTCGACCCGAAATGTCACCCATTCCTTCTCTCCCGAGATGCTGCCTGACCTGCTGAGTTACTCCAGCATTTTGTGAATAAATACCTTCGATTTGTACCAGCATCTGCAGTTATTTTCTTATATTAGACTAATCAATATCATCCCATTACATCATCATCTGCAATCCCTTCTGGAAACCACCATGGAAAATACACAACATATAAGCCAGGATGATGCCCACACAGGGAATCAATTGATTTAGAAGCCTCTGCTTTGTGGATTGGATACCTAAAATTGGAGATTTCAATGTCCATACTAAATAGTCGTAAGCTACCCAAACGGAATGGTAGGAAATGTTCCTCCAGTTTGCATGTGGCCTCACTCTGGCAATGGTGAAGGTCAGTATAGGAATAGGAATGAGAGTTAAAATCCTTGCTCCATTGGGGGGGGGGGGGGGGAGAGAGGGGGGGGGGCAGTAATGGGGAGCAAGACCAGAAACAAGGGACGCAGGAGAAGCAGGTAAGGGATCCATCTAAGAAAGAGGACAATACACATATCTGAGAATGGAAAGCCTTATCTTGGGAGCAGAGCATAAATTATACGTCATAGAACATTTCCAAATGACTGCAAAAAAATCCATGTTATCAGTATAAAACACAATTTTTTTTTTAAATGGCTCTGGTCATGCAAGAAGTGGTCCATAGTATTTATCTGTTGGGGTAGGATCAAGGCTATGCAGGTTCTAACCATAAAAGATGGGCACAACTGAATACATTTGTTCAAGTACAAATTCCCTAGTTAGCTTTGAAACCTAAATGTCATTGGAAACAACCTCACATGAAGAACCGATTGCAGTTTCCACTATTCTACCTTCCATCACAACACAAAAGAATAATTTCTTAAATTACAATATGCTTACCTTTGACCAAACATCAATGTGGTTTTCGTCTCTGCTTCATTATAAGTTGATGGAGAGCAGCAAATAATTATTGTAGTTCTACAGTTACCACCCAGTGAATCCTGCAAAATCCTTGTCATTTTACTGTCACGGTATGGTATATATCCCTGAAACAGAGATTTGAAAAGCATAATTAATGCACATATATTTATATTTCTTTAAACCAACTAACCGCGGCTTTTCCAATTCAACTTTCCAAGCAACCTGCATTGAAACAGTAATTTTGACACAGAAGTCACTCCATTTTATGCAAGAGTGAAAACAAAAAGCAACAAACATAAGTATTTGAGGGAAAGCTGGAAAAGGTGGTAGCCAAAATTCTAGTGATGGGATGGTTTTCTGAGAACAGTTAAGGGTGTAGAAATAGACAAAGGCTTTGGAAGAGATTGGGCTGAATTGTGAGAGAAAAGGAATGAAAGGATGCAACAAAAAAACCCCAGCGAATAGAACATAGAAAACATACATTTTAAAACATGAGGCTGACAGACAGAAGTTGGAGTGAAAATTATTGCAATGTGCAAGTGTAAACTTATTTATTGATTAATTTCAAAAATTAGAAAGGTTGGCAGTTCTATAATTCCCAGTTTATTTACATCACAAGTAAAGATCATAAAAAGAAAACAAATTAACAACATTTAAAAAATACGTATTTTAATATGGTTTGTTAATTTTCCATGTATATTTAGTTTTTACTCGACTTTCCATCCCCATAAAAATGAACTGCACTATAATTTTGAAATCTTACATTGTTAGATTAATTCTGCAATGTCTTAGTTACTTTTCATTTCATTTCATTTCATTTTATTTTATTTCGAACATGTTAAAAGACATCAATTAAAAAACAAAATAAACAAAAAAACAGAAGAAATACAAGGAATTTCATCCATTACTTAACATGTGCGAAAAGGAGTAGGAAGAAGTGTGAACTTATTTAATCCTACCCCCATTCCCTAATCAATATTTATCAAGTATCAGATATTAATACAAAAATACTCATACACCCTTATATGTTCATATAGATATACTTATTTAAATAATGATGTGTTATTATATGTAGACCCCTGGTGACTGTTAATCCCCCTCCTCACTGTACCTAGAAAAAATCATGTGTTTATATTTGTTTTTAAACTGGATGATGTTTGAACATTGTTTTAATTCCGCATTCCTTCTGTTCCATAGCTTTACTCCACTGATTGATATAGAAAATCTTTTCATTGTTGTTCGAGTATTGCGAATCTTGAAATTTAATGTTCCCCTTAAATTATACCCCCCCTCTCTTTCATAAAACATTTCCTGCAAGTTACTTGGTAGCAAATTGTTTCTCACTTTGTACATGAATTGAGCTGTTTGATATTCCACAATGTCATAAAATTTGATTATTTTAGACTTTATAAATAATGAGTTGGTGTGTTCACAAAAACCGACATTATGAATTATTCTAATGGCTCTTTTTTGCAGTATGAATAGTGGTTGCAGTGAACTTATATATGTACTTCCCCATACCTCTATACAGTAACTTAAATAAGGTGAAACTAGTGAACAGAACAGAATGCGAAGTGATTTGTTATCTAGGAAATGTTTTGCTTTGGCCAGAACTGAAATGCTTCTAGATACTTTACTGTGGATATGTTTAATGTGAGATTTCCAGCAATTTTTTTCATCTATTATCACCCCAAGGAATTTAGTTTCATTTACTCTTTCTATGTTAACACCCTCTATCTGTACCTGTGCTTGATTGTTTATTTTACTGTTCCCAAATATCATAATTTTTGTTTTGCTCAAGTTTAATGATAATTTGTTAATGTCAAACCATTTTTTAATTTTGCAAAATTCTGAGGTGATACTGTCCAAAAGTTGCTGTAAATTTTCACCAGAACCAAGAATGTTAGTGTCATCAGCAAATAGGATGAATTTCAATATTTTTGATAATTTACATATATCATTGATGTAGATGATGAAGAGTTTAGGACCCAACACTGACCCCTGGGGGACTCCACACACAATGTCCAAACATCCAGACTGATATTCTCCCATCTTCACGAATTGTTTCCTGTTCTTTAAATAACTTCTAACCCACTTTAAAGCCAACCCCCTAATCCCATATAGTTCCAATTTATTGATTAATATTTCATGATTTATTGTATCGAATGCTTTTTTTAGATCAATGAATACCCCAACAGCATATTTCTTTTTATCTATAGAATTTGTGATTTGTTCAATGAGTTCAGTTAAAGCTAGTGATGTTGACCGGTTACTTCTGAATCCATATTGACTATTAGAGAGTAAATTGTGCTTATCTATGAAATTGTCTAATCTGTTGACGAAAAGTTTTTCCAGAATTTTAGAGAACTGTGGGAGAAGAGAAACAGGTCTGTAATTTGTGAAGTGGTGTTTATCTCCAGTTTTATACAGCGGAATAACTTTAGCTATTTTCATATTATTGGGAAATTGACCGGTTTGTAATGATAAGTTAAAAATGTGTGTTAGTGGTTTAGAAATCCCATCAATTACCTTTTTTTACTATTTTCATATCTGTCTCATTATAATCAGTGGATGTTTTATTCTTGCATTTATTAACAATATCTACAATCTCCATTTCTTCTACCGGTTTAAGAAACATTGTACTTGGATTCGTTTCTATAAGATTATCATTAGATGTCACCGGATCTGGGATTTTTTCTGCTAAATTAGGTCTAACACTTACAAAAAAATTATTAAATTTATTAACCACGTCATCCATGTTATTTATTGTCTTATCATTTTCTATAAAATACTGCGGGTAATGAATCTGTCTAGAGTTATTTCTAATTATGCTGTTTAATATATTCCATATACCCTTAATGTTGTGTTTATTGTTTTCTAATAGTTTATTATAATATTCTTTCTTACAATTTCTCATGATATTAGTTAACTTGTTTTTATATTTCTTATATTTATTTTCTGCTTCCATAGTTCTATGTTTAATGAATTCTCTGTATAGTGTGTTTTTATTTTTGCAGGCATTTAGCAATCCTTTTGACATCCAATGATTATCTTTATACTTTATTTCTCTACAATATTGTTTCAAAGTACATACATGAAAACAGAGCATGGTTTTAATACTCACACTTGATTCTGCTAGAGAAGAAATGACATTCCCCAATGCTGACAAAGACTTGTTGATATTCTTGGCTTCATCTAAAACTGCACCTTCTGCTCCTGTTTTACTAACCTAAATGGGGACATTTTCAACAAAGTGAAAGTATGAACATACTATCAGAACTTTTACAATGATTTTCATTTTTTTTTAAAGTTCCTCATTCTTTCATATTATTTACTGTCATATTCAGTTCAATACCACACATCAAAACAGTAAGGCAAACCAGTTCAGGCGCAAGTTTTTGATAAATAAGATTGTTAATGAACACGCAAATATTGGTGAAGTAGAGCAAATCTCATTTATGCCCCTTACTTCAAACAAGACATGCAAGTTTAAGTAAAAGGCATTTGAAAGTGATACAATGTTAATATGTGGCGACATAGTGGCACCACGATAGAGTTGCTGCCTTACAGCACCAGAGACCTGGGTTCAATCCCAACTACGGGTGCTGTCTGTATGGAGTTTGTACGTTCTCCCAGTGACCGCGCGGGTTTTCTCTGAGATCTTTGGTTTCCTCCTACACAGCAAAGACATACAGGTTGGTAGGTCAATTGTCTCGGTGTAAATGTAAATTGTCCCTAGTGTGTGTAGGATAGTGGTAATGAGCGGGGATCGCTGGTCGGAGCAGACTCGGTGGGCCCGAGGGCCTGCTTCCGTGCTGTATCTCTAAAACCAAAAAATCTAACACTCAAGTTTAAAAAAAATATTCTTGGGATGTGGACAATGTTGGCAAAGTCATGTTTATTTCCGAATATTGATATCCTAAGAGGTTGATGATGTGCCGTCTTGTACGTGAAAGTGCATCCATGGTATATTTACCAATTTACTGTAACTAAATAGCTGTCCTCTGAATTGGACAAGCAAGCCAAGACTCACTCTGTTTGGAGTTGGAGCCACAAGTGGGTCTGAATAAGTAAACACAGCAGAGCTTGCATAAAGGCAATTTTGTGAAACAGTTGACTTTTGAAATGAGAATTTGATAGCTTTGCAACTATTTACAAAGACAGTTGCTCTTTGGCCCAAAGTTAAAATTTCCTACTAAGCCAATCTTATTAGACATGTTGCTGACTGCATACACTGGCCTGGCATACACTTCTAATTCTTATTGGCTATTTGAAGGCCTACAGATAAATCCGAACAAGGTAACCATCCTCCTTTTATTTCTTAGTTCCATCCATTAGCCTCACTGGACAATCCCTCAGTAATGTCATCTCGGACTACTGCCACGAACGATGTTCCCCATAATCAATAACGCAAACCCTTCTCCTCTTATCCCCACTTCTGTAAATGGCTTGTAGTACCTGTACCCGACCAACCTGACCTAAAGGTTTAAATAAATGGGTTTTCTCATCATGTTCTGGTACACCCCAACTAATTTTGCATTGTATTGCTCTCCATATCTGAATATCTACTCCCACTTGCACCCCCACAAATTCATTTATTTCTCCACTAAGTGAAGCTGATAAAAGCCTCTTTTCGAAATAGGAAAAAATCTTCAATTTACTTGGGACTATTTATTTCTCAGATGCAAGGCTGCCAACAACAGAGTATTCAATGTGGAATTGATATATTACAGGAACAACCAAAACTTTCAACCAAAAGTTAATATATGGAATAAAAATTGAAACCATCCTTGGGTGTCAGCTTAATGCTTCATACCATAGAATCTACAAATTACAGAAATGGCCTCAGAGGCTAGATGATATAATTTTCTTTTAAAGGAAAAGCATTGTAAAAAAACATACCTTCTCACTACCTGCCAAGTCAACCAGGTAAAGCTTGCCACTTAGCTTCTGCTCTGTTGCAGTGTTTTCTTGTTTGACATTAATTTGAAAGATACTGTGGCTACGCGAGCTGTGTTCATTCATATCTGTAAAAGACAAATACTCCTAATCAATGGCGAGACAGACTGCATGTTGTTACTATGACAATTAGAGTTGTAACAAAAAAAATGTTGCAAAATCCGAGCAATTCAAGTAACATCTATAAGAGAGAAACATAGCATTTCAAACCAGGACCTTTCATTGATCTTAAATAGTAAAAGTTTGAAAAAATTGTATTTCTATAGCACCCTCTCAGGATATCACAAAGCACTTTACAACCAATGAACTGTTTTAAGAATTGTTGTTAAAGCAGTAGTTAATTTAGAAATCAGGAGCACCAGCTCCTCTTTCAACAAGATTACAGCTAATTTATAATGGAGTCTAGTTTCCTGACTCCATTTCCCCATTACCTGAAAAGAAAAAAAATCACTTTACCTCTTTTCAACTGAGCTTTTCTGGCATACTTCTATAGCAGCCATGACAGTGTTCAGGAGTAATAATGAACACAGGCGTCCAATCTTAAATGCCTGACTTTTCTCCCCCCCCCCCCTCGCCCACCAAGACCCTGACCACTATTTCTTAATATTACAGATAGAAGAAATATCATCACCACATTTACCATAACAAGACCTCAAAAATATCTCAATGTGATAACCCTTTCTTCACAACCACAGAGTACAGTCCTTCTGTATTTTTTTTTCAATTCATGGGAGAGCTTTCGGAACACGAATCAAAGCATTGAACCCCGGTGGTAGGTGCTCAGGTAAACAAACCCTCCCTTGGTGGAGACCAAAACTGAATAAAGCACATCAAGCTTACTTTCACCAAAGCCCAACACAAGTGTGTGTGTGTCAGTTTAAATGTCTTATTTACTACTGCTTCTATTTTACATAAATTTTTGTGGAGTGCTACACACAGTATCATGACTGAAATGTGGCTTGAACAAAGGCAGGAGTAATACTGAACATTTGTAAAAATGTCAATTAAAGCTACATCCATCTTTTTGTGGGGCATGTAGAATATTATGGGATCAGAAGACATCTCATCTGTAGTACTGCAGATCAGCACACCAAAATCTATCAATCGAGGTATTCAATTTTCTTGACTCATGTTTTAAGATAAGTTGAAGTAATACACTGCAAGGTAAATGACTTCAAGTACATCTCTAAAACTGTTAACAAAGGCCAATTAAGTTAAAAATTGAGGGGAGAAAATTTATCATTCACCATCGATAAGATTTTTTTCCAAAAGGGATATCTCATCTAATTTATTCCCACATAACTGACAAAGTCCTGACCAGCAGACACAGGATCTGTATAAATGAATAAAACGGTACTTTATTAAAAATATAATTTACTCAAGTCAAATCCATAAGAGCTGCAAATATATACGGCTATGATGATAAAAATTTGAAGCTCAATCACTATTACATCCTCAATATTGCCAATCTGTACTTGGGGAACAAATAATAATGGCCATACTTACTTGTAACTGCTACATGTCTGTTGGATTTTCCTTCATCAATTGTATCCATGACCTCATCGGGACTGCAAACAAAACGTTCGGTGCACCCCTGCATGACAGGGGAAGCAATAATATAGCCAATTTTATTTACAAAATAGTTTTAGAATATCATGGGAAAAATGCAATTATGTATTTTACTCACCTTCACATAAGGTACTCTATTTTTATCTTCATGGACAGAGAGATTGGTCTTGGAAACTGAAAAGAAAAATATTATCTTATCATCCAACATTACCAAATAGTACATATATTTAATGTTTAGTTTTAGCTTAGTTTAGAGAAACAGAACCTTCGGCTCACTGAGTTCGTGCCGACCAGCGATCCCCATACACTAACACTGTCCTACACACACTAAGGACAATTTACAATTTTACCAAACCAATTAGCCTACAAACCTGCATGTCTTTGGGGTGTGGGAGGAAACTGGAGATCCCAGAGAAAACCCAGGCAGGTCACAGGGAGAACGTACACTTTCATATTTGGTATTCTTTATCTTAGTGCAAAATTATGAGAAAGCGTCCAGATTTTTAAAATCTCAAAGAATAATTAATGACCTAGAACTTGCTTACTACAATGAAGGATATGATTGCATCTTAAGAATTAAATTCATGGACAGCTAAACAAATATTCAGAGGTTGCTATCTATGCTGCGTTCTTTAACGCATTTTGCAGAAATCAATGAACTGAAGAGAATTTTGGACATTTATTTACAACCTTTCTCGCCACAAAACAAAATGGCTGAAATACTCAACCATGTTGAATAAGGTATAACAGAGTCTCTAAAGTGTACTAAGTCATAATAACATCTGGCTCTTAGAAAATAATTGGGGGGAATTAAAAATTGTCAGGGTACAAAAGGCCAAAATCTGGTTTATGCCTGTTTCAAGAAATGCAATCCCATCAGCTCCGTAGCTGTGGGATCTAGAGTTCCGCAAGTTATTCTCTTGAGCGGTATTCTTTTTCTTTTAAAGCCATGTTTGACTCCTTTTCCATCAAACTTACAGTGAGGAGGATCTATATTCAGACTCAGAATAACCTTTATTGTCATCCAAAAAAAAGTCTTTTGGACGAAATTCCGTTACCCACAGTCCAACAATAAGAGCAATAAAAATAAGCAATTCCAACTACTCGAGTTTGCCCAATCAAGCATTTCAGAATTTTCCAGTTACAATATTTTTAAGCGACTGGTTTTTCAACCCTCCAAATCTTAATAACATTTGTATCCAATCTTTATTTTGCTTTCCAAAAATGTATCCAAATTAGTAAGTCAGAACAAAAGCGGTAAATACTGGAATGACTGTGCGGAGTTTGTACGTTTTCTCTGTGACTGCGTGGGTTTGCTCCGGGTGCCTCAGTCTCCTCCCTCATTCCAAAATCATGTAGGTTGGTAGTTTAATTGGCTTTGTACATTGCCCCTCGTGTGTAGGATGCGAAAGTAAGATAACAGAACTAGTGTACGGGTGATCGATGATCGGTGCGGACTCAATGGGCTGAAGGCTCTGTTTTTACGTTGTATCTCTAACCTCAACTAAGACTGCAGGTTAGGCAGCCTAAACAGAACAGGTAACTGAATGGCGAGACAAACAAAGTGAGAAAAACAACAGTTGGCCTCTTAGACCCCATCGCTCGAGTTCATCTGTTGCCAGCCCTGATATGCCCTGCTTTATTTTTTCGCTCCCAGTTTCATCCCCCCTCTCTCCCTACTAAAATCAGTCTGGAGAAAGGTCCTGACCTAAGACGTCACTTATCCATTTGCTCCAGAGATCCTGCCTGACCCGTTGTAACTCCAGCATTTTGTCTGGTTTTGATTAAAACAATTGACGTTTTGAGGGAAGAACTCAAACCATAATTGGATAAGCAAGAAAGGCAAGCACGTTTTAAAACAAGGGGATGGGTGGAGAGAACAGAGGGAATGTCAACTATCAGAGAGAGGGAGAGGAAAAATACAAAATATAAACAGAACTATAGTCTTTATATAGTATATATATATATATATAGATTTATTCACAAAATGCTGGAGTAACTCAGCAGGTCAGGCAGCATCTCGGGAGAGAAGGAATGGGTGACGTTTCGGGTCGAGACCCTTCTTCAGACTGATGTCGGGGGTGGGACAAAGGAAGGATATAGGTGGAGACAGGAAGATAGAGGGAGATCTGGGAAGGAGGAGGGGAAGGGAGGGACAGAGGAGCTATCTGAAGTTGGAGAAGTCGACGTTCATACCACCGGGCTGCAAACTGCCCAGGCGAAATATGAGGTGCTGCTCCTCCAATTTCCGGCGGGCCTCACTATGGCACTGGAGGAGGCCCATGACAGAGAGGTCAGACTGGGAATGGGAGGGGGAGTTAAAGTGCTGCGGGGAGAGATAGAAAAGAGTTACTCTAGATTCAATTTTAAGAACTGAGGTTTGTAACATACCCAAATTGATTTTGTGGTGATGGTAGTCAGGCTTACATTGGGCACCATTTGGGGGAATGTAGGACAATTTCAGAGTCCAACTGGATCAGAGAATTAAAGTAGATGACTGGTAAATCAGGGTCACTTTTTTTTTTTAAGACAGAATGGAATTGACAAATCAAATGATGGCTTAACAATCGAGGCATTGTCCTCTGGTTTACTGACTTTTGTGCAAATGGACTGAACAGGTAACAGAACTTAAAGGAAAAAGACCGGGCATCACTTATTTATAATGTTTCCAAGAGGAACTGGAAATTACTTTAGATGAAGAAATGTATTCAACTTTCACTTGTATATAAATCTGGGGAAATAGAGCAGGGAGAAAAATTGAAGTGGATCAGAATTTTACTGGGCAAACTGACTTTAAAACCTTGCTGGCTGGTCATGATTTTGGAGAATTCCTGGTGTTTCATGACAGTTTTAATGAAATCCAAAGCAAGCAGAATGGACCACATTTCACCTTCAGCTAGGCATGTTACAGCTCTCAGGATAGCAATGAATTAAATAAATAAGCAGTCTTTGCTGTACACGTCAAAATTTGCCAAGTTTGATGTAACAATAACTCGGTTTCTCTCTCCACAGATACTGCCTCACATGCTGGGTACATTCAGTTATGTTTTACTTCAGATTTACAGAAATTATGGCCCATATCTGAGTTCCAGTATTTCTTTTCCTCTTGTTGTCATATATCTGCTCCCGTTCCTACCTTCTTCAGACCCATCAGCTGCACTTTTAATAAGCTTCACCATCCTCTTTCAGAATACACCAACATTGACTGCAGTCAGTCAGCCTCTCTTGGTCCATCCTCTCCCAGCAGTTTAATTTGTACTTGTCACCCTCCTCCCTTTACCATTATATCAAAACTTAATATTCCAACTTTTCTAATCCTAATGGAAGGTCACTGACCTGAGAAACAGGTCACTCTCTCAACCTACATTGCCTGATCTGCTGAGTGTTTTCACCATCTGCAGATTGTAGATTTTATATACTAGTGTCTATAAATGTATGGGTTTAAAAAAAAAAACATTAACATGAAACCAATACAAAATAATATATTTAGCTTATCCACATTGTTCTGTGACACCAATTGTCTAAAACAAATAAAATACTGCATACTGGAGCAAGATCGGTCTTCAGTATTAAGAAGCCAACTCACTACAAAAGCACAAAATGCCAACTGAAAACCAAATATTAAAAACAAACAAAATCTAATCACTCAAATGACAAGCAACATCATTTACTGTCATGTTTTTTAAAAAAGTTTTCTCCAACTTTCCCAATGTCCCTCAAATCCCATCAGTGGTTATCAAATTTAATGCTTATATTTCAATATATTAAGAAAAGCACAAAATCTTTTGTATCTTCAACAATGCAAAAATATATTATCAGACAAGATTGTTTTTATCAAGCCTCTTACAGCAGACAAAAAATAAGTTAAGAATTGATGGCAAGTGATTATGTAGAAATTTGGAAGTCAATGGGAAGTCCAACATAAGAGACTACAGAAAGCTGTAAACTAACAAAAGTCGAATTTTGACAATTCCTTGAAAGGAAGGATTAAAAGAATCATGCTGGTAGCAGATCTCAAGTGACATGGCTTCACTGTACAAGTTTTCAGATTAATATAAACAGAAACTGGTGAGATGTGGTTGGAACAATGAGAAAATCCATGCTGAGGAGCAAGTGCAAAGTTACAAGGATGTTTAATGACTCACAACTTTCAGATTTTATAACCTACAGAAATGTCCACATGACAATTTCTTTGATTCTGCCCAAGATTCAAAAGGAAGCTATTTTTTCCATCAATCCCAACAAATACACACAATTTCTACACAAAGGAAAATGACTAACTAGTGTTGCGATAACTCAAAAAGGTAACATTTCATCTTACCATCCAAAAGATCCCTAATCTTGTCCAAATAAATTTCAAAATATGAAACCTGAAAGACAATTCAAATAATTAATCACAGAGAAAGAGTGATAATTTAAGTACATTTTTAAAAAGCAGAGAACAAAAATAGAAATACTCAGCAGATCAACATTTGTGGGGGGAAATAGAATCAACCTTTCAGGTCAACAACCTTTCACGAGAAACCAAACCTGCAGAATATTTCCAACAGCAATCAAATGTCAGCACAGATAGTAGCCATTTGACTCATCCTTGTCCAAATGGAGTCATTAAAAAAATTCAAACTTCAATCCATCAACTTTTAGTTATTAAAATTCAAGGGCTCATTCAGGCTTTCTTCAACAAATTGTGTTGCATTTTCTGCCTTCACCATGGTTTTTATAGGAAGTGTGTTCAACCATTTTCATCCACATAGCAATTACTTTAAATCTGTATTAACTCTTGAAATCTATTGTTTCACATGATACAATGGTGGAATCTCTGCTTAGCTTTCTGTCCTTCCCCCTTCTTCAAGGATTACAAAATTATCAGGGCCAATCTCTCATCAAAACTCCAAAGAAGTTTGAGGAGTCTGAAGAAGTGTCTCAACCCGAAATGGCGTCGCGGGGCTGGAAACTTGAAGTGTCCTGAGCTAATTCTGCTACGACCATCGTCTACTGTACAAGTGAGGCTCCCATTGATTGTCACCCTTTTCAGGACGGACGATGAGTGATGTAACATTCGAATGATGGACATTGAAAGAAGAACCCGAAACATTACCTATTCCTTTTCTCCGGAGATGCTGTCTGACCCGCTGAGCCCCAGCTGTTTGTGCCTAACTGCCATTTCAACCAGCATCTGCAGTTTCTTCCTACAAAACTAAAATTCAGCTCTGGTAGCATCCTCAAATCCCAGACAAACCCTTTGCAATATCTGTCTTAAATACAGGGACCAGAACAAAACAAAATTCTCAAACAGCTTAGGAGTTCTTCATGGAAGGAATGCTTTCTTACTTGGTCCCATTCATATGTGACTCAACTGCTCTTTGAAGTTTCAGCAAAAAACTGTATATGGTAGAAACCCAAAACAGAACAGAAAAAGTTGGATATGCATAACAGATCAAATAGCACCCGAAGGGGAGCTAAACAATCAATGGTTTGAGTCAATGAACTTCCATTGGAACTGGAAAAATGAAAGTCTGTTTTAATTTTAGAAATTAGTCTGGAGAGAAGTGGGAATGTCTATGATAGGGTGCAGCCAAAAGTTGTCAAAGTAACAATTGTTGCAAAAAAGTAATTGGGGAGACAAAAACATTAAATAATCAGTACAGCTAGAAAGAAAATGGTTCCTGAAATTGTTAAATTCAATCTGGAGGTAACCGAATGAGACGAAAGAGAAGGTACCATCCACCAGTTCATGTTGGACATCACTTGAGCTATGCAGGATGAAGACAGAGGTCATGAGGGAGCGGAACAGAAAATACAGGTAACTACTCAAAGCTTTCCAATTGTTCTCTACACTAATGCCTGGTTTGTTTTGGACCATTTCTTTTAGAAATCACGTGTGTAATTTATGTCTAATTTATGTTTTGTGTGTTTGACTCCGTCTGTGATGCTGCTGCAAGCAAGATTCTTTGTACCGATATCTCATTGTCCTTGTGCATAATACAATAAACTTGACCCAAAACATCAACTTTGCTTTGATGCTGCCTGACCTGCTTCCAACATTTTCTTTTTTGTTTGAAATCTTATTGCTAATTTTCAACTTTTAAGGAAAGGCTCAACATTTTTACCTTCAAGGAATAGGTTATTCTACATAGAGTAGGTGATAAATACCAGCCATAACATTGATATTTTCAAAAATAAAGTTTTACCTTGATGTGGAATTCCAAATTTTCATCCATGGAGTAAATATAATTAAAAATATCTTGGGCTATTCTGGGAATTATTCCCATACAATCAGAATCGTGAAGTGTTCCCTATATTTAGAAATGAAAAAGTGATACTGTTAATGAGATCCAACAGCAATTTTTTTTAAAGCATATGAAGTAGATTACATATATATATGTTCAATTTCACCCATATGGATATGCCTATCCACCGATTAATTAGCAAAATAGTGGATGAACTTCAGAGATACTCTGTGCTGATCTCTTGTGTACAAGGAATGACTTACCTCCATTGTGTGAGTTTTACCGGAGGCCGTTTGCCCATAGGCAAATATTGTACCATTATATCCATCAAGTACATCTGGAAGATCAAAAGGCAAAATCATAAAATGATCATAACAAATACTCACAGTGATTCCTGCAAGCACTTTAGCAGTCAACAAAATCAAAATGAGCAAGGAATTGCCATTATCCTCGAAATTTACAGGCATTACAATGTGGGACTGAGCTTACACTTTACGTTACACATAACAATCCCACTAATGCAAATGAAATTCTCCTGCCAGCTACAGAGGTCTGCAACTTCATTCCTAACTACATTTGCTTCCAGTCTTTATAAATCAAACAATAACTGGTAGGCATTAATCGATAAAAGTACACAGAAAAATTTGAGTGCTTTTCTTTTTCAATTTAATGGTTCATATCAGAAGTGTTTGTTTCCATGCTGTATCATTCAATCATATAATTAGAACACTAAATTAGACAGGAAAAACAGTGAAAGTCAAGTCATGCTCAAACTACAGTGTATTACGGTCAGACAACATCTTCTTTCCCCCAACCCCTGCAATCAGTCTGAAGAAGAGTCCCAACCTGAGACTTCATCTATCCATGTTCTCCGGGGATGCTGTCTGACCCTCAGAGTTTCGAAAGCGCTTTCTATCTTTCCGGAAAACCAGCAATTGCAGTTCCTTGTTTCTACATTGAAAATGCACTTCCCAGTTCCAGTTTGGGGCATGGAATCCTTTCAAGCCCAAGGTGGTGCAGAGAATTGGCAAGGCATTGAATCTTGCATCAGTTTTTAAATATTTTGAAAGATTAGTAAACAATCATGAGCATTTGGCTCATGTATGGAAATATTTAAGAGCACAAATGATATTTATTTAATTCTGGATAACTTTTGAATTGTGCAACACTGTGCCAACAAGATGCAAACTGGTAATTGGAAAACTTTGGCAATTCTAACAATTTCAGCACCAATAATTCCCATTTATATAAAAGCCTATGTTAAAATTGACAGAACCAAAAGAGTGATATTAGGAGAGCTGATTAGCAACCTTGTTAGAGGTTTGGAGGATCTTTAAAGAGAACAAGGAGACATTTGAGTAAAGTTGAGATAAACATGGAATTTCAGTGCTCTGAACAAAATATAAGAAATGCAATGCAGTCGCTATTGATTAGTGGAAGGGAATACCGCAACATAGTTTAACATGAAACAATAAGCAAATCACTTGATTTTACCATCATGAATGCAGTTGCATAATTAAAGTTGGTTTAATGGTAGAACTACTTGGACCAAGTATCTGCGTTTATGAGTGGTTTGAATTTCTTATCAGTTCGGCATTCATATGCGAAATAAATTTGAACCTCCTGAAGTCAATTCACTGGATGAATTTAAAAGAGAGTTAGATAGAGCTCGAGGGGTTAGTGGAATCAAGGGATATGGGGAGAAGGCAGGCACAGGTTACTGATTGTAGATGATCAGCCATGATCACAATGAATGGCGGTGCTGACTCGAAGGGCCAAATGGCCTCCTCCTGCATCTATTTTCTATGTCAGACAATCAATCCACTGTATGTTTCTATGTCAGACAATTAAGCCCAAAACCTTCATTACTTATAGTACATAATAGGCACAATGTAATTGTGTAAATTCTTTAGTACTCAAATTTCTGAAACAAATTCAGTGCAGCTCCTTTTCATGTACATAACATACCTTTGACAATATTTTTTGCACAGGCATTGTATACTTGTTCTTGCGTTGAATTTGATGGAAAAACATGGTCATATACGTAGGATCTGCCCTGTAAAGAAATTATTGAATCAATTAAAACTGCATATTCAAAATGTTTTATATAGCAATTCCCTGTAGCCATATACCGCATCGAAAATAACACTTCCGTATTTTGTGATTTATATATTTAAAATTAAGTACAAATAAGCAAGATTATTTGCACCTAATAATCTTTCTTATTTGTATCAGCAAGAATATTGCTGAAAAGCTGTGTGGTTTTAAAAAGTAACAATAACAATGCCCATTCAAGAACCAAATTTGATGACCTCCAAAGACATAGCAATAAAGGCATTAGTTTAGAAACAAGGAATTGCTGATTTACAAAGGAGACACAGTGCTGGAGTAACACTGCGGGCCAGACAGCATCTCTGGAGACCATGGATAGGTGACGTTTTGGGACAGGATCCTTCTTCAGACGGGTATAAATTTATAATTTTATAAATGACCAATACAAAGGCTGTTTGAAGATATGCATAAAGAAGAAACAACGTCCGAGAAAAGATCCCAACCAGAAACGTCATCTGTCCATTCCCTCCACAGATGCTGTCTGAACCGTTTAGTCCCTTCAGCACTGTTTTTTTGCTCAAGATTCCAGCATCTGCAGTCTCTTCCGTCTACATAAAGATGCACATGGATATTGGAGACACAAAAAATGCAGATACCAGAAGGAATGGCATCCTGGCAAGAGGAAAAGTGGAAGAAGGGGTAGTCAAGGTAACTTTGGGTTTTTATGGGTTTGTAGTAGACATCACATGTGGTAGAGACAGGGAGATCGAGAAAGAGCAGAGGTATCAGAGATACTGCCCTCCATAATGTTTGGGACTAAGACCCATCATTTATTTATTTGCCTCTGTACTCCACAATTTGAGATTTGTAATAGAAAAAATTCACATGCAGTTAAAGTGCACATTGTCAGATTTTAATAAAGGCCATTTGTATACATCTTGGTTTCACCATGTAGAAATTACAGCAGTATTTGTACATATTCCCCCCATTTCAGGGCAATCTTTAGCTTATGCTTGTTTTGGGGGCTAGTCCCCTTCAGTTTTCTCTTCAGCATATAAAAGGCATGCTCAATTGGGTTCAGATCGGTTGATCTACTTGGCCACTCAAGAATTGACCATTTATTAGTTTTCAAAAACTACTTTGTTGCTTTAGCAGTATGTTTGGGATCATTGTCTTGCTGTGGAATGAACCACCCGCCAATGAATTTTGAGGCATTTGTTTGAACCCGAGCAGATAGGATGTGTCTTTGCATTTCAGAATTCGTTATGCTACTACCATCAGCTGTTGCATCATCAATGAAGATAAGTGAGTACCTTCAGCAGCCATACATGCCCAGGCCATAACACCCCCACCACCGTGTTTCACAGATGAGGTGGTATGCTTTGGATCTTGGGCAGTTCCTTCTCTCCTCCATACTTTGCTCTTGCCATCACAATGAATGGCGGTGCTGGCTCGAAGGGCCAAATGGCCTCCTCCTGCACCTATTTTCTATGTTTCTATGTCTATGTTTCCATCACTCTGATATAAGTTAATCTTCGTCTCATCTGTCCACAAGACCTTTTTCCAGAACTGTGGCTGCTCTTTTAAGTACTTCTTGGCAAGCTGTAACCTGGCCATCCTATTTTTGCAGCTAACCAGTGGTTTGCATCTTGCAGTGTAGCCTCTGTATTTCTGTTCATGAAGTCTTCTGCGGACAGTGGTAATGGACAAATCCACACCTGACTCCTGAAGAGTGTTTCTGATCTGTCGGACAGGTGTTTGGGGATTTTTCATTATTATAGAGAGAATTCTTCTGTCATCAGCTGTGGAGGTCTTCCTTGGCCTGCCAATCCCTTTGCGATTAGTAAGCTCACCAGTACTGTCTTTCTTCTTAATGATGTTCCAAACAGTTGATTTTGGTAAGCCTAAGGTTTGGCTGATGTCTCTAACAGTTTTATTCATGTTTCTCAGTCTCATAATGGCTTCTTTGACTTTCATTGGCACAATGTTGGTCCTCGTGTTGATAAACAACTATAAAAGTTTCCAAAGGTGATGGAGAGACTGGAGGAAAGACTAGGTGTTGAGAGCTCTCATAAGAGAGAAATCTAACTATGTGCACTTTAACCATGTGTGATTTCTTTTCTGTTACAAATCTCAAATTGTGGCGTACAGAGGCAAGTAAATAAATGATGGGTCTTTGTCCCTAACATTATGGAGGGCACTGTAGTCCAAGTGATTTTAAGGGTAGAGTAGAAGTTAGTACAGGTTCACTGGCAATTTTAATAATGACACAATACACCTTTGACCCACTAATTATACCCCTCCCATGTCTCTAAAGCACCATGGACTGCAAATTTAAAAAAATTAAACAAATATTAAATGTAAATTCAATGTGCTTATGCTTGACATGACAATTTTCACTTGGACCTTGCTTAGAAGCCATGACTAAGGTTAAATGTAAGCAAAATAAACTAACAATTGCACAAAACTGAGGGATCACCAGCAACAACTACTGATGTGAACAAATAACTCTTTCAGGATGGAGTGACACACCTGAAAAAGTGCACGGGCAGAAAACAGCACAAATAACCACAGTAGAAGACCACAGTAGAAGACATAATTGAGGAATCTGTGTGTTTTACTGGAAAATAGGATCCAGGAATGCAACAAATAACAGGATATAATTATCAGTTTGTACAAAGTGCTGGCCCACAACGGGGAATACGCCCCGATCTTTATCAACGGGGACAGTGTGGAGAGAGTGTCCAGCTTCAAGTTTCTGGGCACTCACATTTCAGAGGACCTCACATGGTCCAATAACACTGCTGCGCTGGTCAAGAAGGCACAGCAACGACTGTTCTACCTAAGAACACTGAAAAAGTCTGGTCTACCCCAACAGCTACTGACGACCTTCTACCGCTGCACCATAGAGAGCATCCTAACACATGGCATTCCTGTGTGGTATCTCAGCTGCACGGAGGCAGAGAGGAAAGCTCTTCAGCGGGTAGTCCACAGAGCTCAGAGGACCATCGGAACACAGCTACCAGCCTTGGAGGGCATCTACAACACACGATGCCTCAGAAAAGCCACCAGCATCCACAAAGACTCTTCACACCCCTGCAACAGTCTGTTTGAATATCTACCATCGGGCAGACGATACAAGGCCTTCTACGCCTGCACCTCCAGACTCAGGAACAGCTTCATCCCCAGGGCCATAGCTGCTATGAACCAGCCCTGCTGAGCCGGATGGTCACATCGCACAGTGATCCGGCACAGATCTACTTGCACTTTATTCTGTTTTAAAACTGTTTCAATTTGTTTCATTGGTTTGTTTAAATTAATACTGAGTAGCTAATTAATTTATTGCATCGTATGGGAGGCGCATTCCCAATCTCGTTGTACCCCTGTACAATGACAATAAAGATATATTGTATTGTATTGTATCTTGAGTACTGCATACTGATATGGAGATATCCCACCTTTGGAAGAATCTAAAAAGGAAACCAAATGGATCAACAGTCAGCGTGGATATGGCAGAGGGTTGGAGAGGGGGTGGGGAAGGGGGTTCCAGTCGTTACACTAGAAAAGGTGCAAGTAGAGGTTATGGTGAAGGCAGCATTTGGCACATTGGCCTTCATTAGTCAGGGCATTGATTGTACCAGTGCCAATGAAGAGCATGGTGACCTGCCTCAAAGACCAACACATCCACTATAATCACTCTAAAGTGCTTTGAGAGGACCATTCTGGTGTGAATCAACTCTTGCCTCAGAAATGACCTGAACCCACGTCAATTTGCCTGTAACAACAGGTTAACAGCAGGTGCTATATCACTGGCTCTCCACTGTGGATAACAGAAACATATACCTCCAGCTGCTGTTCATAAACTACATCTTGGCATTTAACACATCATCCCCCCCAAACTCATTACCAAAGTTCAAGACCTGACCTTCTGTCCTCTCTTTTGCAACTTGTTCCTTGACTTCATCATTGGGAGACCACGAAAAGTGTGGATCAGTAACAATATCTCCTCCTCACTGACCATCAACATGGCTACACATCAAGACTGTGCAATTAGCTCCCCTGCTCTACGGCCAGGACTGTGTGGCTAAGCTCAGCTCCAATACCATCTATCATTTCGCCAATGGCAATGCTGCAGTTATGGGAATCACGGTTGGTGATGAGACAGTCTACAGGAGAGAGATTTAACCCCCGATTGAATGGTGCTGCAACGATCACCTTTTGTTCAACGTCAACAATAGTCTGAAGAAGGGTCTCGACCCAAAACGTCACCCATTCCTTCTCTCCAGAGATGCTGCCTGACCCGCTGAGTTACTCCAGCATTTTGTGTCTACCTTCAACAATACATTAGTGGGTATGGGGTGGAGAGTTAGCAACTTCGAATTCCTGGGTGTTGACATCTCACATGACCTATCCCGGGCCCAGCACATTGATGCAATAGCGAATTTAAGGATAAGCTGAAAAAAAGTGCAAAGAGGTCAAATGTGTTTCTATTTTTTTTTAATGAAGTGGGCAGCAGACTAGGTCTGCATTTATTTCGGAAAAAGACAAAATGCTGGAGTAACTCAGCGGGTCAGGTGGTATCCTTGGAGAACATGAATAGGCAACGTTTCAGCTCGGGAAGGATACTCTTCAGGAAGGGCTCTCCTCAATAACACAAAACATTTACGGCATGCGTGACAATAAACTAAACACGAAGTCACAGTATCAGGGAAAGACGATGTTTGTATGGATTGAAAATACTGTTCCATGCAATAACCAGAGAGGAAATCGATCTTGTTACGATTGGAAGTACTTAACCAGCAGGGTATCCCATTTATCAATTACTTGCAATTTGCATAAATTGTCAGGAGGGCGCAGAGTTCACGGTATACAGGTTTGCTGATGACATGAAAATAGACAAGGCATGGTGTGATGAGAATATCTGAACATTGCACTAGGATACAGGTAGATTGAGTAAGTGGACAAACCAAGTACATAACCAGGTATTCGCTTGCTTAAATTGCCAAATATTAGTAGGCAGGTGCAAGTAATTAGTAGAAACAAGGAACTATAGACCCAAGATAAATAGAACATTGGCATTTGTTGCAAAAGCATTGAGGTTAGAAATAGGGAAGCACCGTTCAGACCACACCAGAATCGAGTTTTGGTCCTCCTATTTAATAAAGTGTTACAGGTGTAAAAAAGGTAGGTCAAGAGAGATTCACTAGGCTAATTCCTGGGATTCAAAGGTACAGATTCAGGTTAGTTTATTGTCATATACACCAAGGTGCAATGAAATGCCTTGTTCACATGAAGCTCAGAATAAATAGTGCACATGATAAATACAAGAGTAAATACAATGAATAAGTGAATGAATAAGTTTATTGACCAAGTATGTGCATATACAAGGAATGTGCCTTGGTGCTCCGCTCACAAATGACAACACAAACATACAGTTAACAATTAAGAATAAACCATAAACACATCAAAACAATAAGGATACAACATTACAGTCTAAACATGTGGGTGAAAATAAACCAGAGCCTAAAGAGATTACAGACTTTGATTATTGAGTAGAACTAGTACTCGTGGAAAAAAGCTGTTTTTATGTCTGGCTGTGGCTGCTTTGACAGTCTGGAGTTGCCTTCCAGAGCGAAGTGCTTCAAGGATTTTGTGGCCAGGGAAGTTTACATCCCCCAGCCAAGCCTGCGTACATGAGGCGCAAACGCAACTCGTTGACCAGGTATCGAGGGTGGAGAGTGACTCCCGGACTCCATGGTCATTGTTTGGGGGACTTTAAGAAGGCCAACCTCAGTTTGGAAAACTGACGTGAAATACGGTTGAATTTTGCAAGATTATTGTGCAATCCAAATTATGTCATCCTATCACGAGCAGCTGAAGTAGATAGGTCTATATTCTTTGGTCTAAAGAAGGGTCTCAATGGGAAACGTCACCTCTTTCTTTTCTCCAGAGATGCTGTCTGATCCGCTGAGTTATTCCAGCTTTTTGTGTCTATATTCTTTGGAGTTCAGTTGAGTGAGGGGTGGTATTATTGAAGCATCCATGATCATAAAGGGACATAACATTGCAGATGGTAGGATGTTTCTACAAGTGGGAGAAACTTGAATGAGGGGACATAGTTAAAAGATATGGGGGGCAGACTTTAAAACCATGCAGCGTAGGAACTTCTTGCTGTGTCGATCTCTGGAATTCTCTGCCCTGGACAATTTTGGAAATTAGATCTTTGGCAGTATTCAAAGAGGAAGTAGATGTTTTTTTAAAAGATCAAGGAATCGTGGGCAATAGAGAATTAACACATAATTGGAGATAAGATCTGGCATGATCATATTGAACGACAGGGCAGGCATGGTGACTAAATGGCCTACCCGTGTTCCTATTTTGTGTTCTTTTTAATTTTATTTACAATATTGCAGCTGGCTTCTTTCATTGCTTACGTAACAGCAACAATATTTAATAAGGAATGGAATTTCTCATGCATTTTAGCATACATTGACCAGTTTACCAGTTTCACACGCTGTTTCTCTGAGATCCTACCTTTCCTAGCCAACAATGGACTTACCAAGATCATTTGTCATCACCCATCCTTTTACCCCAGAGATGCTGCCTGACCTGTTGAGTTACTCCAGCATTTTGTGTCTATCTTTAAAATAACACCCATGTCCACACCTCCAACCCAGGAGCCAAACAAGCTTTCCAGGTGAGAGAGATTCACTTCCAACAACCTCATCTGCAGCATTTGGGGTTCTCAATGTGTCCTCCTCTACATCAGAAGGGTCAAATGCATACTGGCCTGTCTTTACCTCGCACCTGCACTCCTTCCACAATGGCTGACTGGAGCTTATAACTTAATAATTCATGGAAGCAAAATATGGCCATTCGGCCCATCGCATCTACACTGTCATTCAATCATGGCTAAACTATCTTTCCTTGTCTACCCCATTCTTCCCATAACCCTTGACAACCTTACTGATCAAGAATCTTTCAAGCTCCACTTTAAAAATACGCAATAACGGCCTCCACAGCCGTGTGTGACAATGAATTCCACCGATTCACCACCCTCTGGCTAAATAAATTCTTCCTAATCGCCTTTTTAAAGGTACGTCCTTTTATTCTGAGGTCGAGTCCTCTGGTCCTAGACTCTCCCACTAGCGGAAACATCCTCGCCACACCCACTCTATCCAACTCTTTCATTATTCAGTAAGTTTCAATGAGATCCCCCACTCATCCTCCAATTAGTACAAGTCCTGAGCCTTCAAACACTCATCATACATTAACCCAAACATCCCCGGGATCATTCTCGGAACCCTCCTCTGGACCCTCTGCAATGCCTGCAGATCCCTCCTCAGATACGGGGCTAAAAACTGCTCACAATGCACTGAATGTGGTCTGACCAGTACCTTAAAGCCTCAGCATTATATCTCTGTTTCCAGATGCAGGCCATTTTAATTCAATTTTCCATTCCCATACAAAGCTGTCTGCCTCCTCCGGCTGCCTTGGTGAGGCAGAGTGCAAACTATTAGAACAACAACTCATATTCTGCCCAACAACCCAACTGAATGAACACAAAATTCTCTGATTTCAAGTAACCTACTTGTCCTCCATTCCCTTTTCTATCTTTCTGATCTACCCAGGTCCTTTCACACACCACTTTCCAAACCACCACTCTCTTCATGCACCCCCCCCCCCCCCCCCAGAAGCTCACTATATTCTCTCCCCCCCCTCCCTCCCTCCCCCCACCACCTACTCCATCACCCACACTCCTCCCACTGGATCTCCTATCCCCTCCTCCCTACTGTTTCGATCATACCTCCCTTATTTGGTCCCACTTTTGCTTTCTATCTGAATCCATAGCCTGCAGCCCTTTGTCATTACTACTCACCTCTGAGCATCTAATGCTCTCTCTACCCTCTTCTACCTATCCTCACCTAGAGCCACCTATTGCTTACAAGCTTTTGCTTCAACTCTCCCCCTCACCTCATGTAGCCATAATCTCTCTACTCCAAGTCCAGATGAAGGGTATTCATCCAAAAGTTTCCTTTTACTGCCACAGATGCTGACAATTAGGGGTGATGCCTGACCCACTCAGTTCCTCCAGCAGTTTGTAGTTTTGCTGCCAAAATATAAATTTGACTACTTCGATCAAATACTAGCTTTACAAATCTCATCCTTATTCCAGAAAGGAACTAAAAAACCAGATCACCATGACTGCAACGATCAGGGTATTGGGAATCTATGGAACTCTTCTACAAAAGGTCTGTGCAAGAAGTCTTTTGAATACATTTAAGGCAGATCTAGATAGATCCTTGCTAGAGGTGAAAAATTACTTGTGATCAGCCAGAAATGTAAATTTAAATTTGCAATCAGATCAGACACGATCTAATTGAACAGCAGAGCAGGTTGGGGGGGGGGGGGGGGGCTGTGGCTCCTACTCCTTTTTCTGGAAACAAGAGAAGCAGAGTCTGGAATCTTGAGCAAATTCCTGAAGGAATAGGATGGGCTAGACAGCATCTGTGATCATCATTTGTGATTTCACAGATGCTGCCTGACCCACCGCATTCCTCCAGCACTTTGTTTTCTCCTATTTCTAATTTGTATGTTCGATGAATTCCTATGTTATAAAAACCATCAATCAATCCTAATGTTTTTTTTAATGTTAGATTCATCAAGTGTTTAATCGGAAATCGGAATAGGAATATTGAAAATATCTTTTGTTCTATGCAGAATATTGGAGTTTGCATACCTTAGGTGAACTGTAACTGAAAGGGTTACAACTGTTTCCAATCAAGTTCTAGTGCACAGGAGTAGTCATCATAAAAAGTACATATATTTTGGTATAACATGTTTAAGATTGCTAGGCAAAGTAGAAAACATCCAATGGCATCAGGAGATATATCACTGAAGTCAATACATATAAATAAGCGAGTTTAGTATTACAACTGTGCATGCCCATGTCATGGGTCATTTGGGATAAACATTCTCACCAGCTGAGCTACTGTGTGTAGACAGACCTGCGTTTCATACGTATTT